>NC_056751.1:543722858-543952858 GCF_019279795.1 Protopterus annectens
AGACAGATGAAGAAAGTAGTCAGGAGTACAAGGAAATGAGGTGTATGGTGAAGAGAGAGGTCACAAAGGCTAAGGATAAGGCATGTGGCAAGTTGCATGAAAGGCTGGACACTAAGAAGGGAGAAATGGACCTGCACTGATTAGCTAGATAGAGAGAGACAGAGCTTGGAAAGATGTGCAGCAGGTTAAGGTGATAAAAGATAATGGGGGAGATGTACTCACAACTGAGTAGAGATAGTTGAGCAGATAGAAAGAGTACTTTGAGGGGATGATGAATGAAGAGAATGAGAGAGAGAGAGAGAAGGATGGATGATGTGGAGATAGTGAATCAGGAAGTGCAATGGATTAGCAAGGAGGAAGTAAGGGCAGCTATGAAGAGGATGAAGAATGGACAGGCTGTTGATCCACATGACCTACCCGTGGAAGCATAGAGGTGTTTAGGAGAGATGGCAGTGGAGTTTTTAACCAGATTGTTTAATGAAATCTTGGAAAGTGCGAGAATGCCTGAGGAGTGGAGACGAAGTGTAGTTCTACCAATTTTTAAGAATAAAGGTGATGTGCAGAGCTGTAGTAACTACAGAGGGATAAAATTGAACAGCCACAGCATGAAGTTATGAGAAAGAGCAGTGAAAGCTAGGTTAAGAAGGGAGGTGATGATCAGTGAGCTGGGAAAGAGCACTACAGATGTGATGTTTGCTCTGAGGGTGTTAATGGAGAAGTATAGAGAGGGTCAGAAATATTTGCATTGTGTCTTAGTGGACTTAGAGAAAGCATATGACAGGGTGCCTAGAGAGGAGTTGTGGTATTGTATGAGGAAGTCAGGAGTGGCAGAGAAGTAGGTAAGAGTGGTACAGGATATGTACAAGGGCTGTGTGACAGTGGTGAGGTCTGTGGTAGGGGTGATGGATGCATTCAAGGTGGAGCTGAGATTACATCAAGGATCAGCTCTGAGCCCTTTCTTATTTGCAGTGGTGATGGACAGGTTGACAGATGAGATCAGACAGGAGTCCCCATGGACTATAATGTATGCAGATGACATTGTGATCTGTAGTGAGAGTAGGGAAAAGGACCGGGTTGAGGAGACCCTGGAGAAGTGGAAATATGCTTTAGAGAGGAGAGGAATGAAGGCCAGCAGGACTAAAACAGAATATATGTGTGTGATTGAGAAGGAGGACATAGAAATGGGGAGCATACAGGGAGTAGAGCTGGTGAATGTGGATGAATTTAAATAGCTGGGATCAGCAGGTCAGAGTAATGGTAAATGTGGACGAGAGGTGAAGAAGAGAGTACAGGCAGGGTGGAGTGGGTGGAGAAGAGTATCAGGAGTGATTTGTGACAGACAAGTATCAGTAAGAGTTAAAGGGAAGGTCTACAAGATGGCAGTGAGACCAGCTATGTTATATGGGTTGGAGATGTTGGCACTGATGATTGCATTGGTTTGGATATGTGCTGAGGAGGAATGCTGGGTATATTGGGAGAAGAATGCTAAAGATGGATCTGCCAGATAAGAGGAAAAGAGGAAGGCCTAAGATAAGGTTTATGGATGCAGTGAGAGAGAACATGCAGGTCATTGGTGTGACAGAGCAAGGTGCAGAGGACAGGAAGAAATGGAAACAGATGATCCACTGTGGCGACCCCTAATGGGAGCAGCTGAAAGAAAAAGAAAGATTTTTGAAGTAAAATGCTTTCTCCAACACCATTAACATATACTACAGAAAGTTTGAAACATTAGGTGGTGGAACTCATAACACCCCTGGGTTGGCGTTAATTACACGTTAACACACACCCTGTTGGGCATTATTGTTTACGTAAAATAATGGAAGCTCTCCTCTGTTGATTAGCTTCTTGTGATATCCTGCACATAAACTTAAAATATTTTTATTTAATTATATATGCACTCTATACTGCAAATAAAATACTGCCTAGCCAGCACTTATAACTTTTCCTATCAGCAGTAACCTGGGTTAGCCAATGCTCACTACACAGTATGCTTTTAACTGCTTTCTGTACATTTGACAGGATTGCATAAGGTATCAGCTTAATTTGTTTTGAATACATCACTCAGCACCATTGGCTGAAGCTAGTTCCTTAAATTCAGTAGACTCTTTTAGGGAGTTTTCCATTATAGCAGAATAAAATGCCACTAAGGACATGGCTTTGTTATTGGATTAACTCCCAGAAAACTCACAGTACAGAGAAAATGGCATGTCAGAGCAGATAAAGTGAAAAAACATCTGAAAAATAAACTGTGATCAGTTATAAATAAATCAAGGTTACTACAAAATTATAAGACATTAAAATATATAAACAATCTAAAGTGCAACATTATAAATGGCAAAATGATTTTTCAATATATGCTACTGTTTTCATGAATGCTTATTCTGTTGTACAATGTTCTACTTCTAGTTTGATTAAATTGTTTACATATGTTTCTAAAGTTTTTTAGTCAAAAGAAATACGATTAGCATTATTTTTATAACAGCATAGTATAGTTAACAATCTTTGTGAATGACAACAGCTAACTACTAAAATATTTTCTAGGATTCAGCTGCCATACAGCCAGTCTGGAATTATGATCGAGAAAAATAATGCATACATCAATGTTAAATCAAAACTGGGCATACTTTTTAAGTGGAACATGAATGATGCAGCTATGGTAAGAAATATTTCTGCTATCTCCTTTACCTCCCTGTCAGTCTATCTATCTATCTATCTATCTATCTATCTATCTATCTATCTATCTATCTATCTACATTATCACTTATTTTTATTTCTCTGTCTCTCTCTCTCTCTCTCTGTCTAATGATCATATCATGTTTTAACAGTATTTATTGATTAAATTCATCTATTTGTATTTGTTAGATGAGTAAATACACTGGTCTGAGGACCATTTTCAGGCATGATTTAAACCACTACGGCTCAAAATAATCAAACCTTTTTGCATACTTCACATTAAATTTGGCATCATCACAAACCCTTTAAGCTTATGGAAGAACAATAGGTCAAGAAAGAAACAATTTTCAAATGAAGATACAAGACCATGAACAAGCAGAGATACAAAATATGTAGGAAACTTTGAATTAGTCTACTCACAGGTAACAGTGCATAGAAAATTTGAATCAGGTTTTCAAGCAATATTACATTGGCTATGTGCAGTAGCTTCACATTGCCTGTGTGTAGTAGCATTACACCACCTATGCAGAGTACCATTACATTGTCAGCTCACAGTAGCATTACATTGTCTGCTCACAGTAGTATTATATTGTGTACAGTAGCATTACATTGTCTGTTCACATTATCTGTTCACAGTAGTATTATATTATGTACAATGGCATTACATTATCTGTTCACAGTAGTATTATACTGTGTACAGTAACATTACATTATTGGTCACAGTAGTATTATATTGTGTACAGTAGCATTACATTGCCTGTGCACAGTAGTATTATACTGTGTGCAGTAGCATTACACCATATATGAGCAGAGACATTATGTTGTCTATGCTCAGTAGCATTACACCATCTTTGTGCAGTTGTATTACATTGTGAGCAGTAACATTACATTGTCTGTTCACAGTAACATTACAATATCTGTTCACAGTAGTATTATACTGTGTACAGTAGCATTACATTATTTGCTCACAGTAGTATTATATTGTGTACAGTAGCATTACATTGTTCACAGTAGCAGTACATTATCTGTTCACAGTAGTATTATATTGTGTACAGTAGCATTACATTGTCTGTTCACAGTAGCATTAAATTATCTGTTCACAGTAGTATTATATTGTGTACTGTAGCATTACATTGTCTGTTCACATAGCATTACATTATCTGTTCACAATAGTATTGTATTGTGTACAATAGCATTACATTGTCTGTTCACATTATCTGTTCACAGTATTATATTGTGTACAGTAGCATTACATTATCTGTTCACAGTAGTATTATATTGTGGACAGTAGCATTACATTGTCTGTTCACATTATCTTTTCACAGCAGCATTGCATCGTCTGTTCACATTATCTGTTCACAGTAGTATTATATTGTGTACAGTAGCATTACATTGCCTGAGCACAGTAGCATTACACCGTCTGTGTGCATTATGATTACATTGTGCACTTTTGCATTACATAACCTGTGAACAGTAGCATTATAATGTCTATATGCAGTTGTTGTGCACTCATTCAGTTTTTTTGTGATGTTGCATGGATACTTGACACTGTATACAGAAACCAAAATCATCAATTTGGGGAAGCAATGATTTGACTTCAAGAGGTATTCCATATATAATGAATATTAACACAGTGTTAGGAACAAATTTGTCAACACATAGCAGAAGACAGGAACCGATATGAAGATGATTGGAAATAAAAGTAGGCATGAAATAATGACTAAATTATATATAATTGCTAAACTAGTATGATAACTGAGAAAGATGCTTTGCTGAAAGGATTCTGAAATACAAAGTCATTAGTAGTCATAGCATTTGTTAGGACATTAGTAAAAATAGATGTTAGGGTGTTTTGTAGTTTATTGCTCTTTTGGATTCTAACTGTGTATGTGTGTGTGTGTATGTGTGTGTGTGTGTGTGTGTGTGTGTGTGTGTGTGTGTGTGTGTGTGTGTGTGTGTGTGTGTGTGTGTGTATGAGAGTATGTGTGCGTTATTTTTAAACTTTAGTTTGTTTATTATGTTGAGGACAATGACTATCATTGATGAATTGAAATGTCAGTGTATTTAGCAATGAGTATGCTCTGGCAGAGCTCAGTAACCAGCCTCATTTTTTTAATGGTTAGGCAGTAGTGTAGACTAAAATTGATAAATGTTAATATTCTGTTTTGCGAAGAATATCTGTGCCCTGATAAAATGAAAGGCTAATACTGGTAGGGTGCATTCCCGCCTTGGAAATAATGCATTAATGGCTATAATCTCTCTACTTCCTTAAAGAGCAGGTGGGATATTTTGTGTGCGGCATTTAGCAGACAAAGTACTTTTTGTGTCAAACTTTCTGCTAGGTAGAAATGTAATGTTTTCATCTAGAGTAACAGCTGAAGATTTCTTTTAAGTAACAGTGTGGAATGGTTGTGGATGTAGAGTGACTCAGTATAATTGTTCAGCCTATGCTAGCCCTTAATTATACCTAGAAGCATAACTTTAAATCTGTTTGTATTTAACCTTTAACATTTTTTATAGTTAGTTCCTGCTATGACCCTACACAGTTCTCTCCTCCCCCACATTGGAATCACTCTCAATTGATCCTTGTCACACTCTGCCTCACTAGTACAGTTACATAGTATCTTGAGAGGAAAAAAAAAATGTTTGCTGTCATTTAACTGTTGTTAGTGTTGTTTTTCTATTATTTATTACTGTAATGCTAGTTTTATTTCTATTCTGTTTGCTGTGCTTGTCTACTACTGTAATGTTTTATTGTACTGGAGCTTTTCTCCTCGGGTCTCCACTGAAAATGGGACAAAATCCCAGTTGGACTAACCCGGTTAACAAATGTCAATAAATAAATAAAACAATTTGAGTGGTCTATTTGTACTATGTTACTCAATTCCTGTGTTGTTATGCTGTTCTTGGTAAGACACATTTAAGTTTTGAAAGATAACCAGAGAAGCCCTTATGCCTTGATGCACTGACAGATAGATGTCTCAGTGTGATGGGAATAAAATGTTAATAAGGAGAGTTTTGTCATATAAGTAACTGGAGAAGCATTTGCATTTGCATACTTCATACATATCATTAACTTCTGAGTTAAGAAGGAATAATCAGTATACCCAAATGTCCTTTTCAGGTCAGTGAAAATGATTCCAGTTAACATTTTGTTTGCATATCTGTATATAATGTTTTTGCGTGGGAGACAATGTCTGTTATTGTATTGTATTTAGGTCTAAAACCATGCTGTCTATATGAAAAGATGTCATATTAATTCAAATGCCATAGAATTTTGATTGCAGTTGAGTTTTTCTAGTATATCTGCAAAACAGTTTATATTTGGTATAGGTCAATAATTTTCAGATGTTTTGTGGCTGATTACTTTTGGGAGACAGAGTATTACTGCATGTTTGAATGTAGATGGAACTATTTTAGCAGAAAGTACAAGATTAAAATTAAAGGTAGAGGTTTCTTTCAAGGAACATGGATGGAAACTCCCAACTCATTACACAGAACCAGAATACTCCAGTGGATCAGAACGGAGAGAGCCTAAATAGTTTGGTTGCAGGAAACAAAATTTAAGGTAATGGAAGCCCATAAATTTAGATCTTAGGTATATCATAGGTTCATAGGAGATTACTAGGCTAAAGGCTTAAGGGCCTTACAAGCCTAACCGATATAATAATTTTTGCCCCTAGGTGCAAGAGGATGGTATAGATTTGTGCCTGTGCATTGAGTATCTTACAGATTGACCCTGTCCATAAGGGACATAGATGCTACCCCAGGTGTAAATTTGAAATTTCTCCATCCATTGATACAAACTGCATTTGAAGAGTGCCACAGACGGAGTCTCCTTAATATGAACTAGAAGCTTGTTCCAAAGAAGGCACCATCGCTGAGAGACATATCTTTCTCTCCAGCATGTTTTGTCTGAGTCACTGACTAAGTTTAGATCCCTAGATCGGGTGACCTTTATGCTGTTTGATTTACAGATGTGTAACAGCTCCATCAGGACTGGATTTGTGAGTGCCTTGTAGGTCAGGCTTAAGTCACTGCTTAACAGTTGGAGGAAGACAGAGTAAAGGGATAGGACTTTTATTCTATCTGCATAGTTCATGTTGTTTACAACCTGTATTTTCTTTGAGGAACCTCTGAGGTCACTCCAGCTGCTGTAAGTGCCTAGTCAAGTGCATGACAAATGACGCATTATACTCAATTATTGGTCTAATGAGGGCTGAGTACAGCGGGACTATAATTTCCTAGGCTCTGGATGCCATACATTTACTTATAAGTTGTGCCACATAAAAGGACTTCCTCACCACTGTGGATACATGGCGGTCAAAGTACAGGCTACAGTCTAAGTGTGTACCTAGATCTCTCATCTCTGAGTCAATGCTTAGGGCTGTGCTATTAATGTTGTAATTTATAGAGGCATTTGACTTCCCAAAGGGTATGATAAAGCATTTTTCCGCATTTAGTTTTAGGCCATGGTTTTTGCACCATTCATTTGTCTGATCTAGACCCTCTTGAAGGACATCTACACCTTTGGGGGAGTTCAATGATTAGCCACAGCTTGCAGTCTTCAGCAAACTGTCATCCAGAGGCCTTCCATGTTAGCCTTGACTTCGGGGAAGTATATTCCAAACTGGAGTGGTCCCAGCAGTGAGCCCTTTGGCACACCACTAGTAACTGGCCTCTTGCTGAATCTGGATTTACCCACTTTAACAACATGTGTCCTCTTCCATGAGCCAATTGATTAACCATCTGGTGATGCAGGGATCTGGATTTATGCCCACTTTTCTGAGTTTATTTATAATACCTGAGTGGGGAATTGTGTCAAATGCCTTGGCCAGGCTGTGGTAGGTGGTATGTACTATTTTACTATCATCCATGGCCATAGTGACTTTCTCAAAGAAATCCACCAAATTCATTAAGCATGAGCTGCCCTTGACACAATCACAGTGTGGCCTGGCAACCATGTCCTCCCAGGCTGACAAGTATCAGAACCCTTTGGAATTACACCAGTAATTAAGCCAATTGTTAAAATTGATTATTTTCTGTTGGTATTATGGCATCATCCTTGGAGATGGGAGAATGCTGCTCAGTGCTAGGCTCATACCTGCCTGTAACACATATTCTGAGAGCTCAATCATGTCTATCATCATATGGTTCAAAGAGGTGCATCTCAAGTCATTCATGCCCACATGGACTATGACTGAGTCATACTGATACTTAGGGGTAAGTGACTTGAGTGCTTGTGTGATCTGGCGAATTGTGACCCCTGACAGGCAACTAACTGTAAGCTTCCCCTTATCCAGCCTGGTAAGAGAGACATCATTGTGTCTCACAATGGAGTCTCCTATGACCAAAATATTGAGTCGTGGAGTGCGTCTCCTTATGGGCTTGGTAGTTGAGGCACAATAAGATGTGGCTTTATGTGTTGCAATTGGAATTGTCTTGTTTGTGTGCATGCAGAGTTTCTGAAAACTTCACTTAAGAGGCCTTTGAGGTTTGGGTAAGTTACATGTGAGCACCTCTGCATATGTGTGTCTATGTGTGTGGTCCTTTGTGGGTGCAGTGAGTGATGTGTGTGAGTTGCTGACAACCTGTTTGTTGCTTTCTCATTCTGTATGTGAGAGTCTAGCCTCCAGTGTCAATGGTTAACTACCTCTCTAACATATGATTTGTCTGTTCGAGAATTGAGTGGTTGTCAGTGTATATAAAGCAATTGTACATTGCCTCAGGATACCCTTGTCCACCAAGCTGGATGCAGAGATAGCAATAAAGTGCCCCATCCCTAGTTGCAGGTCCTAATACGTACTTCAAAGGATAGAAGTGGAGGGTGTTTGCAACTGGATGAGGAAAAGGTACTTACCTGGTATCACCTGCAGCTAATCACCAGCAATGCTGCTCAGTGCCATATCAGATGCTCTCTGAGCAGCAATAGTCTTGTGTACCATAATAAGGTAACTAGCATGATAAACTTTCACAGTGTAATGAAAATAAGCAATGTTTCCAGATGTTTTCATCTGTACTGGGCAATATGACAGCTCCATGCAAATGTTCCAAATTTATATCAACACTGGAAATAAAGAAAACCAACTACTGAGCCCTCTGGCAATGACTACACTTAGAGCCCTTTTGGGTACTTCCCAACTCAGATAGACCAGGTAAATACTTACTGCCACTAGATGAATAATCCCAGTCTTCTTAATGTTAAAGCCCATTAAGAGTGTCCAGAGTGAAACGCTACCACAAACAAACGTAAAGATACAGATACAGCAGTGTCTTTAAATATCTTCTAAAAATGTGATCATTCAGTAAAAGCTGTTTGCCTTGTAGAAATGAGCCAAGAGCCACTCAATTGTGCAGGATTTATAAAGGCACTAAAAACAAGGTAAGCTGGTTAATAAGCCCTCAAGCCAATAAAACAACTACATGCAGAATCTCTAGTATTTCCCCCAAACTATGCAGACCAGGCTACCACCCACTGGCACTAGATGAAAAATTTGTCCTGTTGATGTAAAAGCACACAAAAGTGCTTGCTATAGTGTAAAAGTACATTACTTTATCCAACAACTAGCTAGATAATGAATTCAGAGTAGTAAGTAAATCAGTAGTACAGACAATGACAGGCAAAAATGCACTTTTTTTTTTCAAAATAAGCACAATGAAAGGCAAATGAATAAGTCAAGATATAAACAACAGTGTATAATTGGAGGAGCTTATAAAGCTCAATTTATAGTAAGGGTGGGCTTAAAAACAAGCGTCTGGGTGGGTGGTCACCAGCAGTGCTTGTAGTTTTTGCAGGTCTTGAGTCTTATCAGAAAATACAAACATCAAGAAATACTCTGTGTATTTAAATATCACTCAAGAAAGAAATTAACCAATGAAAAACATATGTGAAATGTGCAGCCTACATAATTTAAGTGTCTATCTGCCACATAGAACAAAAACACAAGACTAAGCAGCTTTCTTAAAACAGAAAAAAAATAGAGCAAGTAAGACAGCTGTATCAGTTTAAGTACCTCACAGACAAAATTTTTTTTAATTTACTTTCAACACCGAGCAGGGAGTCACCAACAGTGGTTGCAGTGTTTGCAGGTTCTGATTTTTATCAGAAATGACTGTGTGTTTAAGTATCACTCAACAATCAGATTTCTTTCCTCACTCAACAGGGAATCACCAACAGTTCTTCACTCAGCTGAGAGTCACCAACCATTCAGTGGTTGCTGATCATAAACCTGAGGGAGAGAAGAGGCTGAGTTTTGATGAGTGAGATTAATAGATAGTTGATCTGGTTCAGCACAATTAACAACAAAGCATGGATCATAGGCAACATCTATTCACCCTCCATATATGATAAAAACTTCTTTGAAGGGCTTCTTAAGATCTGGCAGGTTAAGATTACCCCATCTGCATTTAGTATCCTATTTTGGGATTTTAACCTGCCATTTGATGAGGAAATTGATAAACTGTATGGAAAACAGAGCCAGGAAGCCATAAAATATTGGGTGCTCAAAGATATTTGTATCAGTATATGGAGAGAACTGCACCTGGAAGAGGTGGTTCTGACCTTCTCTAGAAATTTAACCTATCAAAGTAGTGTAATCAACCTCAAACATATTAGTCTATCTCATTGTGTACCACTTACACTCCTCATTAAGTTAGACCTGAAAGATCAAAGGACCAGAAACTGGAGATAAGCCTGCTTTTGTGGACCACCTACAGTGGTAAAGAAAAGCAAAAATGTATTGTTTTGAATGATTTGTATGGGAATATAACCCCAGGTACTGAGGTACCCCCATGCAATATAACTTAGAGGAAATGGTATAAACTAGAGATAAGGGGGATATAATGGATGCAGAGGGGTTCAGACGGAGGAATGAGAAAAACCTTTTTGAATGTACAAAGAAGGTTAATAGAGGAAGGAGAGAAAAGTTACATGAGGGACATGACAGGAGCTCTCTGAATCAAAATCAAGGTCCTTGAACTCTTTAAGGCAGAGCTGCTTGGGAAGTATAAATTCTAGTGACTTAAGAGAGAGAGAGAGAAAGAGAGACCCAGGATGCCTCACCTTGTTCTTCAAACAAGCCACTTCTCATGCGTTTATATCATCAGTTAAATCTGAGTCTGGCCATCTTATTATGGAAAGGAGGGATCTCACCCAGGCATGTAGGAGTTTCTATAACTTCTAGTTCAGTCCCAGCCATGGCTGGGGTTGTGTGGCATTTTAATGTGACACTAGCTCACCCACTCACTCTGGTTGACTCTAGGGCCCTTGACAGGCCTATCTCATCCGAAAAAGTAGATAAGGTCATTGTATGCCTAAAACCAAGCAAGGGTCCTGATATTGATGGGCTCCTCACAGAATTGCATACATGGGCAGGTGAATGCATAATCTGGGCTCTGGCTAAGGTCTTTATCTTTGGTGATCCAAACACAAACATGCTGCTATCTTAATCAAACAATTATCATGGCAATCCACAAGCATGATAATCCAGATCCTTCTTCGGTTGTCTTCTGCCCATCTCTCTCATTAATTTGGACCTCGACATTTTTGTCAAAGTCTTAGCTGTCAGACTAGATCCCCTAATGCTGAGATTGGTATCTGAGAACCAAGCAGGCTTTGTTAAAGGGAGGGGAGGAACAGACAATTAATGTAACATGGCTGCCTTTCTGTATATGTATGGCTTCTTTCATCTATGGGTAGAGGCTGTCTTTTTTGATATCATAAAGGCTGTTGATACAGAATGAATGGCTGCATAGAGGCTGCCATACCTACCAGTAATAAATGCAACACTGGCAATAAAAACAAACCCCACTGGTGGAATCCTCACCTAAACAAGGTATATAATAAAAGAAGAAAATCCATTGCCAAAGTCAGGAAGAGCAAATCCCTCAAAGACAAGTGCTTTGTCATACAACTAAACAAGAAACTACAAGGTCTAATTAAATTCAACAAGGCCAGCTAAGAGATCAGGATAGCTTTGGAGGTTAAGGACAATCACAAGGCTTTTTTCAGCTCTGTCTGGAAGTGTAGAGGTAGCACACAGCAGTGTGCTGAACTGGTGGTGAATGGTACCACATTCACTTATCAGGGTGACATAGCAAATCTACTGGTTGATAAGTTCAGCCCACATTTCATCCCCTAATCTCCCCCCAGCTCTACCAGCTGAAATCCCTTCCAACTATTATCAAGGACCAGGTACTGGCAGCATTAGCTAAAGCCAAGAACACCACCTCCATGTGTCCTGACAAAATCTCCAGTTGCCTCCTGAACAGTCTAAACATGACTTATCAGGACCACCTGAAGTACTCTTCAGCAACAGCCTTGAAACAGGCTACATTCCAAGTGAGTGGAAGACCACAACAGTCATTCCCCTGTATAAGAGGGGATGTCAGTCAACCCAGGGAACTACAGTCTCATCAGTCTAACAAGCCTAATATGCAAAGCTATGGAATGAATTATCATGGAAATGATAAACAATGACATTGGCAGCCTACAGACACTGTACCCATGTCAGTTTGGCTTTGTAAAGGGAAGGTCATGACAACTTAATCTGAAAGACGTCTTTGAGAGGGTCACCAAGACAATGGTGAGGCTAAACCAGTGCATACAGCATAGGTTGACCTAGTGAAGGCATTTGATACAATAACCCACTCCGGCATTATTGACAATGCATAAATCCTTACATAACTCATTGATTTGCTGGCTGGCTCACAGACAGGATCCCATAAGTCAGGATCAGTAATACCACCTCCATTAAGATACTGGTCATCAGTGGAGTATCCCAGGGCTCCATGCCAGTCCCGGTCCTGTTTGACATCTACTTCTTGAAAGTCAATGTCAGAGTTCAAGGCCTCTGGCTCACCAAGTTCACACATGACTGTAAATTGGGATGGATTATAGATTCCCCCCCAAAGACACCAACATCTTGAAAGTGGGTTTAACACAGACAAATGACTAGTGTCAAAGCCATGGCCTAAAACTCAATACCAAAAAATAGATTATAATGCCCTTTGGGAAGCTTTCAACCCAAGTTAATTTCTCCATTGTCAACTCAGTATTAAGTGATCTGGGAGCATATGTAGACAGTAATCTGGCCTTAGATCAACATGTAGTTAAGACAGTAAGAAAATCATTCTATGTCACCTAACTTATAGGTAAGGGTATGGCATCCAGGTCGAAGCAGTTATAGTATCACTCTACTTGGGCCTTATCAGACCTATCACTGAAAACAATGACCCCTTTGTCATACATCTAATCAGGCATGTGCAGCAGTTGGAACACCTACAAAGGTTTCTCACCCAGAGTATTCAGGGCATGAATACCTTTTCTACACTGATCACCTACAGGCTATTTTTCTGTTTTCAGTCTCCTACAGGCTGCTGAGAGGGGATCTTGCCTGGCTTACAAGTCTTCTTCAGACCCAACCCTCATGGATATGAGCAATAATTGTGTACATGGTGTTTGGGACTTATATGGGATTGACAGAACATTATTTCAGAAAAGATTTTGACAGCAACCATTAAACCTATCAACCTCTTAGTGCAATAAATCTGGACAAAGTCTAAAATAATGGGGGCAAAAGCCAAGAAATAGAGGCAAATTCTAAGTGTTACTCTTATAAACTCAGGAAGTTGCTAGAATAACAGGTTTTATGTTAGCATGGTTTTTCTGAAGGATATAAAGTCTGAAACTCAAATGTGTGTCATTATTAAGTGATCTCTGTCCTCAGTGATTTGACAGAAAACACAAATGTTAAGAAGAACAGACAAAAAATATGAGGCAAAAATCTGGACTCTGTGAAAATCAGGACAGTTGAGAGGTATGAGCATCATATGTGCACTAATATTGTTTGCCATATTTGAAGACTTCACACCTCAATACTCCCTGAAAGGAGACTGTCAGCATCCTCTTTGTGCAGTTTTGTCTATCTTTCTATGATTTCTCGCATGTCTGGCGACCGGCTTTATGTAGTTTGCCCCATCTTGAAGTAATGGAAGTTCTTTGTAAAAAGTTTAGTATATGGATGTGCACAAGTTTGAATTTGTGGAGTGCTTGACATGCAGAGAAAGCAATATGCTTAAGTGAAGGATAATTGTTACAGTGCATGCAGCCATTAGGAACTAGTGTGACAGAAACTGATTTATCCCTGCTCTTCACACTTATAGAATGATATGCTGTCTAATCTTACTTCATGCTTAATGTGAGATTGTGTGTGTGTGTGTGTGTGTGTGTGTGTGTGTGTGTGTGTGTGTGTGTGTGTGTGTGTGTGTGTATGTGTGTGTGTGTGTGTGTGTATGTGCGTGTGTGTGTGTGTGTGTGTGTGTGTGTGTGTGTGTGTGTGTGTGTGTGTGTGTGTGCTTGCTTGTCTGTGTGTGTATGTGTGCGTATGTGTGTGCATGTGTGCATGCTTATTTCTGTGTATGCGTGTCTGTCTGTGGGCATTTGTGTATGTGCGCATGTGCATAAGTGTGTGTGTGTGTGTTTATGTGTGTGTGCTTGCTTGTCTGTGTGTGTATGTGTGTGCATTTGTGCATGTGTGTGTGTGCATGCTTGTTTCTGTGTATGCATGTGTGAGTCTGTGTGTGTCTGCTCGTGCGCGTGTGCGTTTCTGCATGCTTGTGTATATGTGTGTACATGTGCATGCTTGTGTGTGTGTGTGTGTGTGTGTGTGTGTGTGTGTGTGTGTATGTGCATTTCCACTGTGAGTGTAATGTGTTTGCTATGTTTCTAATGGCTATATGTTGAAATAGCATTCTCTTTGTTTTTTTCCTGTATTGCAAAAACATTTTCCACAGTTCTATATATTTATGATAGGTATTGGGTTATCTTATGGCAAATTAAAATATGCCTTGATGCTGTTTTAATCCATCAGAAATTGCATACTTCTAGTCATTAATTTTACCATATTTTTCTATGACAGCTTCAACTGGACAGTAAATATATGAATCAAACTTGTGGACTTTGTGGGGATTTCAATGGTATCCAAATATACAATGAGTTTGTATCAAATGGTAAGTAAAAAATAACTGATAGCTATAAAATCAAAACTTTCAGTATGCTCTGTGCATTGTAACCATTAGTTGCTTTTTTCTGCATCCTATATTTTGAACTGCTTTATGAGCACAAAATAAAATTGATAAGAATAGACATGCATTCAGAATCATATAGCTTTTTAAAGAGGTTTGTGAACAATTTTCAACAGATTGTGTTATCATCTAGTGAGATTAATTAAAAAGGCAAAGAAAAGGGTGAAGAAAAAATGTCAAAATAAATGCTAAAATATGAAAACAAACTTTATGTAAAGTCGATTGAAAATATTTTGCTAACAGATCTTGTTTAAACAATGACAGAGCTCCAGGTCAGAGTACAATAAATTATGAAGTAATTTATCCTTCCATCAAGGAAAATTCAAAAATTATTTCTGGCATGCAAATACCAGAAATAAACAAGCAAAGCTTCACCAAAAGACTGAAGAAAACTCATCAGCTCAAATATGCTTTTAAACCTTCTAATAAATTAAAAATAAAAAGAAGCATCCAGTAAGTGTTCAAACTTCATAGAGTTCTTCAGAATGTGAAGAAGGGCTCTGTGACATTTTGATTAAACTTTCCTTGTTTATTTGTAAAGTAGCCTTCCATTCAAGGAAGCAACATTTTAGGCTGGTTGCTAAATGTTATATGGGTTCAAATATAAAAGTTTTTAATTTAAAATCCAGCCAAGGCAGTACTTGCTGAAATGTGATTTTATTAAGTTTTGTGTCTTGTAAATACTTCCATTTGTCTATGATCATTAAGATGGTTTTGTATATGTAAAACAATATGCGAGATAGCCGATTTTATTGCAGTCGTAATTAAAAAAAACAGCAACAGAAGCATTAAACAATTGACTTTATGGCTTGTACAAAATCTTGTTTCCCACAGTAATAGGAAATCGAGAACTTGCACTCATTTTATTCTGTTTGGCAATGAGCCATGTAATTAGTACTAAACTTTGGGAAGAGATATGTTGGTATTTTAGTTACTCAGTCACCAACCAATATGCATTCTTTCACGTGAGCTGGAGGGGTAAAATAACTTGAATGCTGCATGCTAAGTGAATACCTTGTTGCTATGATTATACTTTGCTCAGTCAGCATTTCATTTCAGTTTTAAAATCATATAGTTTGTAAAGCAATGCAACAGGCAGGATAATAATTAGAACTGGACACCTTATTGGATGACTTTATGGCTTCAGTTGTAAACATTTCCGCACTATTTTTATAATGAGTCTGCAGGTTTCTGCGTAATAAGGAAAGATTTTTCCTTTCTCCCAAGGAGCAATTATTTTAAAAATGAATATTATTGTTATGGAATGGATTGGGCTGCTTTACCTGACACACAAAAATATTTTTTTGGTTGCAAATTCTTACTTGTTCAGAAAGTCTTTGATTAAAAAAATGACATGACCTATGCCCATCAATAAGTTCATTAATATATGGTGGTGAGACATTCAGCATTAGATATTTATGACATTCATTTTAATGATAATTTATGCAATGTAATTGTTTATTTATTATTGGTGTATTTATTTCTTGCATTTGTGAATTGTGATAGTCCAATTGCTCAGAAAGCTAACAATTTTCAGTGGAGGACCAGGGAGAAAATCTCCAGAAAAATACATTGCATTAAGAACAGAATAAACAGAGGTAAATAAGTAATTAGCAGATCTACAAATATACAAAATTTAAACACAGTATAATTAATTAACAGCAGCATCATATAAAGAGCTGTGAAACCTATTCAAAAATAAACCTGGTGGAAGGAGAGAGAAGGAGGAAACGAAAGAGTATTTTATGAGGAGGAAAGGAATATTTTAGGTAGGTGTTAGGAAGAAAAAGGACAGGTAGAGGACAAAGAGCACATTTTGGATCATTAACTGAGGATATAGTACTTTGAAAGAATAGTGCTTGAAAAAAAACAAGAGAAAGTAAGCAGCAAGACATTTAATATGAGGCAGTTATACACGCCCAGACCCAGGTATCTTTTGTTACAGGAGAAACTAAGTTTTGGAAGGTGGGACATGACCAAGACACATTGTTCTCCATTGAAAGCACTGCGTGATATCTACCTGCCATTTGTAGGTAGATACCTTGGATTAAAACCAGTGGAAAGTAAACTAAAATAACAAGCAGCTAATGACACAGAAAGCAAGAACATTATATCTTCCAACGTACACGTATTGTTACCCTTTTGCTTACTGGTATTTATAGACACAAGCTTGGATTCAGTTGCTGATTTTTAAAGATCCAGTATCTGTACAGATTATACTTTCATTTCTTTAATGTGATTTTTCTAAGCAAGCATGCTGCAGATCTCATTGAACATAGAGTCAGTGATACATTTTCTAACAGGCATGTCAGAGCCATCAGGTAATTTCTTTCAATAATTCTGGGTTTTATGAATTTTTGCAGACGTGCTATTAAATCCAATAGAGTTTGGAAACCTTCAGAAGATGGATGGCCCAACAGAACAGTGTGAAGACCCTATCCCAATCACACCATCGAACTGCAGTGACTATGTAAGGAGAATATGCTTGGCACATTTAATTTACTTTGCCTTCAAGAGATCTTTAAATACCTGGTCCACTATGCTTAAAACAAGAATACTAGTAATATCTGATGTAACTCAAAACTGACAAGTATTTATTCATTAATTCATTTGTGCATTCTTTTAAACATTTTGTTATCATTCTGGTAACTAAATTGTAGCCATAGTTCTGTTTTTTTACACAAAACAAAGTGTATTCATTCTTTCTTTTTTTCTTTTTCTTTTTTTTTTTTTTTATCACCTTTGCTCCACTGCTACAAATCATCGACCCCCTTCCAAACTCTCAGCCCATCTGTTCTCTCCATCACTGGAGACTGAGTATTGAATGAGTTGGGCCATCATTTAGGCAATCCACAGGGATGGATAATTTGTTTTTCTTTATGCATTATCCTACCCCGGCTATACATGCCCTAATCTGTCCCAGAGTTCAGTAAACTATGAGCATGTTTGGTAAGATCGCCATCACCCACTTCCATGCATTGTGCAATCCCACATGGCTGCCTTAACCTTTACAAGAAAGTACTTTTATACTGCAATGATCAGCACTGGAGTTGCTCCATAGGAATGAGCATCTAGACATGCGCCTCACACCCTGTACCTTTGAAAAGTGGTGATCTAGCAAGCCATGTCATGCCTCCTTTCCTCCAAGCAATCACTGACTGGCTCTCAAGCTGTTATTCAAATTCAGGTCATCGGGGCTGTAGTTGCAGGTGTTATACCTGTACGTTATTGGAGCTGGCAAAACCCATATGCATTCTATCAGTCTTTCATTTTTTTCATTTTTTCATTTCTTTCATTGTCTAACAACCACTTTCCTCAGTTTAGGGCTGTAAATGAAGATGGAACGTATCCAGGTACTCAGTGAGTATAAGCAGAGAAAGTAATCTTAATATGATGTCAGTCTGTCACACAGGACATGCATGGACATACTATACCTATGGGAATTTTGGTGGGTTACAAGTTCGCCTATGGCATGCAAATGAGATATATGAAGAAACTGAAGTATTTGACTAAACTCCAAATGGTCAGATGGAAGACATGCAGAATCTGCAGAGATGGACCTCCCAGGCTGAAAACTGAACTGCAAAACGTAAGTGCTGTGAGGTAGTAATGCTAAGTTCTGCCCCCGGTACGCTATTCCCACACAACTTCAAGCTGAGTATAAAAAGCACAAATACAGAGGTAAAGAAAACAGTTAAAGGTAAATCTTCAGCTCTACCTTATTAAAAGGATGGTTACACATTTTGAGTCTTAAAAGTTCCACATTTCCATATTAAAAGAGATGGTCACACATTCATTATTAATAATTTTTAGAGAATGGGCTTCTGTACATCAGTACCCTGACTGGAGAACAAGCGTTCTCCAGCAAGGTATTAATGTACAAGCAATGCCCAGTGAAAAATGAGTCCACAACTTCATGGTAGCTTATCAAGCCGTAGTGGAGCTTGGACTGAGAAAAATGGATTAGCCTCCATTATTTTACGCTTGCTAAGCAGCACTTTTGCTGTTTAGCGAGTGTAAAATGTCAAAAAGAAGATTAAAAAAAAGGATGTGTGAGTGTATGCATACATGTCAGTGAAAGTGAGAGCGAGCCATTATTTTACACTCGCTAAGCAGCACTTTTGCTGTTTAGCAAATGTAAAATAAAAAAGAGAGAAAATAAATAAATAAAGCGTGTGTGAGAGACTGTATACATGTAAGAGAGAGAGAGAGAACACTTGATTGAGTGTGTGCATGTGTGTGTGTGTGTGTGTGTGTGTGTGTGTGTGTGTGTGTGTGTGTGTGTGTGTGTGTGTGTGTGTGTGTGTGTGTGTGTGAGAAAGAGTGAGACAGAAAGCGATAGTGATGTGTGACTACCTGTGGCGTCAGGCCTTACAATACCCTTGGGAGGGCATTAATTACACATTAACACACCCCCTGTTGGGCATTATTGCTTGCTTAATAAATACCCATATTCAAGGTAAGTAATATTGTATCATACCAATTCTTTAACAGACCGCGGTGGTGGTTGCTGCGGTAGCGTTGTCGCCTCATAGTAAGACGCTGTCCAGTTCGATTCTCAGCTAGAGTGTCTTCTGCATGGAGACATGCGTGAATGGGCGTACCTTTGTTGAAGGTTGTGCATCAGGGCTGGTAACTCGGCACGTAAAAATCAACTACCAATTAGTAGCAGACCGGAGTTCCGCTGTGGCGACCCCTTACCTTGCCGAAAGACACAACAACAACCAATTCTTTAACAGAATATCTGTGGCAAAAAACTTTGACAGGCATATTGTCAATTTTCACTAGAATGTAAGAGCAGCAATAAGCCAAACTGCTGTTCATCAGAGCACTTGCTTTAGTACCAGCAGTAAAGGAATAGCAACTATCATTGTCTTTTTAAGTACTTTTTTGAGTTAGGGTGAGATAGGGTAGATTTTTCTATGCTTACCAAAAAAACGAGTAAAGGCAAAAGTCACTGTCCAAAACAAAACCGTTTAATCCACTTTCTACTGTAGGAAACATAAATATCCTTAAGTGCTTTTCGTCAGCACATATGCTGACTTCTTCAGAGAGTGTTAAAATCAATTAATTAACTAGACTTTATACAGGTATCATTTAAAACCACTTAAACACGTGGCTATAAAGAGCCAATCCATTACTAGTATTAAAAGTGTTTAAGTGGCAACTCGAAATTAAAAAGTTTTTCTCAAAGAACTCGAGACACATTAAGCTCATAAGCTTACAAACAAACACATTATGGTAAAATAAATTAAATGGCTACAATAAATTGTATTAAACTACCCTACATTTATACTAAACATAAATTAAAACAAATTATAATATATAGTAACCCAAACTTGTACAGGTTTAACAACTCTCCAAAATAAACCAGATCTTACCAGAGGCATTCACCTCTTAAGGCTATTCAATTTAAGTACACTTGAGATAGAGCAAATATCATTAAGGCCCAGGTAGCTATAAGCATTAAGTCTTACTTGCCACTTTAGTTCCAACTCTTCAAGCTTTAGTGGTCTCGGGCCCCCTCTACAATCAATGTTTACTTGATCTATAGCCAAAAAGTTAAAAATGTGGTTTTGATAACAAGAATTGTGTTTAGCTAACGCATTTTCAAGTTTACATTTCTTAATAGCGTATAAGTGCTCGTATACTCTGTCCCTAAGCCTTCTCTCTGTTTCCCTATATAGAAGGATGGGCAGAGTGTACATTTAGCTAGATATATGATAAAAGAAGAGTTACAATTAAATCTATGTTTCAATTTATAAACATTGCCATTTATGAAAAAACAGTTGGTCTCCTGCATGTATCTACAATAGTTACAGTTGTAACACTTTGACATCCCTGGATTGCAAGTTGTAGGTTTATCTTTGTGTTCCAATAAGGCTTTAAGGTTTTTTCCTTTCCTAAAGATCACTTTAGGGCGTTCACCTATTTTACTTAAAATAGACGGATGTAATTTAAATAAACCCCAATTCTTTTCCAATATGTTTACACAAAAGTGACTATCTTTACTGAAAGTAGTTATAAAGCTTGCTGTGTTATTAGAGTTAGAGTTAGAAACCAATACCATTTGGCAAGCTTCTTCTGGTTCACTGACACAATTATCCCCTATCATAGTAGGGGAAGGTGCAGAAAGTGAAGCGTCCTTTACTGGCAGTAACGGATGATAAAAGCTGTCTCTTCTCTTCTCCATCACTTCATATATTAATGCATCTAATATTTGTTCTGGGTAACCTCGATGTAAAAACATACTCAAGAGTAAAACACTCTTCCTGAAATTCATGATCCAAGCTAACCATCCTGGCTGCTCTAACAAGTTGGCCCTTGACCACAGATTTTTTCTGATACTGTGGATGGCTGCTTGAAAAATGAAGGAACGTGTTTGAGTATGTTTTCTTTCGAAATATCTTAGCTGTAAAACAGTTCATAAGATGATTTTTACTTAAAAAAACATTGAGGTACGCTATACTTTCAGTGTCAAAAGTAGCCATGAAAGTTAGAAAATTAGTAGTACTATTGATGTAATGTAAAACTAATTTACTGACATTTTCATTTCCATTTAAGAGGATAAAAATGTCATCCAGGAATCTGGTATAGATTTTTCTATGCTGTATGCAATGCAGCAATAAATTCCACTGCCCTGCCTCATGTGAAGAAAAGTCTGTGTTGCTTCTAGAGACAGACAAAATAAAATAAGTTAATGACAATATAAAGAGGTTTGTGTGCAGTGGCCTTAAAAAGTTATATGTGTGAGCTAGAGATGGACACATGCTTAAGTTGGGAAGTTTAAAGAAGATTCAAAAATCAAATAAATTAGTAGCTGTGCACATTCCCAAAACAAATAAACCATAATAAGTGCACTGGTAGGACTGAGGAATGAAGTAAAAATTAATACTTGTATTAATCACCAGAAGAACAAAAGATTGGTGTGTTTACACATGAGTAACAAGGAAAAAGAGGGTACACACAGCTGAGCAGCAAAGGGTACCTGCTGTCATTGCACAGAATGGAAAGAACTGAAGCGTGATTAAGGATATGTACCAGAATCTGCAGTGCCTCCCAATGTTTCCTTTCTTTGAAGTACAGCGATCTCACACCTAATATTTTAAGTTCCAAAATGACTGGGAGACAGGGCTTAGGTATATTCAGTAATCCGCAAACTAAAATAGTAGCATACTTGGCTTCACAGTTTCAAAATAAAGCGCGCAGTTCCTTCATGACACTGTTCAATCCACACTTCTATTCCAGTAAACAGGCTGTCTTTTACCCAGATCCAAATTTCTGGTCTAAAAACAAATACTTCCACAAGGCACATTTCACAGGTTACAGCATGCAGGTTAGCCCTGACATGCTCTATCTTACTCTTTGCTGCCAGGTCTTCCTTTCAGATGAGCTTCTATGTGAGGAATTAATTTCCTGAATTTAGCTCTCCAGGCAACTCCCATTTATACTATAGTATATGGCAATTAAGATATTGTGAGCTAGCTAATTTTTGTGAGAGTATTTCCACATTCTGTTCTGCAGTATATATTCTGGGTGCACAAGTAAAGGTACATACAGATTTTCAGTAGCGATCTATAACTACCATTCTACTGTGCATCTAAGTGTCAGGGTATGAGAGGTGCAGCTGCCCAAAGGACAGTTTAGGGTGCTGATATTCTTATCCAACAGTTTTTTGCAAGATATGAAAGCAAGTTTCAGAATTAGCTGGTTTTTTTTTTTTTTTAATCATAGTTAAATTTTGAAAATGCTAGGACTCACAGTCTTAAATCTGACACTGTTGATAAGAAGCCAGTTGGAAGTTAGTCATTTTTGAAAAGGAGAACAGAGTGATGCTCATAGTATGAAATTAGTGGATAAAATGACAGGCTTTATTAAATGATGTTTGAGTAAATTGCTTGCTTTTAATGACTGCTGAGCAGAGCTGAATCCAGCACTAGATGACCTAGGCAGCTGCTTAGGGTCTGGTGACTGGGGGGGGGGGGGGTGCTGCAACATTTACTTTAATTTAATTAACCAAAAAAAAACGTTCTTATATTTTTAAATGCTTCTTTAAAGACAAACTCTGTGTTGCATCTGCGTGTGTGCATCTTACTCCTTTAGGAGTCTGACACACACAAAACAATACACAAGATTTGATTGATTTCAACACATGTTAGAGCACCTTTATGTCTTGCTCCTTTAGGGTTATATGGAAATATGAACACTGGAACCAGGAACCTTTGGTAGCAGGTACAAAGGGTGTGTGTTAAGGATGGCAAGTTAGTTAACTTGCTCAGGCTTAAACTATGTACCTTGGTTACAGGAAAGAAAAGACTCAATCCTCTCATCAACTACCAGACTATATACTTAAGCGTAGTCATCAGAGTTGATTGAAACGCTCTTAAATGGGTAGTTTTGTCATCAATTGGTTCATATATTTTCTTTCACTGCTTTATGGAAAACAATATTCAGAACTACAGGGGTACATTTTCAATGAATGTGAGCTTCAGTGCACTTTCAATAAATGTGAGCTTCAATGCATTTCAATAAAATGAAGCAAAAAGGGAAGAGACGTTTACTGTTAGTCATGCTAAGTCTGTTTTCAATGTGCAACTGCTTTGTTTAGCAAATGGTTATTAGTGTTTGCTCTATAAAAGCTGAAAGAAGTGTTAATAGCACAAGTAGCATGCTTACCTTTGGTGAAGAAGGCTGTGGGTTTTACTCCCCCACCATGTAGATGGATTACTGACACTGCAGGGTACTTTAATGGAGATGCTGCCCTCCTGAGTGTGTTGTCCTTCAGATGAGATGTTAAGCTGAGGCCTCATCTACCTACTTTGATGGTAGATGCTGTGAGAATATTTATATCCACATGAGCTATCAGAAAGAGCAAGAAGAAGTTCCCCAGTCCCCTAGAAAATGTTCTCCTAGTAATATAAATACCACAAAGAGTCTCCTCTGAAAAGAGGCTACTATTCTAGTGGGACTAAAAAGGACAAATAAATTAAATGTTTTAAATTAAATCCATATCTTTGTCTACAATTCAAAAATAAAGAAGAAAATAGTATGCACACTGATGGTTTTGAACAGTGCAGGTGCAGTGGTGCAGCGGTTAATGCTGTCGCCTCACAGCAAGAGGTTCTCTGGTTCGATTCTCGGCCGCGGTGCCTTCTGTGCGGAGTTTGCATGTTCTCCCTGCGTTTGTGTGGGTTTCCTCCGGGTACTCTGGTTTCCTCCCACATTCTAAAGACATGTGTCTGGAGCATTTCTCCCCGGGCCTCTGCTGAAAACAGGATCTGTGTAACCTAGTCAGACTTTCCCGGTCAACAAATGTTAAATAAATAAAAAAATAAATTTATGGTAATTGGGGGTAGAGGTAAGTAATGGGACACCGGAATGACTGCTGAAGGGGGGGGGGGTGAGCCATTACCCTGCCAAGGGTCTTCATTTGACCATGATCCAGCTCTGATTCTGAATACAGAATGAGATAGCCTTTTTCAGTTTGTCAGAGAAGCTCTTCTTTGCACTAAAAACTTGCCTCCCAGTATTTAGCCCATGAAAAACAGAACATGCACCATCTGAGAACTGGATACTGATCCTGTAGTAAAGTGTATCCAGGGGATTTGAAAAGGAGAGACTAGTCCATAATCTTAAGAGATTGATGATATTTAACTGCATCATTAATTAGGCGCCTATGAGTAGCAGTTATATGCCTGATTAGAAAAGGTTGGACAAGCTTGACAATGGTGCCAGAAAATGGATTGCCTTGGTTTTGGAAAGATTTATATCATGATCCTCAGTTTTTTGTCCTTAACCCACCTTTCATACTTTCTTGACCTCTACCCAGTTCCCTACCCATTACTGGGTTTACCAGCCCCTCCATTTATTCCTTAGTCTAACACTGATCAGGCTGGGTCTGGTGTGGAACTTAAGGGCACCCTGAGGGTCAAACCAGCAACTTTGTGTCCTACCTTAAGACCCTCTCTATCTGTAATTCTCATCCTGGAATCATCCAGGGGACAATACCCTCTTCCTGGTCCTGTCTCCACTCAGGGAGTGTCAAAATGAACATCCCACCCCCAATGGGATAGGCATGCACACACCTCCATTCCAACACCTCAAACATCACTGCCGCTAATCAATCCTGGGTCACCTGGGCCACAGTTAGGGCTTTATCCTTCTATGTCTTGATGCTGGCTGAGTCCACATTTTTGTTAAGATCATTGGATGTGATGTCCTGTAGAGTAGATTCAGAGGATTACAAGGTCATGAGCATATCACTCACTTACAAGTAAGGATGTTCAGAAGTAGGTGCATTAATATATATATAAGATAGTCATGTACCAGCACTGAAATGTTGGATACTACCAAGGTGGCCATAGTGAGAGGGGAAAAGGACATTAAATACTGTCACTTACAAGAAATCAGCAAATGGGTAATCTGAGATCAAGGGTCAGCCGAAAAATCAAAGTTAATTTTATTTTCATCATTTATCAAGAGGTTGTAAAAACAAGAGACAGTTAAGCTTTTTTTCACAGATCAGTGATAAAACAAAGGGCATAAGCGTTTCATTTTTTTCTTTAATATGAGATATGCAAGAAATAATGCTCAGTAAAATTGGTGTTATAAAGACATAATGGACCGACCATGGGATATTTTGAGACCCAATGTGGTGGAAGGCAACCTCACTTCTGAAAAGTCAGCTATTTCCCTGTAATGCCCTCCTTGGAAAGCATTATTTTGTTTAGAAAACAGGCTATCTATGGATATGTTTTGGATATGTTTTATAGTTTTATTATTAAAATAAATATTATGTATATGATTTTGATGCAAAATAGCTACAATCCTTTTAATACATTGTGTTTTTCAATAGGCAATGAATTATGACATCTTAGTTGCTAATATAGTGTTATTCCCCTCACTGCTTGTTTCCCATAGACTTAGACAACAGTACACAAACACACACACACACACACACACACACACACACACACACACACACACACACACACACACACACACACACACACACACACAAACACACACACACACACACATCAAGGCAAGCTATCGATTACTATTATATAACAACGCATCTCCCTCCATTAATCTATCCATACATACATCCACCTCTGATATTTTTAGGGATGTTGTTGAACCAGTGTATGAATTTGGAATTTCTCCTGTTTTAGCCTCTACCACTTTCTCATTAAAGTTTTTAGAGTTATCCACTATTTTTCCTCTGAAATACTATTTCCTTACATCCCTAACATGCTACTCAGTTTATATTCTCAGTTTGCATCCTTATGTTTCTTTATCTCTCAGTTTTAAATTTGGTGAAGGTTTGGGTTCTGTGAATTATTTTACTTGTTTGAAAGTTTCTATCACACACCACCTGGCATCATCGTTAATTTTCTGCATGACTTATGATATAGCTTTTGCACCACTCCTTTTGCTTGTCCCTTGCCTCTCTTTCATTATTATGGTGTGCTCCCCTGAAATGGATAAAGCACTATAGACAGGAAATTTCCAGCTCTCTGTCATATAGCATAATACGTTTCTATTTCCTTCCAGTGGGATTTCATATCCCATATCACAGTGCTCCATCTGCCCTCATCGCTGCATTCTCATACCCCACTGGCTTACCTTTGTGCTCTGCAGTATGAACAACATCAAGTCCTGCATAGCTTCTGTTGCTTCTGCACCTCCCCTCCCCCACAATGTGTATTTTTTTCTTGAAACTTTGTTTCCTAAGTGCATTGTTTTAAAATTTTTCTATTGAATTTAAACTGCAGCATTGTAAACTATTTATCCATGCTTGCAGGTCTAATGTTATATTTTTTATACTTATATCATTATTTTATTCCAATAAAAAATGAGAAAAAAAGAAGACAAGCTAATCCTTCCAGGCCATTAGTTTTATACACAACTTCAGACATGAAGCACAACTAGTTAAAACTAACAGTGTACCTAATGAAATAAATGCCAAGTTACACACTAAGTTTCAATATCTCCCAATGCTATCTAACTTTGGCATTAGCAAGGATTTCAAATAGTCTGTTATACCTCAACTTGTGAACCCTAAATTACCCTTTCTAGGTCTTAGAATATGCAGTAAAAATGTTCTGTTCTATTCTTTTCTGTGACTGAAAACATTTGTATAATATATAAACCAAAAATTGCAATCTTTGTATTCCAACTTGCTTTAAAATGTTCCACAGACACTGATTGTCTTCTGAATTACTACAGTAACATTACAATAATAAATTAATTGACGGATTACTTTCTCATGATATTAACTATGACGTTCACTGCAGTAAATGTCTTAAGCTGTTTCACAATAATACACAGATTTTTTGCTTTCCAAATAAACAGAACCCTCTTATTCTATCTACCTCATCTATCCATTACACCGTGAACTGTGTTTACTAAAAAAATTGTGTCCTAACAATGCTAATTACTTTGCAGACATTTCTGGTAGATTTCAGAAATTCTAAATTCATTTTTTTATTTATTTCACTGTGTATATCTAATACCATATAGATATCTTACATTTGCCCATAGATAATTGGTTATGGCAGTGCTTATACAATATTTCTTCATGAAAATCATTAAAAGAGTTAACAGATATAACAGTTCTTTGCTAAAAATAAAGGGTTAACAAACAAACATCTTCGTCATGTAATCATATAGTAACAAATGAGAACAGTTCATCACAAATTGCAGTAAATACACATAATCACATGGCTGATAACAGTGGAGGAAAAAGATTTCTTAAATTTAAACTACTGGATTATTTTGATCAACACACTGCTTTTAATTTACAACCCTGTTTGATAAAGAGTGCTAAAATCCATCAGTGTCATCTTGCTGTTACCTTACATGACTCCGATACTTTTGAAGTTTAGCCTGCTTTTTCAGCTACATAAATTACAATGTTGAGTAATACTCTTGTATATTTAATGCTTCTTTGAAGAAACCTTTTTAGTTGTAATTTTTGAGAATTAATTTAATCAAAAAGCATGCACTCCAAGAAAGAAAAATACAAAAAATTACGTAAATAATAATAAATGGTATTCATTGAGGCCAGCTTCTAGCTTCAATTTCAAGTCTTGTAATCCATAGTGACAACGACAACTTCCAAAAATGCACTTGGTCCTAGTGTGAAGATAGTCCTTTCTGCAAGTATTAACAAACAAACCCTTGACAATTAAATTATCATAGTTATGGAATCTTCTGGGTCACTGTCAGAGTTCCGTCCTTCTATGTCATGGAGTTGTCCTGTACTGTGCCAGCATTTGAAATGCCGAGTACCGACAAGCATACCTCTCAATCTCCTAGTTCAAGAAATCTGTACAAAGCATAAAATAATGGGGGACAAAGGCCCAAAGATAAGTACATACTTTAAATATTGCTCTTATAAACTGAGAAAGATGTGCACAAAGAATAAGACGATTTGTGTTAGCATGCATTTTCTGAAGGGTATTAAGTCTAAAACTCAAACGTATGCCATTATTTAATGAATTCAGTCCTCAGTGATTTGCTAGCAAACCACACAATTTATGAGGAACAGACCAAAAATAAGAGGCAAAAATCTGGACATTCTGCAAAAATCTAGACAGTTGAGAGCTAGGCCGACAAGCAAAAAAAAAAAAAAAGACCAAATACCCAGAGAAGAGCGAATGTCAAAAATTGCTCTCCTCCTTAAAACTTCTTTTTGCGGGGTGTGGGAAGCCCCCCTCCACCGTCACACCAGAAACTTATATATACTAACTCAAGACTGCCATACCTTGAAAGAAAAAGAGAATACTCTTTGAAATGACACCTTGGACCATTTTGTATATGTAAGTTCACTTTTTGAGCATTCATTCTCTGTTTTTTGGGACTCAATCAAGCAGGTCATGACATTTCAAATGGTTACTGCCTTGGAGCTCTTGGGGACCTTTTGAATGCTAGACATAAGAATATTGTTTACTCACCATTTTGTTGCAGGTGACATACAAGCACAAGTTTGTAGTTTTTCGAAGGAGAAACAATAGTGTGACCATAAATACAGTAAAATAGTTATGAGGGGATTGATGATTTGTCAAAATGGAATGCAAACATGGTAAAGAAAATCCTCTTCCCATAAACAATAAGGTTCATAGGTAGGTACTAGGCTACTGGACCTAGGGCCTATATAAGCCTAGCCATAAAGGTACCCTGGCTTTCGCCACCCAAGAAAATTATTTTCCTGTGCCCCTGTCAAGCAGAGCCACAGAGGTGATCCCTGCAGTGAATTTCCCATACAATCGTCAAGATTTTTCTTGAAGAGTGCTAATAAGGAGCTTTGTTTGATATAGATAGGTAGTTTTTTCCAGAGTATGGGAAGTATCTGGGACAGGAATCTATCTCTCCAGCATGTTCTGTTTATTGTGGTAACAAGGTTTGGATCCCTAGAGCATATAGCTCGGAAGGATTGGGATTTTTTTAAGTGGAGCATGTCCAATAGCTCTGGGTTTGACATAGCTTTGTATGTTAGGCAGAGATCGCCTCTGAGTAGAAGATATGTGACAGAGTAAAGCTGGAGTTTTTTGAGACGGTCTGCGTAGGGCATCTGTTTGAGGCCAATAATCCTCTTTGTGAGGTATTTCTGTGGGGTACAAACTGAAAGGGGCATTGTACTCTATAATGAGTGATGAGTAGAGGGGGAACAATGACCTCTTTTTTCCTGGATGAGAAACCTTTTGTGATGAGATGTGCCACATAGAAGGATTTCCTGACTACTGTGGCAATGTGATTATCAAAGGAGAGACTACTGTCCACCTGTGTTCCAAGGTCTCTTATCACACTTTTGGCATTAAGTAGACTATCACCTATGTGGTAGCTCATGGGTACAGAATTTTTACCAAAGGGGATGACAATGCACTTTTTGGCATTGAGCTTGAGGCCATGGCTTTGACACAAGGCATCTGTCTCAGTGAGGCCCTTTTGTAGGATGTCCACATCGTTAGGAGTTTCGATTATGGCTCCTAGTTTGCAGTCATCTGCAATCTTCATTAGCCAAAGACCTTTTGTGTTAGCCTGTGCTTCAGAAAAATAGATACCAAACAGGAGAGGATCCAGGACTGAATCCTGTGGTACTCCACTTGTCACTGGTCTGAAATCGGATTTAGAGTCTGCTACTTTCACAGTGTGGGTTCTGTCAGTGAGCCAGTTGGCAACTAATCTTGTGACATGGGAATGTATACCTAGTTTAGTGAGTTTATCTATAATTCCAGAGTGGGGGATGGTGTCAAAAGCCTTGGTGAGATCAAGATAGGCTGTGTGAACCACCTTACCCTCATCTACAGCTTTGGTGACTGCTTCAAAAAAGTCTATCAGGTTTAGGAGACATGATCTGCCTTTTACAAACCTGAACTGGGTGGGGTCCAGAGTTTGGAGATTACCAATGTCTTTGTTTATGAGTTCCATGATGATACGATAAGAAGCTGTGTATCCAGAGTTATAGGTCTAATGCAGTTAAATAAGTTAGAGAAAAGACAACATTAAAATTAGTCTAGGGCACATGGCCACAAAATACCAAAAACATGAAGTTGAGTTTTCACCTGTCATTTTTATGGGAAAGGATAAATATTGAAAAGAAAATGTTTCACCAGTGAGAACGTTTCAACAGTCTTCTCACAGTTTATGTCCACATTCTGAGTGATACAAGCTCATACATTTTTTACACAGAAAGATGTGCACAAAGACACTAGAAAACAATCATAGATTCATAGGTAAGTACTAGGCTAGCTGCCCTTGTGGAATGTTTATGCCTAGCTAATTTCCCTTTTTGTGCTCAAAATAACATATCCAATTTGGTTATAGATTGTTCTTACCCATACCATGGTTGATAATTATATATTACCCCTATAGGATAAAGCATTTAAGAGCTCCCTCTGTCCATTAACAGTACAGGGGGCAGTCCTGGGACTGTTTCCCATCCACAGATCAAAGTTGAACTTGAAAAATGGACAGGGATGCACTATGTTTTATGTGGACACAGAGTCTGCTCTACAACAGAGGTATCTTTTGTCAGATATATATGTCCCTCTTAACCTTCTGTTGATGTTACAGATGAGGTTTAGATTCCTAGAACAAGTATTTCTGATGCCATCTGATTTGCTGTTCTGCAGTGAGTCCATCAGTAATGGGTCAGAGGATGCCCTGTATGCCAGACACAGGTCATCTCTTAGTAGTCTGTAGGATACCGAGTACAGAGACAGGGCTTTGAGTCAGCCCACATAGGATATGTTGTTTACACCATGATATAATACCTTTTATTGAAGCAATATAGGTTTTGAAGCTACTTCAGCTTTTGAGTTGGCATGAACCCTTCGTCAGGAGTTAAGGATGTATAGATGGTAATAAATAAAGTCCAATACAGACTGATGCTGTTGTTTCAGTGAAAGCTTACAATAAACTCAGTTATTCAGTGCATAAGGTAGGATAACTAACTATTCATGAACAGAAAAGAATGAGGCAGTATTACAACTTTAATACCTGTTTCATTCGGGAAGATCTTTTTGCATCATATCCTTCTTATCTGACCACTGAATTGCAGCTTTTTGGCTTGTCAAGTGTTCCGTTACATATGCTTAAAGCATGTCATTATAATAACACAGCTTTCTTTGTTAAATCTATGTGCCTCAAGGATTCAGTCACTTATTTATTTGTCTGTGTTTCAGGGTAGGGCACTAATCTCCATGGACATTTTATAGACTCAGCATGGGAGTTGTATCTGATTAAATGACTTGTTCAAAGTCAAACAGTTATGCAATGGGGGCTGAGGGAATCAAACCCTGCACCACTGGACCATAGGAAACAGCTTAGAAACAGCACCTTAATCCTTTTAGCTAACTGCCTGACTACTAGACACACTAGGTTATAATGTTACCCTGTAAAAATTAGACATACAGCTGCGATAACCTTGATTTGGGCAAATACAGCACACACATGCGCAAAGAGGTCTGCTTCAGAATATTGAAACCCCATATAAGTGAACCCATTTCATTGAGATGACAATATTGAATCTACAGTTAAATAAAACCTTAAACCAGTGAAAAGGTTCATCAGGAAACTAACCACTTGGCCACCAGGACAACAAATACACAACAAAGCAATTAAAGTCCCCCAAAGTAGGAGGGCTGCACCCACCACAGCTCCCTAACTATATATACCAACTCTGAGGTCACACTATAGTGGGGAAAAGGGCAAATACATGCAGGGTGGCTAAGTGGTTAGTTTCCTGGTGAATGTTTTCACAGGTTTAAGGTTTTGTTTAACTGAAGATTCGATATTGTCATCTGAGTGAAACAGGACTCACTTATATGGGGTTTCGATATTCTCAGGGAGACCTGCACAAACACATACACACACACACACACACACACACACACACACACACACACACACACACACACACACATATACACACACACACACACACACACACACACACACACACACACACACACACACACACACAGTTACCTACCCTATAAAAAGCATATACATCTACGTTCTCTACCCAAAAGTACAAGCAGCCTTACTGATCCTCAATATGAACCTTAGAAGTATATGTAGCAAAGTATCAAATCTATCTATATCTATATCTATATATGCGTATAAATATATATATATATATATATATATATATATATATATATATATATAAATATACATACATATATATATATATATATATATATATATATATGCAAACATTACCCTGTGCTCCCCAGATACATCAATCGTTAGGGAAACCTGGCTAAAACCAGATGTAAATGACAAAGGAATTCTCCTATCAGACTACAACACTCTAAGAAAGGATAGAAAAAAGAAAAAGGCTGGAGGGGTTGACATTTTTCATAGACGTATCTTCATATTTTAACCTTATTCCTCTGGTACCAATAACAATACCACCAAAGAAATCCTGCGGTGCATACTCACCAATATAAGCCATGAAACAATCATACTGAGGGACAGTAATATTGACTGACAACTAATATTATCTGATACTTCCACCTACACATCAAACCTATATAATTTCGCTCAATTCATCAGTGCCCAGACAAGGCTTAACAGAGATACCAGTAGGGAATCTATAATGGATTGAATTCCCCCCTCATTTCCGAACAAAATAATCACCAGTGGTTTCCTACCGGACACCAACAGTGACCATCTTTCTAACTTAATACTAGCCACAGGCAAATCACAATACAGGCAAGCATGCAGTGTTAGCAAATTCCAAGTACAAAATTTTATTTCCAACTTTCAGCTATGTAACTGGAATATTATAAAAATGTATCTAGCGGAAATAGCCTCAAAATTAAAAAAAAATATTTCTAAATATACTAAATGATTTGACCCCCATAAGAAGAAAAATGATAAAATACAACCCAGCATCCATATAAATAAAAGAAAAACAATGTATGCATATCATGGACAAAGCTGGCAGCAATGTTCACAAAACAAATCTCAGTGCAAGTGGGAATATTTCAGACATCTCAGAAATCATAAAAAAATCCCATATTAAAACAGACAAAAACGTCTATATTAACATCCAGGAAAAACACCATTGTAACCCAAAGCTCTTCTGGGCATCACTGAAAACTCTTCTCCACCCTGGGTAAACAACCATACCAACCCTATTGATGAATAATAACAACAACAACATTGCCACCAAGTTTAATAGCCACTCCATCCTGACAGCTTTATCTCTTCACAAAGATTATCTCTCCTCTAATCCTCCATCATATATTTAACTAAATGACCTCACAATGGCTCTCTCCTTAAAACCTGTACCTACATCAATAATCAAAGAACATCTGTAAAATATGAAATCCACAAGTCTAGCTGCAGATAATCCTCCATGTGAATGCATCAGGATGGCAGCAGACCCAATGACCTAGCCAGTCTTCATATTTTATTAATCATTCCATTACAGAGAGCCATATCCAAACCCTATGAAAATATCATATATCATATACTTTCACAAAGGTAGTAATTCAACAGAATTCTCTAACTGCAGATCTATTGTAATACTGTTTCCCTTATCAAAAAATCCTAGAGAAATATATTCACACACAGTTCCTCAAGTGCCTTACTGAAACAACCTCCTCGGACCCAACACAGCTTTTGTCCAAGTCATAGCACCACAACTACCCTTCTACATTTTACCATAACAAGGAATCATAATAGAAATGCAGGCCACTTAATCTTGTCTGCCATCCTTGACTTATCCAAAGCAGTTGACACCATCTCTTACCGTAAACTACTAACTAAAGTTTCCTCAATAGGCCTTTCACAACCTATGTTATAATGGTTCAATAAAAACATACCTTCTCAGCTTTCCATCCAGTTCCTGTAAGTGACCCTCAAGGCTTGATTCTTTCTCCACTTCCATGTGATATATTTATAAACAAGCTCCACTAAACTACCAAATAAGCATCCATCGAGCAGTATGTCAATGACACCACCCTATTCTGCATTGCAACAAGTCTTGCAAATCTGCAAGCGGTCAACCAAAAATTCTTTTCCCTTTTTGATTCTTGGCTAACTGATGAGTGTCTGCTCTCAAGCACTCTTTTAATATTACATTAGCCAATGGAACTACCATAAAAAGGTAGCCCAGACAAAAATACTATGAGCAACTGTAGACAAAATCAAAAATCTGATCAGCATACATAGCAAGTTATAACAAAAGAAAAAAAAAATAACACTAAAATGGCACTTTGCTAATGGTAAAATCCATACCTAACTGATGAGCAAGGAGACTGAACCATTGTCCAGTCCTCCTTCTCTTCCACACTCTAGTATGCATCAGACATATTTACAAACTTGCAAACCACACTGCAAACAAATAAAAGAAAAACTCTGGTTTGGCAAGCTACCAAGAAAATCCACAGAATTAATAAAACGAAACTGTTAGAAATCCACTAGTATAATGAAACGTAACTGTTTAAAGGTCACCAAGTTTCACAACACAAAGCTGTAGATAATCCACAGGTTTATTAAAACAAAACTGTTTGAAATGCTTTTCGTTTGCCTAACCGGCAAAATTCATCAGAAACATATTCAAAAGAGAAAAGACTTCATTTTATAAGAACAACTGGTTAACATTAACCAATTATGACACATTAGCTTTAAAAATTTAAAGGCACCCTAATGTATAAAACAGCAACTCCGTACACGTAAACAACAGCAATTTACTAGTCTGCAATACTAACTTTAACACTCTACACTAAATAGCTGATGACAACATAATAGAGTGGGTGACTGTCACTAAGTAACCAATTTAAGAAAAAGTCGGAAATCTACCTCTTTAAACTTTTTAATTTTAATACACTACTAATGGAACAAGTATCATTTAAACCTGGTGGACTGTAGGCATTCAGCCTAACTTGCCAAGTTATTTCCAGTTCTTCTAACTTTAGGGGTATAGGACCACCCCTACTGTCATACTTAACTTGGTCTATAATAATGAACTTAAAGGCATGATCTTGATTGCTGAAGATGTGCTTAGCTAAAGCATTCTCTAGTCTGTGTTTATTAATCGCATATTGGTGTTCATATATCCTGTCGCGGAGCTTCCGCACCATTTTTCCTATATAGAAAACAGGACAAAATTTACAGCTAGCTAAATAAACTACAAAACTGGAATTACAATTAAATTTGTCCTTAAGTTTGTATTGTGTACCATTGATGTTGAAATTATTGGTGACATCCACGTATTTACAATAATTACAGCTTTCGCACTTGTTCATACCACTACAGCGAACTGTTGGAATACTTTGTTGTTCCAAGAGGGTCTTTAAATTCTTCCCTCTTCTAAAAGTCACCCTAGGAAAATCACCTATTTTAGTGTGTATATTTGAATTTGTTTTAAATAATTCCCAGTTTTTCTGTAGTATTCCAATACATAAGTAACTATGCATAGTGTAGGTGGTAGTAAAACTTAACAAGGCATCTTTACTTTCACTGTTCTGAATAGTAGGACTTCCCACCAGGTTCTCAACAACATAGCTACGGTTGCCAGAAGAAGAAGTTGATAAACTTCTAACACTCAAAAGTGGCATGTACACTTTATCTGCTCTCTTAGCCTTAACTTCATTTATAAGGTCATCCAAAAGTGGTTCAGGGTAGCCACGATGCATGAACATACTTTTCAGAAGGGAACATTCTTCAAAAAAGTCTTTATCCAGACTTATCATTCTTGAAGCCCTCACTAATTGGCTTTTTATAACTGACCTCTTTTGATAAAAAGGATGGCTACTAGAAAAATGGAGGAATGTGTTGGAGTATGTACTTTTCCTATAAATCTTTGCTACAAAGTTAGCTAAATCATAATTTTTTACCAGCCAGATATCTAAGTACGCTATAGTATCTGTGCTGAATGTGGATGTAAATTGTAAGAAGTGAGTAGTACTATTGAAAAAATCCAACATGTTCCTACTAACACATTCATCTCCATTGATTAAAATAAAAATATCGTCAAGGTAACGTGTATAAAAGACAAGGGAATCACGAATCATGTCACTCTTGAACACGTATTCCGATTCCCAGTATGCCATAACAAAGTTTGCAATACTAGCTCCGCAAGGTGACCCCATCGCTACCCCCACTTTTTGCAGATAAAATTGTCCTGGAACTTAAAATAATTTTTAGATAATACTAAATCAATAAGTTCCATGACCAAACTAATCTCTACAACCGTAGCATTGTTTTTCTTCAACATTAAATCTACCTATTCTATAGCAATATTGTGGGGAATGCAAGTGTATAAATCTCTCACATTGATAGTAAGAAAGTTAAAGTTCACATTGAATTCGAGGGCCTCAATCTTTTTCAAAAATGTCCATGAGTCCTTACAAATTTGATTCTCATGGACTAAATATTACTGCAAAATGGCATCCACCACTTTAGCACAAGAGTATGTAGGTGAACTTCGACTATCGACTAATGGTCTCAATGGAGAATTTTCCATACTCTTGTGTATCTTGGGGATGCCAAAAATAAAAGGATACCTAGGGTAAGTTGTTGACAAATAGTTGTAAATCCTCTGTTCAATTCTGCCTTCTATATACATATCCTCAATACAGTTTTTAATTAAACTGTATGCCTTATTCACCTCTGAACGTGAGCTCGCATCATACGAACTAGTGTTCAATAGTGCATTCATACGTTGTTGATAATCAACGTTGTCAAAAACAACTAAACCCCCACCCTTATCCGGTTTACAAAAATGTAAACCCTGTGACGTGATATATTGCAAATGTTCACGTTCTTCCTTACTCATATTATGAGAAGCCTTATGCTTACACACATCCTTAACAACATGTCTAATATCCAGCTCACAAAGTTGTTCAAAAATTTGCAGAACCGGGTGCAAAGGGGGGTTGTACGTACTAGATATATGGAATTTGTCGGGATCATCAGTGTTTAAAACATTACCCATAATCAAATTAAAATTCAACTTCCTAGTGAAAGTTTTGATGTCAACAATAGTATTAACTACATTCATTGGCTGAGATGGAACAAAAGTAAGGCCTTTAGACAGAAATTCTACAATATCTTGACAGAATTCAGTAGTTGAGAAATTATACAATTTGAAGTCCCCTGTTTTATTCATAACAATAACTGGATATTGTTTACCACCTCGATTATCTAAATTGATAAGACAGTCAAAATCCAATTGTTGTTCATCCTGCAGATCTGACATAGAACCTATTAGTTCGTTGTTGGACATTGATACTATTTCAGACAGTTCAACATGATGGTAAAAGGTAAACTCATTCAAGTCTTGTTCTTGTTGAATTTTGGCTTGTCCCTGTTTTGGTTCGGTTGGAAGTTCTTCTATTTTGTCCTGGCTCCCGTGAAGGGAGCATGCCAAAAATTCTGCTGTTGTTGGGAGTGGACGTTGTTACAATTACCCTGATGACCACTCCATAGTCTCTTGCTCCATTAGGCCTCACCCTGATCCACAGGAGTAATATTATCACTAGTTGTACTGTGATTGTTATCAGTCATGGTATCCCTTCTGCCTTCATTAGGGTAAACCACCACTTTAGAATCATCACCGCAGTTGTTACTAACAAAATTATTACCAGAGGACTTTGATGTTTGGCCAGGAGAAACATGACTTTTTCTCCAAACCTGAGCAGGCGAAGGGTCTGGGTATGCAGTACCAAGATGGTACGCTTTATTGTCCCTTTCAAGTTTCTTAAGTTTATTCACCTTCCGTTTTGACATTTACTAGTTGATACTTGTAAAAACTCAACCGTACTCATATTTATATCTCCAAAACTCAAGGTCAAGTTTGATATTCTTATCCAGATCAGTTACTAAATGAGATAAATCATCGACCCACAAACTGTAATGTTTCTCCATTAATTCAAGTAACTCAAATCCTTGGTGGTCAAACAGCTTAATTAAATCATTATGAAATACAGAATTGGCTTCTAAACCTGTAGGGTATGAGTGCCGCCATAACCCTTTTGGCACCACCCTCCGAGTTAAACATTCACGGAAGTACGTTATTTCTAGTTGTAGTTTTATTAATTTAATTAAATACGCATCAAAAGATTTAAGTTTTGATACTATATTGTCTGAAAATGAATTGTTACCTTGATCTAGAACTTGGCCATTAATTTCAGCTCGAAACTTTCCTGATAGAGTAATACCATCCGCTAGCCATTAAGCCAATGATGGACAACCGGTGTAGCTCTCGGTCCTATATGGTGCCGCTACACCTGATTGACCTAGGTGTGGAATTTGCAAATGATTGTCATGTTGGCTTGCCATAACAGGTACTAAAAGGTTAGACCTGCTTGATTCCACTGGATGTGCTCCAATATTTAAATCCAAATTAGGGACTGATGTGACTGGTACCAATGCCTCATGAGATGTTACAGCATTAGATGTCACACTGTTAACTCGTGGTGTTCTATACACAGTATTTTGTGGCTTGGTTACTTGATCCAGTATTCGAATCACTGAGCCATTAAGCAGCCCTCTTGGGTTCACTACGGAGTTGTGACCAACCAAATTCTCTTGTGTGGCCGTTCTCGCCTTTGAACGGTCACTATTAACAGGAGAATGATGTTGTCGTGCTGTTACAAGTGCTGAAGTTAAAGACTGGCAAATTTCCTGTTGGTCCGTATCAAGCCGATCCAGTCTCATAAAAATAGATTCAATCTTTCTAAATATGGAATCCAACATACTGCTAGGAACCAACCTCTGATTAGAGTCTAACAAATCACCAGTAGGGTTAGCAGCATTAGCATTAGTGACGCTTGCATTAGATCTTAATACCTCCGGTGTTTCACGTGGATTAAACGGACTTGTACTAGCAGCCGAACCCGATGCCATACTAAACAAAGAACACAAAAATGGCAGTCAAACTAATAAAAGAAAAATTCTGGTTTGGCAAGCTACCAAGAAAATCCACAGAATTAATAAAATGAAACTGTTAGAAATCCACTAGTATAATGAAATGTAACTGTTTAAAGGTCACCAAGTTTCACAACACAAAGCTGTAGATAATCCACAGGTTTATTAAAACAAAACTGTTTGAAGCGCTTTTCATTTGCCTAACTGGCAAAATTTATCAGAAACATATTCAAAAGAGAAAAGACTTCATTTTATAAGAACAACTGGTTAACATTAACCAATTATGACACATTAGCTTTAAAAATTTAAAGGCACCCTAATGTATAAAACAGCAACTCCGTACACGTAAACAACAGCAATTTACTAGTCTGCAATACTAACTTTAACACTCTACACTAAATAGCTGATGACAACATAATAGAGTGGGTGACTGTCACTAAGTAACCAATTTAAGAAAAAGTCGGAAATCTACCTCTTTAAACTTTTTAATTTTAATACACTACTAATGGAACAAGTATCATTTAAACCTGGTGGACTGTTGGCATTCAGCCTAACTTGCCAAGTTATTTCCAGTTCTTCTAACTTTAGGGGTATAGGACCACCCCTACTGTCATACTTAACTTGGTCTATAATAATGAACTTAAAGGCATGATCTTGATTGCTGAAGATGTGCTTAGCTAAAGCATTCTCTAGTCTGTGTTTCAGAAATTCCATATTGAAGACATTATTATATTATTCTAGTCTGTGTTTATTAATCGCATATAGGTATTCATATATCCTGTCGCGGAGCCTCCGCTCCATTTTTCCTATATAGAAAACAGGACAAAATTTACAGCTAGCTAAATAAACTACAAAACTGGAATTACAATTAAATTTGTCCTTAAGTTTGTATTGTGTACCACTGATGTTGAAATTATTGGTGACATCCACGTATTTACAATAATTACAGCTTTCGCACTTGTTCATACCACTACAGCGAACTGTTGGAATACTTTTTTGTTCCAAGAGGGTCTTTAAATTCTTCCCTCTTCTAAAAGTCACCCTGGGAAAATCACCTATTTTAGTGTGTATATTTGGATTTGTTTTAAATAATTCCCAGTTTTTCTGTAGTATTCCAATACATAAGTAACTATGCATAGTGTAGGTGGTAATAAAACTTAACAAGGCATCTTTACCTTCACTGTTCTGAATAGTAGGACTTCCCACCAGGTTTTTTACACTGCAAACAAAGTTAGAGGCATTCTAGACCAAAGTAGCAAACTTTATTACAGACCTGTCATGTAGGATTCACAACTGTCTTGGCTTAAAACAAATACATTAGTTAGAACTACAATACCTAATTTACACCCAGTTGTTCACAGTGCATAATCTTATCTATGACCATGATAATTGCTCCTCCCTAAAAATCCTTTGGCAACATTTGTTGTACTGAGAGTTATGATCCACTGAAATTTTTTTTCTGACCATCACAAAGTCAAATAATGCTGCAGGAAGTGTTCTGTATTCCTGTTATGTCATTAAACATTGAAGCAAGTTACCACTTCCACTAAAACAAAATAAAAGGCTTCAAACTCAAATTAAAACAATCCCTACCTGACTGCCTCCTGGCTGTGCTCATCTAACTCACCAGGATAATGTGGTGTCTTCACACCACTACCTTGTCTATAAGACATTTGGCTTACGTATACCTTAAGCATGTACTATCCCATTCACATTTCTCTATAAATTTCTCAGCTTTTCCTTCAATTTCTCCAAATTACTACTTTTCCTTGTCATCTCGTCCAAACACTTCTTCCAAAAGAAAAGGATTACATACTTTCTTTATTTTGGCAGAAAACATACACTCCCACTCATCTTTAGATTTTTCCCATAGCAAACTATTGATCAAATCACTCCTATGTTAGCTAACTTCTTTTATTATCCAAAATAAATGTAAGTATGCTAAAAACACAGGGTTTAATAAACCTAATCCCCTTCCTCTTTCTTGCAAAAAGTGACATGGTTTAAATGAATACCCCCAAAAATAATAAAAGAACTGAAAAGTATGATTTGCCTTACAACTACAAAAAAGAAAAATGCGCCCTACATATCCTAATTCAGCCATAATATTAGTATTAGGGACATAAACCGTTTATAAAAAGGAGACTCAAAAACATTCCATTTATCCAAAGTTAGATGAACATCATCAAGCATTTTATCTAATTGTAATATCTAAACCTGTGCAATCCCAAAAGTAACTCCTAATATAGTTATACTATCTTGTCTAAAACGAATCTCACTGGAAATGAGATTAAAACCAAATCCTAGACATTTTTGGATATTTAACCCAAGACCTACAGATTGTAATATAGTTTTGACATGAAACAGAAGTTGATCCAGGTGATCTTATTTTGGGTCTATACTAGTTTGCCAAAATGTAATTCAGGCAAACACCTATTCTTAACCTCATTCCCTTAGGAAAGTTCAAAGTGTCTTTTACCTTTGGGAAAGACAATTTGTGTTACATGAAGCCAATAGGTGGAGAAGTAGAATTTCTTTGTATAGGCGTTTTGTTGATGATGCTTTTATTTTATGGCAGGGTGATGAGAATTATCTCCAACAATTTGTATCTTTTATAAAGAAAATGACTACATTTTTTCAGTTCACGGTCACACTTACAAGTACAGAGATTGACTTTTTAGATGTTAGGGTAAAACAGGATAGAGAAGGTTTTAAGACGGCTCTATATAGAAAGGATTGCTGGAGAAACAGCCTATTCACCTATGATAGCATGCACCTGAGATTCACTTTTAGAAATATAGTGAAGAGGCAGGTTAGCAGAGTATCCAGGATATGTACAGAAGAGATAGTGTTTGAAGCCAAGATAGAAAAGTTGGAAAAACATTTTATGAACAGAGGTTATAGGCAAACATTAGTTTGTAGTGTGACTAGCCACAAAGCGGAGTATAGAAAAGGTAAGATGGGTCCTTTGCTAAGAAGTAACCTAAGTCACGATGATACTGAATGTAACAACAGTATAGGGAGTGAAGTATCAAAAACTAGAATGATATTGACATATAGTAACAACATTCATGGGGTGTGTAATATAATAAAGAAAAATGGGAACATTTTAAAAACTGATGAGAAACTAGCAGGACTAGTAGGAGATCAACCTAATTTTGGTTTTAGAAGAAACAAGAACCTTAAGGATATACTGGGACAGGAAAAAATGAATGAAAAGAAAAAAACGTATTATTAAGTAAGGTACGAGATCAAGTGGCTCATGCAAAGCGTGTGGTTTCATTAATAAGGAAACTAGTTTTAAACATCCGGTCACACTAAGGAATTTTGAATTTAAGGCTAAGGCTACATGTTGGACAAAAGATATTGTTTATCTTGCCGAATGTCAACTATGTTCATGTTTTTATGTAGGAAAAAACAATAATATGCTTAAGGTTAGGATCCTGCAACATTTATCCTCGATCCGAACCAAAAATCAACACAATGCACTATATAGGCACATCAATGAAAGAGAGGGACATCACTTTAAGTTTAGGTCAATATGGAATATGCATAAGAGCTTTAGAGGGGGAGATATAAAAAACTATACTGAAAGGGAAGAAACAAGGTGGATAATTGAACTTCAGGCTCATAAAGATCCAGGGCTTAATGAGGTTATTCCTATGAAGCCCGTCTTGAAGAACAGGCGGGTACAATACTGAAATGTGGTTGGTTGCCAGTATGAATATGATTGGCTGTTACTAATATAAAAGGTATCTTGGTACTTTCATAATCTATCTGATGAAGAATAAGAACCCGAAAGTGCTTATCACAAGATTGGATGTATTGCTGTTTATGGTTTTAACATTGTCTTATTAAATGACGTTTTTCAATTTTACATAGTGTTGATCTGCATCGATCTCTGTTGGACTGTTGTGTCGCTGTTCAGAAGGCAGATCTTTAGTGTGCTCTCCATATCTTTTGTTTTAAAATAAATAAAAATAAATAAAATAGTGATTGTTTTTTGACAGCCACCAGAACTAAACTCAGCAGGGCCTTACTATGTCTAGGCAATTCCAATTCTCTGGCACAGCTAAAAAAAGCCATTTCCTTAGTGACACCAATTTGCTCACCCAATATTTTTGACAGAATAGTCTGTAAGTAATATTTAAAGTCTGCCAACTCATTACACTCACAAAAATGTCCCCGATTACCTTTTTCGTCTCTATCATACCTCTAACATTTGCAATCTACCTGAGGAATAAATTCTTTGGAGTCTGCTTGAGGTATAAAATACCTATGCATATACTTCCAAGCAAAGATCCTAAATCATCCAGACTTTCTTGCATATTTGGGAGCCATTGTTTCTTTGTGAATTGTTTATCCACTCTCACTTTACAATCCTTTCTAATCTTCTGTAATTGATTCCTATAGTTATCATGCAGTATTTTATATGCCCTACTAATTATCCTTTTTTAACAGCAGCATTTCATAATTTCCTTTCCCTTTCTTTATACATTTTCCTCTTAAATGACAAAGTCCCTTGCAGTTATAATTTTCATTTTAACCACCACATAGTCTAATATTTAATGAAACAGATTTTCTTTTTCCTTGCTAGTTATATATGCATAGACCTCTATGATTCTATAAACATGTTCTTTCCACCTCACTTCCACAACAGTTGATTTTCTCATTGTTAACAATACTGCATCTAGTATTTTCACTTTTTTTAATACAACACAGCCACTGAAGAACAAAGTTAATATTCTAAGTTTTATTTTATATTATATTTCCACCCAACATTTTTTTCTGTTTGCAATTTTTCTTCACTTTTCTGGAATTTTACATCCTCTAACATAATAATATTTATATCACATTTAACACATCATCCTAGTAGCCTACCCATGTTACTGTTTTAATAATGCTATCCACGATTACTCTAAAATTATTGCTTTTCCTTCTTTTAAGTTTAGGGGAAATATTTTTAAATGTTTATTTTCTTATTTTTACTCTTTCCCCAACTTTCTACACCCCCTGCATTCAGGCATATACCTTTTTGCTGTATGTCCTTTCTTCCCACATTAGTTACATTGTACCTTGTCATACTCATTAATTAAATGAGAAAATCCCCAAGAAAAAAAAAACATAATTTAGGCTGGCCAGCATATGTTAATATCCCTCTATGACCAGTGATAAAAATAACACTTGGCAAACATTTCACCATTTTTTCTCACTTCAAAACAGCTTCCAACTTCCACCCTCCATTCTGTATGTTTCTGTCCTCTTTAACTTTCGCAATATTATCAACAGTTTCACACAGACCCTGCATGCATTTTTTAACACTGTCTGCTTCTAGTTCATCAGTTCTAAACTGCAAAGTGACTTTTTTTAACACTGAAGTTACTACCAGGAAAACAAATAATTATTCAATGGATAAATGTCCTTCTTTTTGTTACACTGTTCCAGAAATGTTATCATCAGTCCATCAGTTTCAAATGTTAAGTCACAAAAAGTTTCTGTCCCGATATGTATAAAAGACCAAATTTCTATCTGCCTCTGTGGCATAGATGGACTATGACCCACGTGAACAGAGTTCAATTAGTGTCTCAGGCAACTGATGGAGCAGCAGACAGGACTGGGCATGCTGATCCTGGGGGGAACTGTGGTATATGGGCATTTCCAGATGTCTACCCCTGGTGGAGGCTAGGGACATCACCACAGGAGGTGTGGTCAGTGGGGGCATTGGGGCTTGGCTGAGCTGCTGCAGAGGTAGGACATGAGTAATACATTGCACATCACCCAGGACAATGCCAAGCTACAACAAACCCCCCAAACAGAAGTTCAGATGTGCTGAGCCCCATTGCCTGTGATCTCTGACCCATCCCAGTGATTACCAGAATAAGTCTATGGGGATATGGAGTGGCAGGTTGACCTGGCATGAATGGGATATGAGGGCTAGGCCATAAACAATGAAGAAAGGATGGGAGGAAAAGGCAAAAAAAAAATAAAAAAGACAGAATTTCTTCAGCTTTAAAAGCAACCACAGTTACCAAATTGTCCTGTACATAATATCTGCTTATTACAGGGTGGTTTTTGTTCTTATTGCAGCAGCTGAGCTTCTCTTTTTTTTAAACAGTTCATTGCTACTCTCCTCTTCTACTTTCTGTCACTGCTGCATACGTTTTAGTTACTGCATTATCTGCTGTCACTAAACTAGACACCTTCTCAGTTTGTTGCTGCTTTCTTCTTTTACTTTCTGTCACTGCTGCATACATTTTAGTTACTGCATTATCTGCTGTCACTAAACTAGACACCTTCTCAGTTTGTTGCTGCTTTCTTCTTTTACTTTCTGTCACTGCTGCATACGTTTTAGTTACTGCATTATCTGCTGTCACTAAACTAGACACCTTCTCAGTTTGTTGCTGCTTTCTTCTTTAATTTCTGTCACTGGCGCATAAGTTTTAGTTACTGCATTATTTGCTGTCACTAAACTAGACACCTTCTCAGTTTGTTGCTGCTTTCTTCTTTACTTTCTGTCACTGCTGCATACGTTTTAGTTACTGCATTATCTGCTGTCACTAAACTAGACACCTTCTCAGTTTGTTGCTGCTTTCTTCTTTTACTTTCTGTCACTGCTGCATACGTTTTAGTTACTGCATTATCTGCTGTCACTAAACTAGACACCTTCTCAGTTTGTTGCTGCTTTCTTCTTTTACTTTCTGTCACTGCTGCATACGTTTTAGTTACTGCATTATCTGCTGTCACTAAACTAGACACCTTCTCAGTTTGTTGCTGCTTTCTTCTTTTACTTGCTGTCACTGCTGCATACGTTTTAGTTACTACAGTCTCTGCTGCCAGATAACCAGATACCTCCGCAGGTTGTCGCTGCTTTCCTTTTTCACTTTCTGTTGCTGCTACATCATTTTTAATGGTTGCATTCTGTGCTGTCATATCATCTGGTTCCTTTTCCACATTACCGCCCTCAGCATTTCTGAAAAAGCTATCTGCCATCTCACTCCATGAACAAAACAGAACTGTCACCTGGATCATGCTACTCGATTATTTTTTAACAGAACATCATCTGCAAGCCCTCCTGACACCAGTTCTGTTATCTACACCACTTTACCAGATTCATGTATGTCCTTCTCCAGGGAGACAGCTAAACACTACTCATTTGTAATATCCACTACATAGGAATCTTTATTTAAATTCAGAAACTCCATATTGAAGACATTATTATATTATTCGTATATTATTTTGATGACGTCATAGGCTATAAGCAGATGAAAGACCTTTGTCAATAAAGGAGCGTTGCTGAAACTCTTGGTATGGACCTGCTTGGAACATTTGGACTTTACATTATTATTATTATATTATTATTTAACATGCATCTCTTGCTCATAATAGCTTGCTGCAGCCTGTTGTTTTTGTATACTATTACACACTGTGTGTATTGTGAGTACCTACTAGAGGGCTTTGTAAATATGTTTGACTCATATCTGTTATGTTCTATCTGTGTTATCTGGAGCTTTTCTCCCCAGGCCTCTGCTGAAAATGGACATATATCCAGTCAGACTATCCCAGTCAACAAATGTAAAATAAATAAATAAATAAATAACTAAATAAATAAATAAAAATAAATTATTCTCCAAATGTTCACATTCCACCTCCAAACTCTCCATTGTTTTTCTCTCCTCCTTCATGCTGCTTCGCTTAGGCCTCTTCCTAGCTGCTGTAAGAGCCCTCCAACACTAACTATCAGCTCCAAAGAGTAGGAAAAGTTCCTTGATGTCGTGACCAAATTTCTCTAGTAGTGTAAGTACCATCTCAGGTCTACCCTGAAAAGAGACCACTTGTCTAGTGGGACTAACCCTGTCAAAAAGGATAAATAAATAAAAATATAAAAGAGCAATTCCAGAACATAAGTCTTTCCCAGAACTCCAAACAGGAGAGGTACACCATAAACCCTCTATTTGTTGTTTTTGTAAATCAGTTAAAACAAGAACATCAAGTAAACAGAATATATTAGCAGAAACCATATCACAAAAATCCGCAATAAACAACTTCTTTTTTCATTAATTAAACTACTAACATTTAGACTATAACTGGCTATTCCATCCCTTCCTTTTGTTAACATTTTTTTTGTTCATTGTTTTAATTTTCCCTTACAAAATCTTGTACTAAATGTAATATTTTATCCTTTTACATTCACTCTCTGCTGTATGAGGAATATTGTCACTAACATTGCTGTCTTTTCCTCCGTCTTCCTCCAAAGCAATGTCAGCAGTTGCCTGCAGATGATCACTGATACAATTATCACCTGTTCCTGATTGTGCAGGTAAACGAGCAACCTCATTAGTATCAACCTCTTCTCCCTTCCTAACAATATTAGCAACAACAGTAGAAATAGCGTTTGCAGTTAGTAAAGGTAGTTGGTAAATCAGATTCTTTAAAAATTGAGCAATGCAGATGTATTACATTTCCTACACATGGGACCAAAATGTGATTTAGAGTGCCCTGTTCTGAATGAAATGGAATACAGATCCAGAAAAAAAGTTTTGGGGCTTGCCCCTGTAAGAAACATATGCACTATATCCATTAATCAGTACTACACTTGGTAAATGCTTTCTTTTCCCATCAAGATTCATCAAGAAAAATTGGGAGGTTTGAAGAGTAGCATAATGGTTAAGGTGTGTACCTTAAAGGCACAAGGTGCAGGGTTTAATTTTCACATGAGATAATTGGCTAGGCTTAATACAGCCTACCAGGACAGTCAGCTTAGTAGAAATTTATAAACTTGTGAGAAAGACCAAATTTTCCACACCCCATTCCAGAACCTTCATTTTTCATAGACAGCATAAAAATAAAAAGAAAAGCACTTTGTCAAATCAGTGTCCAGGATACCTGCAGGATGAAATTGTACCATAATATGTCTTTTAAAGTCCATAGACAAAGGACAAAACATCATACTGAGCACAGGGTCGCCAAAATGCTTTTAACTCAACTTGACATGCACACACACACACACACACACACACACACACACACACACACACACACAAAACAATCTGCAGTGTGAAAAATTTCAAGCATTATTTCATAAAAAGTTTCTTTTCCATGTGTATAAATGCACACGCATCTCTCACTCCAAATCTCAAGGGAACAATAACATAATCTTAAACATCTTATCTATTTAATGGTTGTTCAGCTTTAGAAGTAATTCCTAACACTGATATATTAGTCCTTTTAAGAGAAGAAATATTTGTCACTGAAATGTGTTTTTATACTGCAGAAGCATTAGAAACAGCAGGCTGTGTAGAAGAAGGTGTACTCATCATTTGGGTCAGTAAAGGTTACAATATCAACAGTTATTGTTTTAACCTATAATGTCACTTCCTGCTCAACATTTACCACTAAGCATTCAGGTTGCATTTTGTAGGTAAGTCAGCTCCAGGACATTTCCGACCCAATTTCAGGTTCTTCAATGTCTAACATCTCCTTCAAATCATGTCGATAATCCAGCTGATGAAATTAGAGTAACTTCAACATAATCAGAACGTTCACATACACCATCAATCTGAGCGGAATTTTACATGTTGCAATTACACTTCGTCCCATGACAAAAGATTCATCTTCTCAAAGAGTAAGAACACGTTCCCTGATGACATGGCCAAATTTCCACTTGAAGTAGAAATACCATCTTCTGTCTCCCTTGTAAAGAGGCAATTAGTCGTGTGTGACTAGTCCAGTCACAAAGAATAAACAGTATTAGTGTCCTATCACCTCTGTTTTCACATGCCATCTTATTTTCTTATTAACTGTTTTCATACCTTGTTGTCATCACTGTAGAAGTGCTGAAGGCAGTGGATTAAGTGTTTTACAAGACTTCCCTGTTCTTGGGAAAAATATAAAATGGATGAGGGTTCAACTCATGAAGTACACTTTATTGGTATGCAACTGAAAATATAGCTGTTCTACATTGGGAATCACAGTTGGTTTGGTTGCTATGCGAACATCAGTGGTTATTCAAACATTATTTTTGGCTTTTTTTTCTCAGCTGTTGTGCAACTCTTAAGTTTATGTTTTTTCAGCCTCCTGGTTGCTTTACCTATTATTTGGCATGATAGCAAGATCTGATAATTTCCAGATTATTCTACAATCTCATTGTTGGTATATATATATAGCAGAGAGTGTGGGGGACACAACCCCTCAACTTGGGAAATGTAGGGTTTCTTGCCCCCCTGCAAATACATTTGTTTTTATTTATATTTTTTTTGTTGTATTTTTTTTTTTTTTCTTTTTAGATTCAGTGTTTGGAGTGTTTGATATTTGATGATAAAATCACAGACACCCACACTGACACACGCACACACACACACACACACACACATATATATATATATGGAAACACTTTATATTCTCAAAATACTGAAATGTCGCATTTCAGTATCTGAGACTATGCAGTCGAAGTGTTGAAATAGCGGAAGTGCATAATCGCGAATTCGAATATCTCGAATTCGCGGTTATGGCTTTATGCTACGTAATGTCCGGGGTTGTATGTGGAAGTTGTGCGGTGCCGTGTGTGGAGTTAGGTGTAATGTCAGGAAAGTGAGTATTTTGTAAGGGTTTTGGGTGGTAGTTTGAGTGTATGTGAGTGTGCTGATATGTGTGATGTGCGTGTGTGTGTGTGTGTGTGTGTGTGTGTGTGTGTGTGTGTGTGTGTGTGTGTGTGTGAGAGAGAGGGACTGTAGAATGTGTGTGTGAGTTTGCTTTTGTTTGCTGTTTGTGCAATCTCGGAATTAGTATATATAAGTAGTAGATGTGTGGGGGGCACAACCCCCCCACATGGGGGGTGCAGGTGGGCTTGCCCCCCTGCTTATTTGTGATGTATGCTTGTGGATATGTGTTGTTTTGTTTGTTTATTTCGTGGTGTGGTTGTTGTGGTATATGTGTGGTCTGGTGTGAGTTTGGTGTTTTAAATTTCGCGGTTTTGGGCTTTCAGTGTTGTGTGGATTCGATTTCATGGTCTCAAAAACTGAAATTCGAGATTTCAGTCTTTTGAGATTATGAAGTGAATCAATATATATATATATATATATATATATATATATATGCGTGTGTGTGTGTGTAAAACGCCTGGACATCCGGTCCAGTATCCTATCAAGCTCCAACCTGATTCTAGCTACCCTCCTCCTTAATCTACCTACCTTCTCTCATATCCTTCTCTTTCCTCATTTCTCACTCGTCTTCATAGTATCGATAGTACTACATACCAACAACCTGTTTTTTTTTCTAAATAATCCTTTGATTCCTGACTGACTTGTTCTTACTGCATAGATATACACTGAATAATCCTTTGATTCCTGACTAAATTGTTGTTACTGCATAGATATACACGGAATAATCCTGTGATTCCTGACTAACTTGTTGTTACTGTATAGATATACACTGAAACCTGTACAAAACTGTTAGATTAGTTAACTTTACTTTACTGTAAATATTCTTGTATATACCATTTGTGATGTAAATTTTCGACTTTAATGACCATAATTGTAACTGGAGCTTTTCTCCTCGGGTCTCCACTGAAAACAGGCCTTTGGCTCAGCTGGACCAACCCGGTTAACAAATGAGAATAAATAAATAAAATAAATATATGTAAATGTGGATTGCCATATGGGGATTCAGGAAGGAGGGTTGCCTCCTGCTGAAGCTTCAGTCAAGTTAGTGCTAGTAAAATGTAACAGAGCCACCTTCTGAACAGCTTTCACAAGAACAGACAAACAAGAAAGGCATTTGCCACTGCTTCAGATGAAAGCAGAGTAACTTGTGGTGCCAGCATGCAACCTAAGGAGTGTCACCATCAAGGAAAATATACTCTCGTTTCATCTCTGTGGGAGTGGAACTGTTTGACTGCATCACTAATCAACAAATGTAATGGCCACTAAATGATTTTTTCAGATCTGTATGCTCCAGTCCATGGAAAGAAGCGGGTACAAAAATACCCGTCCTGTTAAACCCTTCACCCATTTCCTTAAACGGGTACAAAAATACCCGTCCTGTTAAACCCTTCACCCATTTCCTTAAACGGGTACAAAAATACCCGTCCTGTTAAACCCTTCACCCATTTCCTTAAATGGGTACAAAAATACCCGTCCTGTTAAACCCTTCACCCATTTCCTTAAACAGGTACAAAAATACCCGTCCTGTTAAACCCTTCACCCATTTCCTTAAACGGGTACAAAAATACCCATCCTGTTAAACCCTTCACCCATTTCCTTAAACGGGTACAAAAATACCCGTCCTGTTAAAACCTTCACCCATTTCCTTAAATGGGTAAAAAAATACCCGTCCTGTTAAACCCTTCACCCATTTCCTTAAACGGGTACAAAAATACCCGTCCTGTTAAACCCTTCACCCATTTCCTTAAACGGGTACAAAAATACCTGTCCTGTTAAACCCTTCACCCATTTCCTTAAACGGGTACAAAAATACCTGTCCTGTTAAACCCTTCACCCATTTCCTTAAACAGGTACAAAAATACCCGTCCTGTTAAACCCTTCACCCATTTCCTTAAACGGGTACAAAAATACCCATCCTGTTAAACCCTTCACCCATTTCCTTAAACGGGTACAAAAATTCCCGTCCTGTTAAACCCTTCACCCATTTCCTTAAACAGGTACAAAAATACCCGTCCTGTTAAACCCTTCACCCATTTCCTTAAACGGGTACAAAAATACCCGTCCTGTTAAACCCTTCACCCATTCCTTATACAAATGCTTCAGGAAATTGGAGTAACTTTCACAGCCAAAGGGTTTTCGATGATTGGTGATGGGGGTGAATTTCATAGCATAACAAAATCAATGAACAGGTGAGTTATCTTAATCAAGCTTTGCATCATAACAGAGCAAGAGATGCAGTACCCACTTAAACTAAGTAAACAATTTGTTTCAGAATTTATGGAAAGTAAGGAAATAACTTATTGCGGATTTTATGGAGATACTGATGGACTAGGATACAAATATATGTTAATGTATTTAAGCACATGTGATGACCAAAAAAAACAAGTGTGCTTATTGCAAGCTGGAAATAGTTATCAAATCCCATTCTGATACTCAAATCCTCCAGGTTTTAGTATCCTTAGCTACTCTGACAGACTAACAGCTGTGCCCCACTACTCAGCATCATACAGACCCTTTTAGGATGATCTCTGCTTAGCCTGGCATGTTATGAATGAACTGGCACTCTCTGAAGGCCTTTAGCTAAATAAAACCAGTGGTAAAGCAAAGACTCCTTCTAGAGATTTAAACATATTCTACCACATCAACACAAAGTATTACGACACATACCTAACCCAGCATATTCCCCATTTCTGGAATATGCTGCCCTTACTTATCAAATAGAGTACTTCCCTAAAAACCTTTAAAGCCAGTCTGGATGACTGAAGGGTGATTGCAAATTTTCTCCAGGAATATGTGGAGAAAGTTTACTTAATGAGGGATATTGTTAGCCTTCCAGTAATATTGGATGAAATGGCTGAGTTCTTTGATGGTATTCTGTGACCATAAGGTTAATTACAACCTATAAGCCTATAAGCCACACTTAATACCCTGACATCTTCATTAACTGGTAACATTTTGCCCAGGCTTACTTTCAGACTGGTGATCTTTTCAAGGGATGGGAGGTTGACATAATGGTTAAGGTGTTTACCTTACAGACACATTCTCAGATGAGAGTAATTGGCAGTGCTTAAAATGGTCTCCAAGGGTAGTGCTAATCTATGATCCTAAGCAAAAAAAGGAATTTCATATATTTTTTTTCAGTCATGAACAAATGTCATTATTTTTCAGCTTGAAGTATCACAGTAAACAGCAGAAAAAAAAAGACCAGACCAAGGTCTCAATAGCTAATAAGAAAGAGAGAGACAGAGAGAACAATCTTGCCTTTTGAATCTGTTTAGAAATAGGGATACTGTTCATTAATGTGGATTCCAAAGGGGTTCTATATAAAGCTGAGTTTCTGACTCGTCAAAACTTGGCATTCTTGGAGATTGTTTGCCTGAAAACTGGCTGCTATTTCCAAAAACATGGTTTTAGCTTACTTAACTGCTTGTTGTTAGCACTGGGTTGTACTTGCAACAAATAATATAATAAAATAAAATAATATATAATAAAATATAATATATAATATAATAAAATGTGGTATTTCACACAAAATCACTTCAGTTTGCCACTTATGAATAACTTCTTTAATTTGTCTATTCCCATATATAGAGATCAGAATGCCAGAATTTTCTGACAGATGCAGTGTTCGGTGACTGTAACGCATTTGTGGATGTTGGCCCATATGTACAGTCCTGTATATTAGACATGTGTAACTGTGTAGAATCCTCAAATAACTGTATGTGCAGTGTTGCAACGGAATATTCTAGGCAATGTGCCCATGCTGGAGGGGAACCCAAGAACTGGCGAACCAACAACTTCTGCAGTAAGTGCTCTATAACTGATTCTGCAACTGATTAATAATTATGGACTTTGGCTGTGTTTCACAGGAAATAACCACAAAACAGATTATTGTCAGATATTTAATCATCAGACCTTGCCTAGTTATACGTAATCACTATTACAAAATGTTGGATGCTACATTTAAAATTCAGAATACAAACTGTTTATATGCTATGTATGAGATACAGTTAGGGGATTTCTGCATGTAATCTATATATTTTGAAAATTATAAAAGTATACTTTATTTCATCAGAGAACAGTGTTTGACAGTGTTTAACTTTACTGCAGCAGGGAATTTTGTCCCTATGGATATTTATATTCTAAAAGCAATGTCCCTTACTGGTTGCTTCAAACAGCAGTATACAAGCTTATCAATTCCAGCTACATATTTCTGTATTTTTGTGACTCCCTTTTTATACCCATTACACTCTTATTCTTTACCGTAGCAGTTGTCATAATGTTTGAATTTTGGTTTGTTATACTCTTGAATGGTATATTTATATTTTTTATTACATGTTAGTGTAATGCATATTTTATGCTGTGGCAAAATGTATTACCTTAAGATTTAACTCAGGTTCTGAGTCATATCAGGATGCCAAAGTGAAGATACATTATTGTTATAATTACCTTTCCAATCTTATTTAAGCATGTTTGATGTCAGACAGACACCAAGTTAAAGTGAAGTAGTAGAAATTGGCGGCTGATTGTGTTTTAGAAAAAGTAGAATAAGGTCCTTAAGTCCTCTTCCAGAAATCTCATTCCTTCCCTTTCAGTATGTTTTGCTTTAAAGATTTTCTGCATTTATCATCTAATTCATACCAAGAAACATGCTGTCTCATATTACCTTATGTAGGTAATTCTGCAAACAGCAGCAATAGTGTAAAATGGTGCATTCTGATGACCCATGGTGTGGAAATCTTCAGTGCTAATCCCTTGATGCTACATTGCTGGTAATCTGTATTCGGTCAGCAGGTCTGGAAGAATAAATTACTGTGCTTCACTTTGATACAGCAAGAGAACTCTGGTCCTTCTCTCTCATGAAGAATTCACTCAGGTCTCCACCTCTTCCTCACGTTTTGCTAATAAGAAGCAGGGTTTGACATTGGATCACAACTGATTCAGATTTGAATAATGCAATAGTAACCAATCATCTTATTATAGCTGTTCTGTGGAATTCTCCTGCTACTCTAACACATCATGGATTTTCAGTGAAGGTACTCACAGCATTTAACTGGAGCAATGGTGAAAGATCACACTGTGGGCACCCACACAGAGGCAAAATTGAATTCTCTAGGTGAAGAGTTTGCATATGATGTATGCAGCAAAGACCAGAGAGAATGTTTTTAGCAACATCTGAAGCAGAGGTGGAGACCTGAGTGAATTCTTCATGAGACAGAGAAGTACCAGAGTTCCCTTGCTACAATAAGTTCCTCACAAAAAACAAGCCACCCTGGTGGACATCAAGCATAAATAGTTTATACAACAAGAGGAAGAAACTAAAGTCTAAGAATAAGAGGCGACTGACTCAGCAGAGGAAGGATACCTTCCACAGCTTGAACAAGCAAATTAGATATCTTGTAAAGTACTCTAAAGCCATTTACAAAGCTAAACTAGTATCCTTAGCCAAGGATAATCACAATGCATTCTTTAGCTACGTAAGAAATCTAAAAGAGAAGGCTCAGCATTGTGCCAAACTAGTAGTGGATGGTACCACTCATACTGATCCTGAGGACATCTCCAACCTGCTAACAGACAGATATGGCACTAACTTTATCCCCCCATCCCCATCCCCATCAGTCATACCCTAAAGCAATCTTATCACTAGTCCTCTACCTAGTATCTCCAAAGAGCAGGTCATAACCTCACTCTCCATAGCCAGAAACGCAGCCTCTATGGGACCAGATAACATCCCAGACTGCCTACTAAATGGTCTAAAACAAGACCTAATGGAACCACGTGGCGCTCTCTTCAACCATAGTCTAAGTTCTGGTTTTGCCCCGGCAGAGTAGAAAACAGCAGCAGTAATTCCCTTGCACAAAGAGGGTCCATCAACTGACCCTGGGAACTATAGACTCATAAGCCTAACCATCCTTATCTGCAAGACCATGGAGAGAATCATCATGGACCTTATCAACAAAGACATAGGTGACCTTCAAACTCTTGATCTGACCCAATTTGGGTTCATTAAGTGTAGATCATGCTTAATAAACCTGGTGGACTTCTTTGAAAATGTCACCAAAGCCGTGGATGAAGGCAAAACAGTACAAATAGCCTATCTTGACTTAAGCGAGGATTTTAATACAATCCCCCTCTCAGGCATCATTGAGAAACTCACCCAGCTGGGGATTAATCCATATGTCACTAGATGGGTAGCCAACTGGCTCACAGACAGAATACATACAATCAAAGGTGGGAATTCCACCAGCAGACCAGTTGCTAGTGGTGCACCAAAAGGATCTGTGCTGGACCCCCTACTGTTTGGAATCTATTTCTCAGAAGTCCAGGTGAAAATAGATATCTTGTGGCTTACCAAGTTTGCTGATGACTGCAAACTGGGGAAAATCACTGTGTCCCCCAGTGATGCTGATATACTACAAAAAGGGCTCTCACAGACAAAAGATTAGTACCAAAGCCATAGACATAAACTAAATGAAAAAAAAATCTATTGTCATCCCTTTCAGCAAAGGGGAAGTCCTGCAAATTACAATATTAACAGTACCCCTCTTAGCTCAAACCCTGTGATGAGAGATATGGGAACACAGGTTGATAGCAACCTTAACTTCGATCACCATGTATACACAGCTGTAAGGAAAGCCTTCTACATTGCACATCTCATAAATAAGGACATCACATCCAGAGCTAAAGAAATTATAACTCCCTGTACTTATCCCTCATCAGACCACTAATAGAGTATTATGCTCACTTTTGTATGAACCTCACCAGACTCCTGCAGCAGATGGATAGACCTCTGGTTTCTCACCAAGAAAATTCAGGACCTTTAACACATGACCTACATGGACAGACTGAAGACCCTGTCACTGTACTCTGCATGTTATAGGCTGCTGAGACACAACTTGTGCCTGGCCTACAGACCAGTCTCTGATCCTGCCCTAATGAAAATGCTGCACATCCTCAAGTCAAATAGGACAAGATTCACTCACTCTAGGGATTTTAACCTATCCTGTGACATTAACAGGACATGCTGGAAAGACAGATATGTCTCCCAGAGATTACGACTCCTCTGAAACAGACTCCCAATTCATGTAAAACAGAGCTTTTAAATGACCCTATTTAAGTGTAACCTAGACAACTGGATGAGAGACCGTAAATTTCCCCCAGGGGTATCACCTATATCCATCTTGGATATAAGTAGTCACTGATGATCATAGACTCACACTGCAAATATAGACCATACAACTCTCTGCAGTAGAGACCTACAGGAGAAATGTGGCATATTTCACATTAGAGGGAAAGAGCTGTGAGTGTGTGTGTGTGTGTGTGTGTGTGTGTGTGTGTGTGTGTGTGTGTGTGTGTGTGTGTGTGTGTGTGTGTGTGCACTCAAGTTTTATAAGGTGCCCATTATTATAGGAGCAAGATACATTATTGTACTCCAAAAATGGAGGTATAAAGGATTAATATAGCTCCACCATATATATCTTTCTTCCCTTAAAGAGATATTTTTCCATTAACAGTCCAAATTGTTTCATAACCTTAGTGTGTTGTGTTAACATGCTTAGTTAATGTTATATTTGCAGAAATTAAAATTCCTAAGTCTCTGAAGTCAGGAAATTCACTTAGAATCTTATTATGTAGCAAAATTAGTTCCCTCTTATTGAGTTTACCAAAAACATTATCTTGCATTTATAATACTGAAATTAATGCCAATTTTATTGGCATAAAAAGAAACTTCTGCTATGTATTTATTTATATTAATATAATCATTGGTTGAAGTGAGGACAGACCCTAATTTACAATCATCAGCATATTTGTTTTTCTACCCTTTTATGGCAGGAAAGGAAAAAAATACGATGTTAAATACCAAAGGGCCTAACATTGAGTCCTGACGGACACCTGCTGTCACATAAAAAGGAAAACAATGTGATCCTAAGACTGTTACAACTTGTTTCTTGTCAAGTAACCACTCCATAATCCAATTAATTAAATATGGATTTAAGTTATCTTTTATAACAGCATCAAAAACTGAAATATGTGGCAGGGTAACAAAAGCCTTGGCTAATTATAAATAAATAACAACAGTGGACATTCTATGATCAACTGTATTAGTACATGATTGTAAAATGCAACCAAATTAATCAAGGTAGATCTGCAAATATTGAAACCATGTTGATATAAACCATGTTAATTATTTTTCATTTGTCCTGTACTATAAGTCCCATAAAACACCTTTCATAGCGCTTCCCTACTATAGATGTCAAACAGATTAGGCAATAATTATTCAAATCAATTGTTTTATCCTTCTTGTGTATTGGATTGAGTTACAACTGATAATCTCCATGTCCTGGGAACAGTGCAATCCCTGGGAAGAGAGTTAAAAATAAATGAGAGTGGAATAACTAGGTTGTGGTTTATGACTTTTAACATTATTGATGGAACGTCATCTGATCCTGCTGATATTTTATTCTGGGGCTTGTTTAAAGCTTTTCTAATTATCACTAATGTTATTTCAGGACAGGTAGCATTACATGTGCTTAACTTGTCAAATAAACCTGCTTTTTCATTTATCTTTTGTTATATCCAAAATACCTATTAAATGCATTTGTTATATCTAAAGCAACTTGCAGTAAAGAGCCATTTAGTTCAATTGTCATAAATGGATTAAAAATCTTCCTGTGAGAATTAATGTACTTACAGTAATTCTTTTTATTATCTGAAGTAGTTAACTTAATTTCAAAATCAGTTTTCTTCTGTTAGATTTTAGTTTGTGAAGCCTTAGTTATTTTATTCATATTTCTTTTGTTATATTTCATAGGAAATTTTCTGTACCTTAAAGACTTTTGCTTCTTTTTCTTGTATAGTCCTATCAAAGACTTACTCCACCAGCAATGAAATGTATTTTGTGATTTATTAATGTAGACTTTAATTTTTTAGTTAATAGCTTCTCTAATGCAATATATCTACATTCTTGTTAGGATGACTCAGCGGTCCAATCTACTGCTGAAATTTTATTTTTAATTAAATTATAATTAATATTGCTGTACATTATATATTGCCTTCTTAGCAACAAAATATTTTGTAGGTGGCTTGATATCAAAGCTTAAAGAATTGTGATCTGACAACCCCAAAGATGTATGCATGTATAATGTATATATATATATATATATATATATATATATATATATATATATGGATTTGTAACACTTCACTGAAAGACCATTTCACTGACACCCATTTCACTGAGACCAAATCACCTAAAGTTCATTTCACCTAAAACTCATTTCACTGACAAGTAGTATTCTAAGGCAAGTCAAAGGTATATGTCCTTTTCCCCACTGTAATGTGATCCTGGTGTTAGTATATATAGTTAGGGGAGTGTGGGGGTTCTCTGTTGTTTGGTTTTGTTTTACATTATTTGGTAAAACCCAACTAGGTGGGGGCTACAACCCCACACCCCCCAATGTTGGGGGCTGTGCTCCCCACACCCCCTAACTATATATATTAACACCAGGATTGCACTACAGTGGGGGAAAGGACATATACCTTTGACTTGCCTTAGAGTACTACTTGTCAGTGAAATGAGTTTTAGGTGAAATGAACTTTAGGTGATTTGGTCTCAGTGAAATGGGTGTCAGTGAAATGGTCTTTCAGTGAAGTGATACGAATCCATCTATATATATATATATATATATATATATATATATATATATATATATATATGTATTACATATTAAATTAGTATAATTAGTCAATATTAAGTCCAAAATATTATTTTTCCTCGTTTTAATGGTAACATGGTGAGTCAAAGTATGATAACACATAATATCAGTAAACTTTCTGAATATTCATTCTTTGTAGAAAAAGTATTTAAAAAATGCCAGGGTAATTAAAGTCACAGACAAAAATGTATTTATTATGTATTAATCTAATATCAAGTATATCCAGAAATTCCATGTTCTGAGCCTTATTTAAATCTGGTTTTCTATAGCTGTTATTCTTATTGATTCAGGAGATTTTAATAAATCAGTCCATAATGTTTCATTAATTTGATCACAGATAAATAATTCTGATGGAATGGATTCTTTAATTAATGTCAATATTCTACCACCCCTTAATGACTCTCAAAAACATCCAAATTTCTTAAACCCAGGGCTGATAAACTTAGGAGAATCCCATGCTTCTGTTATGATTATCCAATCATAATTGCCCTGGTTATTAAAGAACTTCAGTTCAGCAAATTTTTTAAATAACTGGAATGATATACCAGAATTCATGGACCTAAAGCCACAACCAATACTTTTACTGGTACATTTGTTTCTCTTATTTAGAGCTAAAGGCAATTCATAAATAAATGAATCATATCTTTGTTTTTTTTGTATAGTCGTGTCATACTTAAAAAATGTGCTTTGGGATGCACAGATCTCATCTACTTCAGGTATTCCCTGTTAGGCTAAATGCAATGCTTCTTTGAAAGACCTGGGTTCTAATCCTCACACATGAACATACTCGTGTTTATTTTAATTGGTATGTGTTTCATAAATGTGAATGCCATACTCTTATGGACTTGTATAATTATTTATGTGATTGTGCTGCAGATGAAATAAGAGTGCATGTTAATCTTAGAGAGGATCACAGAAGTTGATAGTTTGATCAGAGCAGAATTTCAAACATCAGGATGTATCTTATAACAGAGACAGCTATTTATTTTTCTGACTGACTTATAGGTTATTTTATACATTATACATGCATGATATCTGAGAAAAAGGTCTTTTAAATGTAATTGAGAAAATTTAGACACTGCTAAATACTTTTCAATAATGACTATAATAAAAATGCTATGTTTTTCAGCCCAGCAATGTCCATTTAACATGCAATATCAGGAATGTAACATCCCTTGTGTCAATACATGCTCAAATCAGGAGAGGAGCCAGACATGCGATGACCACTGTTCAGATGGTTGTTATTGTCCTCCAGGTAACTGAACTATTTCTTCTATATATCCTTTTTTATTGTACTTACAATTTACATGGAAAAGAATAAAAATATTGTATTTCATAGGGCACTATGACTGTGCTCTGAAATAAGAGAAATCAAAAAGGTGGTTAACAATTGTTACACATGCTCTTGATGCTGTTAAACACTGCTATCATGCTTAGTGGTACTTAGCAGACAAAGCAAAGAGCAGTGTGAAGCTGTTAAAACAACTTAAACACTTCATTTGAACTTCTTTTTTTTAAACACAAACTGTTTACCAACTTCTCAATTCTCTTCTTGGGGGGCCACTCTCTGCATGACAGTAGTTAGTGTGTCATAGCTTACTAAGCTGTAAGACTCATCACTATTACACTTTTAATCTTTTTTCTAACTTTTGTAGCACCTGGGAGCATAAAAAAGTTTCATGCACAACAAAGAATTATGATCAGGTCTGTTCCATCATAACCAGGAAAGTTGCATGTTCTCAATATAGATGTCAACAGTCATTTCTTAAGCTTTGCTCTTCAAGTCAATTTTTTGACATCCATGTCTCAAGCATATAACTTCCTTATTATAATCAGAGACCTAATCATAATCGTCTGCATAGTACTTTCAAATGATATGAAATAGAATGCCAAAATTCTCTGACAATCTGAACAGTGCAAAATGTCATCATAATACATATTTAAAAAATGGAATTTTTTGTTCTCTATGCTATGTCTCCTGTTCTACTTCTCACCCCAACTGTTCTGGTCTGCCTTCATACAAATATCTCCATTTTTACCTCTTCTCAGTCAGTCAGACAGTTTCTTTATGTATTTAAACCGATTTACATTCATTTAGTCGAGCGCACATTGCTCGATCATGCAGTACACCAAGTTTTATCTGTGAACTTCGTAATGCCAAACGGTCATAATGTCATAAAAATCACCAAATTCGACATTTCAACCTCTCTACCACCTAAACAAGCGTTACCATGGGTCAAAAAGGGGGTGATAGTTTGCGATTTGCAACAAGTACGATCGCTTTTTTGAGGTTTTGCTGCACTGCCTTTGGCAATAACCCAATCGACCATCCACCGGCCGATCAAATGCATGCATATCATTTAAACCATCTGTTCCTAATTTTTTTCTTTTTGCTTTCTTTTAATATGCATTGCTATCACCTTCCTATAAATCCTAAGATGTTATTCCCCATCCCATTTTCCTTCTGTCTTATACCTTCCATCCTTTTGCAGTCAGACTTTTTACCCAGCTGCCAAGGAAAAGAACCTGGCTTTCTCTATTTCTCCTTGTCCATGAATTTTTCGCTCCTCTGTGCAGCAATATGAACTTCCATTTACTAGAAACCAGTTACTCAGAGATTTCTTTCCTCTCTCACCAGCATTGTTCCTGGATGTCCTTTACCATCAGGCAACTCAAATGTATGACTGGTTCCAGGACCTGCCTTCCAGTCCTCCATTTCTCTGTTCCAGCTTTTCAGGTGATTCTTATTTGTTGGAGTACTATGCCAACTGTGAACAAGACTCATGTACTGGTACCAAAAAACAGTAACTGCTTTCACCTCACTCAGTCTCCTACTCAATGCATACCATTACTGGGGGCTAAAACTAATCTTTACATGTGACCCATCTCAACAAAAGCTTTTTCATTTATGTTGAATACATTTGCATATTCAGATGCCTATATACCATTTCACTGGTACATTTTTTTTTGATCTTCTTCCCCACCTCATGTCATCTATTTAAATTTCTAAACTATGAATAGGCTCTTAAAACCCATCTGTGAACAACCATCCCAAATTTTGAACTGAATTTTTTCCCATTTCACAAAAGGCAAACATCTTTCCTTACCAAAAAAAAAATACTCTCATGGTTTTATTTCTTTTCAGTTTTCACCTCCACTGCACCTACAGAATCCCCCACCCCCATCTCACTGTTTGCATTATTCCACACTCTAGTTTTCATCAGGCTATAAGAACATTCCCCCTTGCTGTGCCACCCAGAATTCTGCCACCATCACAGACCTAACCTCGTCTCAGGTGTTGCAGACATCCTAGTCCTGAATGTTTGTTTTCCCACTCTCCACATCTTCACCTCTAATTTATTTCCTTTACTCGTTCCCAACACCATCCTAGTCTCTGTCCCCCCTTTTTCAAGAGACATGAAGCTTATGTAACAAGGTCATATAGTTTGAAATCTCACATTCCCTATCCTCCGAGTTTATGTGTTAAGTGCAGTCTCTTGTTTGCTATATGCCTCCTTTTACCACCTAAACAGAACCTCACATATCATTTTTATCCTCTGCAGTCGTTTATCCTTGCTCTTCAAAACTAATTTTGTAAACAGATAAAGATTCCTCAATAAAAATCATCATCTGTATCACATCTATATTCATTGTAAACATCTTCAGCCATCTACCTAGCAATTTAATAATTTGCTGTATTGCCTCATTTTAGTTTACTCAAAGTGTATACTTACATGTTTCCATTACTTTTGTTCATAAATATTGTTTGATACTTTTTTCCCTGCAGCTGAACTTCAGCTGCCCCCATTGCCTCTTCTTCACTAATTTGGCCTATCAGACCCAGTTCTATGCTTCTGGATTACTCTGATCCATTCTGAAGGCTGTGAGGAGATCAAGACATCATGTTGCTGCCAGGAGGTTTTCTTGTATGACCAAATGCCTCATTTTTCCCTGTGTATGCATATATTTCTTTGTGGGTAGATATGTAGTGGGGACATGTGCGGTATCATCCTGCCTGAACAGTGACTTAGACAATGTTTCCTGCATATTTCCAGTTTAGGCTATGACTTGCTTACACATCCCCAACCTCCACCAGAAATCTAATGCAAGAAATGGGCAGTTGCATGCCATGCCTTTCAGGATAGGCACATCCATTCTTTCTCTGCTATTCTTCAGATGCCTGAGTCAATAATTAAATCTAGGCTGCCTGGGCCGTAGTTAGGCCTTTATCCCTCTGTGCCATGCCATAGCTATATTCATAAGCATTTGATCCTTTCTTTTCTGATATGCTTCCCTACTACTCCTACTCTAAGCCAGATTGTTTTAGTCCAATTACATTCCAACCCTTAAACTCTTTTAAAGTCCTCTAAGACACCTGAAAATTTCCTCAGATCCATATCTGCTCTGTCCCCGTAATCATCAGACAATTATCAGAAAAAAAGATGAAATTCACTTCACTTTTGTGCCACTGTACACAAAATACATCAAACTCTTATTGTCCAAAATACATCAAACTCTTAGTGTCAAGACATCAACTGCTAGTAGAAACAAGATTGATGATAGGGGACCCTCATCATATCCATTTTTCATTTTCCATGTCCCGTGTTAATTTTTTATTCCTATAGTGCTTTAAGCCACCTCCTAACGAGTTTTTCATTGACTGCTCCTCTAGTACTGTAAAGAGAAAGTCCCACTCCACCATGCTAAAGACATTTTTACTTTCAAAAAAAAAAAAAATTCATCTTACTTAATAGCTTATTTGTTTAACCCCACTAAAAATTCTCCCAACTGGATCCCACTGCCCTTCCCTTCACAAAACTTCTGTTCTTTTTCCATCCTGGCACCATTCTCCATAACTGTCTAGCCAAAATTAATGATTAAAATAATATTTTTCATCTGCCTTTCATCATGAAATGTGACGAGCAGTTTTCCGGGCCTACTTGATCCTGGCCCGACTTGGTGATCAGTACGACCCACGCTTTGGTAAAAGAATCTAGTAACATGCCAGATCATGTGCCATGGCTGAACTCCTTTCTTAAACCTTTATAAAACTCCCCACTAAATCAATCTTCTCCTGCATTCTTGCCCTTTTTCACCTTCCCTGCCACTTCTACTACTTCTTTTAACACTGGCTCTGTATCCAGATCCCTACTGATATCCACTGTTGTATTGCTTCCCCTATACAACTGGCTCCCCTTTCTTCCACCTTTAGCTGAGTTTCCTGGACATTTCTTTAATTGTATGGTGCTTCAGCTGTTCACTAAGAGTCCAAGGGGTGGTGATGTCAAGAATTTCACTGAAAAGGCAGATGCCAGATGGATAGTGGAACTGCGAGCTGATAAAGACTATGGCTTGAATGTCATGGATCATTTAAGATCTTTGTTGAAAGCCAGGAGATTAGTTTATTGATTAATTGTTTTTTTATCATGTGGTTTGTTAGTTTTAGTACTTAAGTGTTTTTGCTTCAGTGTTTTGTATTGTATTGTATTGGTCTGATGAAGAGAATGTTGGCTTGAAAGCACTTACCAAATATTAAATGTTTTGTTTTTAGCTGTGCTTAGTTATATCTTCTTTTTCTACTTTTTTATATTGTATGTTTGTGTTGATCCGACTTTAAGCTGTACCTGGTGCTTTTTAATTTCTCTATCAGCTTGATATTATAGTGCCAAGAGAAATTTCCCTTCAATGACTGGATTTGATACATTTAAGGCATACAGTTGCCAATCCTAGACCAGCATGCCTATAGTCCTCATGTGTGCACCCTTATGGCCATTAAATTTAGTGTCACAGCATCCTGGAACATTTTCCTTAATTTAATAACACTGCATGGCTTTGTCACATTTCTCCTACTGCCCTGAATTCTTATGAAGCCCTACCATACATAGGAGCATTCCTGGTCCTAGTTATCCACCTTCATTTTCCCATGCCAAGTCAGGCACACTCCCTTGTATTTTTTCATATATATAACTAATTAGAACTGGCATATCAAACTCTCAACATAGCTTCATAATAATCAAAACTACAGCTGGATCTGGGGCAATTGGTGCTTTGGACAAACCTACAGTTGGTACTCCCAACCAAAGCTGAGGAGCAAAAAACAATTGTCCTTTCTAGTAGCTAACATACAGGCAGTACCAAAGTGTTTTATATCATTTAAAGCAATTATGTGCAGGCCAGCTCTCCTGAATTCTTCTTCGACCAAAGCATGCATTCTGTATACCACTAGTTAACATCCACACAAAACACTTTTATATCAAATGTAGTCTGCAGATGTCACTACAAAAGACACTATAAACCTGGAGACTTTCATCACACAAATTAGCATCCTGAAAAATGTGGATTTGTTCATTGTCAGACCTCTTACGTACCAGCTCAGTTCCTGATCCTTTTGTAGAATGTCTCTCTCTGCCTTTTAACTCACAGGTAATTGCTATCAATAGAATATATCCCAATTCCTCTGGTAAAAATATAGATTTGTTAATTCACTGCCACATTGGAGATAGACTCTTCTGTTAGCTAGGGGCATAGTTTTTCACTTTTAGGTCTCTGATGAATTCAGACAGTTACTCTTTCATTTGTGAAGACACTGAAGCTGTCATTGGAATGTGTCTTCTTCACTCAGGACAAGGCAGAATGAAACTTCCCACCACCATGAAGAGACCTCACTTGTGAAATCTTACCACTGGTTCAGGTGCTGCTTTGATTATTATTTCTCATTTTGCCTTTAAATCCTAGATATGTTGTCCATCCAGTTGCACCTGGATATGTTCCACTTGCTCTGTAGGCATTGTCGTAGACTTCTGTATTGCTTAGCCTTATTGTCATTCTTCTTGATGTTTTTTAAGATGACATGGACAGACTCATTGGTTTCCTATCTACTCTTGTGATTTGTAGCAAACTCAACCTGTCTCCTTTCCTCCTTCAGGAACATTCCTCCTAACTTGACCTCACTCTATGGTTCTTTCTGTGGGTTACCTGCCTTCTTAATACTACTACCAGCTAGGCCAGATATACCACTCAAAAAACTAAGGCACACTTTTTTAGCTCTGCCTTTTATAAGGAGTACACTGCCTGGCATAAAAACAAGTTTTATAAAATCCTGAAAGATTTTATAGTTAAATGTTTCATTTTCATCTCATGCAGAAGATAAGTACTATTTAGAAAACAGTTTTTAGAGGGATTGGAATGCATCTTTTAAAAGACCACTGTGGTGTATATGAGTTCTATTTTTTCCTAGTCAAGGTAGGTAGGGGTGTCAATTGCAGGTAAAAATTAGTTATAAAAGAAATTATACAGTTCTGCATCCTCTACAGTTTCTACTATATCTAAAAAAACATATATTGTTTATGTTTCCCTGGTTTTCATTCAATCTATTTTCATTTTCAGCATTGCATTTTCTACTTCCATGTTACCAATTTTATCCTCTTAGTGACTTCTTCTAACTTGTTTTTGCATACTTACATGCATGTGATCCATTCCTGACTCTAGGGAAGTAAGGCTTACCTGTGCCTCCTAAGCCATTTCTGTATTCTCTTAGTCAACTCTTCCAGCATCTTAAACCTTTTTATCATCATTTTCTGTCATGGTGTGGCTTCTTCAGTATGTTTTCTGTGTGGTGAGGCTTTGCTTACCTTTGTTTTTCCTGTTGGATATATCCTGTTTTCAGCTGCAAGAAGACATCAGAATTGGAGATTCTGGAAGACTGAAGGGAAAACTAAACCTCCATGTTGAGCAGAGCTTTCAACATCTTAGCACAGGAAATATGGATGAAGCCTAAAGTAATGGAGGGAGGGGTGGGTCAAAGGCCGAAAAATAGGAACAGATTTTAAAAATTGCTCTTATAAACTTAGAATTTTGCTAGAATAACATGATTTGTGTTAGCATGCATTTTCTGAAGGATATGAAGTCTTTGACACAAATGTATCTAATTATTTAGTAAGAGCAATATTTAGTGATTTGCCATAAAAACACAATTTTTGTGAGGAACAGACCAAAAATATGAGGTAAAATCTGGAGATTCCACATAAATCTAGACAGCTGAGAGGTATGAGTTGAGTTCCAAGCCAATAACGTTGCCAAAAATGCCATTTTTAAATGCTACTAGCAATAGCCAAAGTTGGCCTAGTTTATAATGCAGAATATTTAGTTTAAATATTAGTTGTTAAATCCTGCATTTATGGCTCCTAATCTAAATGCTGAGGTAAATACTCTACTTGTAGTTTTTTTTTTTCCAGTGAATGATGAAAGGAGTAAATTAAATGATTCTATTCAATATGATAACAACAAAAATCATGCAATGTCCTTTGTAAATCAGCACATATCCTTTGTATTACTAAATGACCGTTTATTGATTATGTGTTTTCAGGAATGATTTATGATGACATTAACAACAGTGGATGTGTGCCAGTCAGTAACTGTCCCTGTACCCACAGTGGTACCACATACCTACCTGGTGAATCATACACAAATAACTGTCAACAATGGTAAATTTAACAATTTCTATTTATTGTCTCTTAAATGGTAAATGTTTTACAAATTAGTGGGTGGATAATGAACAATTTCTTACATTCTATAAGACAGATAGTGAAACGTGTGCTTTCCAAATAGTCGATCCAATGACTTTGAGAGAAACTAATATTTTTGTCAAAACCTTTGAGAACCATCTGCCCAGATACATATTATGCATTCTATACTTGACTTGAGCATCCCCCACCCTCAAGTGTGTAATTTAATGTTGAGATTCCATTGCGTTTAGAATACGAATATTGATTGTTTTTTTGTTTTTTTTTTTGTCTGTGATGCTTAGTCATGAGGAAAGCTGTGTTTTTATGCAATTCCTTCTGGAACACTATTTCATTTTAACAGCTTCAAAGTCTATCAAGTCTGCAAATGATTTTTAATAAAGAAATCCACTTGTGTCAAAATCATAATGTTTAATATACTGCCTTTGTTATTGATTTTGTCCAATTATTCATTCTATCACTGCTGCTCTTACTGATGCTGGTTAAGACAACATGTTTAATCACATCGTGTTAGAGGATTACAGGTTACATTTACTGCAGCTTTAATTTGTGCACATTTGTTAGCAGGAAGATAAATGAATGCAGTTTGATTGCATGGTCTTCTTTAAAACATTGTTGCTTGCTATTACTATAAAGCGAATAATAGTATGATTGCAATTGTAATGTTAAGTTTTTTATCATAATATTAGAGAAATAAATGCAAAAATGTATGGAGGGAATTCATAATGGTATTGCAATGTGTACACCATCATGTACTTGTCATGGTAATTATTTTTTGTGTTTGGTAGCGGCACTAACACTGGGCTGCACAGTACTGTAGCACGGAGATGTGCAGCACCATGTAGGACCGGCTCTGCGGCGGTGCTAAATGCTAATGAGGCAATTTGGGGAAGTGGCATATGCTAATTATCTACATACTGTACTGTCTGTCCTGGAACCACCTCCAGGAAAACATCCTGAGCCGAGTGACTCATGAAATTGCTCAGCAGTATAGATCAGTACAGCCAGCCTTACCACATTGTGGTTTTGGCTATGTTTATCTATCAAATTTGAAACTGGCACAGGGATTGGGGATGGGAGAGCCACCAAACACCAGGGATTACACCAAGCTTGAGTGCCATAATGGCATGTACAGTAGCACAGGGATCGGAGGGTGGGTGGGTGGGAACACCAGCCACCAGGGAAACTATGTGTACCATAATGGAACTTATACCATTACAGGAACTGGGGGTTGGGGAAACACTAGGCATCGGGGAGTACCCTAAACTTCCATGTCTTTATGTAATTTCAACTAGTACGGGAATCGGGGGTTGGAAGAACAATTCAATAGGGGAAGGGCAGACAAGTCAGGGGCAGGCACAGGGGCTGTGGTGTGTGTATTTGTGTTTGAATATCTACGTGTGTGTGTGTGTGTGTGTGTGTGTGTGTGTGTGTGTGTGTGTGTGTGTGTGTGTGTGTGTGGAACAATGCCTGAAGGGGAATAACAATGCCTACATAAGCTGCAGCTAACTTCCGCTATGTGCAGATCAACAATGATCTGCACATCTCATTGGTATCTGTAATTCAGAGACATGCAAATTAGCATCTTCTTCACAACTAACTTGTCTCTGAATCCCAGAACAGCATCTTGTGGCAGCAGCTTTTTAGTGTAAGCCCATTTAGGAATCCCCTGGTATGTTTTTTCTATGTTGTGGTTGCCTGTATTCATAAAAGATTGCAAAGATTATTGATGGAATTAAATATATTAAACAGTTTATTATATTACAATGATTTATCAACAGTTCCTGGTTCATGGTTCATGTAATTATTAATTAAATGGGATTGTTTAAGCATCCTCTTGCTCAAACTTACATTAAACTGTTGCATTCACTTCTAGTGTTTGTACCGGTGGTCAGTGGGAATGTGTGGAGCTCCCTTGTCTAGCTACATGCGCTGTAGAAGGTGGTTCTCATGTCAATACCTTTGATGGGAAACTCTACCAGTTTCATGGCCAGTGTTACTATCTGTTGTCTTCAGTAAGTATATTAATAAATATGTACTTAGTTTGCATAATATTGCATGACACTTACATTACTGGCATTGTCAGAACTGCTATCTTGTTCTTAAACTGCATGTATTATACAGAACAATCACTACTCATTTTTAAATCAGCACTTACAGTTACATAGATATAAATCACAGTTTATTATTTCATATATGTTATTAACTGAAAAAAAGAAACAACTACTCTTTGTAAGATTAAAGAACAGTTTAGGAATGTGTGTCTTTATGTTCTACAGAACCTTCCAGAAGGATTATAAAAAATTATCAATTTGCTTCTTAAATGTTTGTCCTTCTTATTATAGACACAGATATTCATATTTAATTTGCTGCTTATATGTTTAGTGTAGTAATTGGTCTAGAAGTCATACAGATAGTAAAACATTCTGGCCAAGATATCCACAGAATTGAGGGAATAGATAGTTTTTTTGAAATTATATTCTAGTTTGGAGAATATAGTAATGCTGCTTCACACTTTCATATAGTACCACATACTCACCCCTTAGATTGTCTGTGTATCTGGACAACATACCTTTTCAAACCTGGAAAAGAAACACTTAAATGACAAGAACAAATAAAATAAAATAAAAATGGCAGGAATTAAGGCATTCTGAAAATCAAAAGATCTATAATTTATAAAATTAATGTATAATAAATATTTCAGAACCATTTTAAAACCTTGCCATAAAAGAGTAAAATTAAATCATTTTCATTGGTTTAGGATCCCAGTGAAAGAAAACATCAAGCTGACCTTTAAGGTGATGCTTGAGTTAAACATACTTCTAAGGTTCAGCTTGTCTTGTTGAGCCAGGTTTGAGACCCCAATTCCCCCAGAATAAATTAACTGCACCAAAATATTCTTCTAAGTAAAATAATACCACAAGAATATGTTAATACCTAGTGAATGTTTTGCAAGAATAAAAACATTTGTTTTACCATTTTCCTAAGTTCTGCAGCTTAACTAGGCAGTTGAAATTAGTTAGCAGGTTAAATTTTAAAGAAGCAGGCTTTACTGATATCTGTTAGTGGTTTTACTGACATCCACAATTAATCTTATTGAAATTCACAGCTAGTGTTACTCAGATCTACCACATTCACTTACCAGGTACATCACTATATTTTCAGTATTAAGGTGTAAGCAATATTCTGCTGCTCTTCTACCACTGAAACATGGTTCTGAGGCTTTGGTGCTTGAATTGTCTTAGCATTTTCTTACAATTTTACCCTGGTTGAATAACAAGTACATCACATTCATTCATTCTTTTACTTAACTCCAATAATCTGTTGTGACAGGGGGAAAACAAAAAGCTATTTTCCAGATGTGATGAATTCAACCAAAAGTGTTTTTTGTTAATTTGATGAACTCAGCATTACTGCTCTCAGTAAGCCAGAATAAATACTTCAAAACATTATGCTTAAAGCAACATTTAAATGTCTTGCATTTGAGTAAGTTAGTTTCCAGGTGTCCACATTTATTAATTACTTATTAAAAAATACTGTAACTATTATAATCTTTCAGTCATATGATGTCTACTGAGACCAGCCTTAACCATAATGGTTAAGATCTTTGTCAACAATAAACCAGGTACAAAGATTGATCCTGACCTCTGGCCAATGCTTGTATGGAGTTAGCATGTTCTCTCTGTGTCTCTGTGGGTTTCCACCCACCTCACAAAAACATGCTGAGCGTTTCCACCTCAAACTCATCCAAGAGTGGAGTTGAAGGCAGCAGAACAGATTTTATATGGTTAGCTCTAGTAGGATGAGTTGAACGTGCCCCTGTTGGCCTGTTTGTACTTGCTGTAAAGCCCAGCAGCCCTTGGTCAATATGCCATTGGCTGTCTGGTGTCCAGGTGCACAGCTTGGGTTAATTGGGATAAGTCTGTTGAGTGAAAGCTGGATATAAAACCAATCAACCCACTAAACATAAACTAAGAAATGCTACACTCAATATAGGTTCACTGACAAGATAGAATACAGGTTCACTGACTTGGAAGATGGAAGGGCAGTGCAGCAAGCCACTTGGCTTGGGATCCAGAGTCTACTACTCAGGAGGGGGACAGGCTAGAAATGGTGTGTGAATTGTGGTGAGGGAGAGGCTTCAAAAAGCAGTGAGGGATGCCATCAGAATTAATGACAAACTCATGGCAATCAGACTCCAGCCTAATGAAATGACAGTATTCATAATCTCAGCCTATATACCACAGCAAGGTTGTGATAGTGAGGAAAAGTGTGCATTCAGACAGCAGTTTTAAGACCTATTAGATAATTCAGGACAACATGACTTGGTGTTGATAATGGGTGACTTGAATGCACAAATCAGGACAGACAGACAGAAAGACAGTCAGAACAGGATATGACGACTACCTGGGTTTAAATGGGTGGGGCAACAGGAATAAAGAAAGTGAGGCCATTCTAGACTTTTCTTTGGCAAATGGCATGATAGTAGCCAACACATGGATAAGAAAGAGAAACATTCCCAAGATTACCTACAAGACTGGCCAGCATGCTTTATCCTAGTAAGGAAAGGATACTGGGCAGAATCAGCAATTGCAGAGTCATCCCTGGTGAAATAGTGGGCCCACAGCATAAACCACTGGAATCGGCTGCAAGTAGTGGTCAGCAAAGGTTCTAAGGTCAACAGAGACCACTCTGAAGACCTAGAAGCTGAGTGGAGAAAAAACACAGCAGTTTGAGGATTTATTCAGGGCTGTAGCACCTCAAGAAGAAGGGGAAATAGGTGGAGTTGAAGAAGAATGGAAGCATCTCAAAATAGCATGTGTGAGGACTACAGAACAGATATGTGGCTGAGCCAGGTATGGAAATAAAATACATAAGGAAAGCTGGTGGTGAATCCAGAAGTATAAGAAGTCATCAAAAGAAAAGAGTGCAGTAAAAAGTGGGAGATGGAAAAGATGGACCAAATTAGGAAGAAATCCTTGTTGTCTAACAAAGACGCTAAGAAAGGGTTTGCAATAGCAAGGAACATGGCATCAGGAGCACTCTACCAGTTTCTGGAAAGTGACTCAGTAAATGGCACAAAGAAGCTCTATCAGGTTGCAAGGCAAGGACAGAAAGGCAAGAGTAAATGAGGGCATCTGACGACAGTCAGGCATGAGTGCTCAAGAAGGCAGGAGAGTGGCAGTGAATATAGAGAGATGGTGACAGTTGATACAACACCCAGATTCCATGTAAAAATGGGAAAAGGGAATTGACGATGATGACGAAGATAATGGTGAAGATTTAACAGTGCAAGGAGTGTGGCTAAATGATGCGTCTTGCTATTTAAGATTCCTCCAGGGAAACTGCCAGGAACCATCAATGCAATATTGTTAGTTTTTGATAGCACTTTCGGGACTTGCTCTTGTGGGATAGCTAGAGGCTAATCCACACCAAAGAATCCTGAGTAGACCTGTATCACACACCAGTCCAACTAGATCCACAAAAGCAGTATTTATTAAGCTCAAAAATGATGACACTTTTCGTTAATCCACAATAGTTTAACTTCATCAGATACACACTTCCTTAGAAGCAAGAGTTTAAATAACCCACTTGTCACATCACATGGTCTACAACCAAAGATTGTTGGGTGTTGCAGCTAACACTCCTAAAAAGAACCCTTCCCTCTGAAGCACAAAAGCTAATTTTGTAACACAAAACAAAATACCAGTTTGATACAAATGTGTCAATGTATGCATATAAATGCATACAAGTAAAAGATTCATTGAATGCAACACACTGCAGTTCAGAAATACAGAAATAAACAATACATATTTAAAATACCAATAAAATACTTAAAACAAATAGCTAGAGGCTAATCAGATTCAGCTATACCTTGAGGGACAGATGGGGGTTGTGGGGTGAGCGCTAAAGTTAGAGCTAAATTTATTGGCCAATAGGTTCATTCCATTTTCAGCCTCAGTGTAGGCAACATCAGTTATAATCGTCTCAGTGCATTGCTGTATTGTGCTTTTAAGATTATGAACATAACTAAAAAACACTTTGTGATTATTGCTGCTGGTATCTGTTTTAGCCTTATACTTGGCTTTGGTAGATTTTATTAAGCTCCTGAGTTGTTTGTTTATGTCAGTTACAAGGGCTCTAATATTCTGGGAATTACTATTCTTACTTTTGGTCAAAATTACTTTCCTCTTATTATAAAGCTTGTTAATATTATGGGTCCACAGTGTGAGTTTGTTCCTGGGTTTTGTCCTGCACTTGTTCCTATGGGGTACAGCTACATCTTTGCAGCTGTTTACATGCTGGTATAGTGCAGTGGCATACATTTGTGCATATTCAGTGTAGTTAACTGGTTTGATGAGGATCTGAAGCTTGCCAGTGTATCACTTAAGAGAAGTAATTTGTCTTAAAGAAATTTCTAAAGGTAACTTGGGTGGAAGGGATCTCTGGTTTCAGTTTTATTTCAAAGGGAGCCTATATTAGAACACCGAATATTCAAAATGTCGAGTGTTCTAATATTGAACCCTAGCAATCGAAAATTCAAAACATCGAACAATCAGAACAGCAATTTTTTTCCTAGGGAAAAAATTTGCTGTTCCAAAATACATACACACAACACAAGCACATCAAACAAACAGCAATCCACAAACATACACCTAAACTCTTACACCTAACCCTACACTAAACTAAATATACACCACTAACTATCCACTTACCTTAACCCAAACCCTAACCCTTAGGTCCGTCACTATCGCACAGTCACCTCACCCGTGCCCTAACCCTAACTCACCTACCCCTCCCTAACCCTCATGTCCATACAATCGCACACTTACCTGACCTACGCCCTAACCCTAACTCACCTAACCTGCCCTAACCCTCACGTCCACAAAATCGCACACTTACCTGTACCCGACCTGTAACTTTACACCAGAGTGCTGAAAATACCGACGCAACAGAAACAGACAACCGAATTCTTTCCCTAGGAAAAAATGTGGTTTTCGGTTTCTTCGATATTTTCAGTGTTCACTGAAAATGGGTCAATATTAGAACACTTGACATCTTGAATGTTCTGTGTTCTGATATAGACCCTTTCAAAGGAGACTGCTTTCTGGTCAGACCTAACAAGAGACAAAAATACACAAGGGATTGTACAAGATGCTCCCATATTAGTAAGGACAAGATCCAAGATGTTATTCCCCCTAAAGGGTACCCTGACTAATTGTTCCAGGGCATTTGTATTGACAAAGTCCAGGAATCATTGTACTTGTGCACTAGTGGTTCTGTATGTTTCCCAGTCTATAGTTTGATAGTTTAGATCACCTAGAAACATGGCATCAGGGTTTAATAGTCCCTGTAGATAGGTCTTGTGCCTTTCTTTTGTCTTAGAGGAAGCTGCATAGCTAGCTAATATATGGTCCAGGACCCTATGGTGGTTATTTGGGCTTGGAGAAGCTTTACTCCATCATGCTACATTACAAGTCTTGATGTGAGTTTCTACTGGGTGTAGATTAAGATTCCTACACCTTGTTTCCCTTCCTGCACAGTAGCTGGTTTAAATGTGTGGGAGGCATTATAGCCCTGCACATCCAGAATGCTCTCCGTTATTTTAAACCTTGCCTCAGTCACTACACAGATGTCAATGCCTTCCAGGGTAAGATGGGCTTGTAGGGAGTGGAGTTTCTTGTTTAGGCTCCTAGCACTGATGAATAACACCTTCATATTTTCCTTTGCTTGTTTTGTTATATTAGTAGGTTTATAAGGTTGGCATTGATTAAAAAAGCCACTATGGGGGTGGACAATGTCTTTGCAAATAATCAAAACCCTGTATGGAACTGATGCAGGCCATCCCTGGTCAAGAAGTGTGGTCTGTTGATCATATCCTTCAAGGCTGGCAAATTTTGGGTTCCTTTGAATGACACCAAAAACTAAGCCAATTATTGAAGTTAATTATTTTTCTCATATCATGACATCCTACTTTGAGAGGGTAGAATGCTGTTCATTGCTAGGGTCATAGCTGCCTTGGACACATAGCCTGAGATCTCCATCATGCCTCTATTCATATAGTCCAGAGAGGAACACCTCAAGTCACTGACACTGATTTACAGTCATACTGGTTCTTGTTCAATCAGTGACATTTCTATACACATATTTATAATCCATCAGGGTGTTGCCACTGGTTCACTGATTGTTGTGTGACTCTATCTTCTATCTCTAAGCCCCTTTCATGGCTTGTCACTCTTAAATTTAGAATACTTTCAGGGTCCTCCAATTTGTATGTCAATCACTTAAAGCCATTTACATTGGTCTGTAGCCTTTGTGACCAAGACCGTTAATGTTAAACTGCTTTTACCATGCTCAACAGGTGAGAAGCATCCATTAATACCCTCCAATCCAGCATTAAATACTCAGTAGAAGCATCTCAAGGTGCTTTCCAGCTACTGGTTGGATGGGGCATTCTCAACACTATTACCATTACCCTTTGTAAACAATTTCCTGTGCCACTAAGTGGGGTATATTTTTGCATACTACTCAAGTGAAGACATCCCTTTGACTCACCACTCTCCTACAATATCCACTTATCAATTCCTCAGAGGTGAGGGTACCTCTTTGTCTCACCTAAGGTACCTAGTTTTCAATTTCATTCAGGTGAGGATATTTCCTCGACTCATCTTTCACCTGTGGTAACTAGTTTCACACCACTCATTAAGATTTTGTTGTGTGGCTTCACATACACCCCCTTTCCTTTTATGAGGACTCAGTCTGGCAGTTAGCAGAAAGGATTAAGGTAAGGACCTGCTAATGAGTTACTTTTTTCTTCCACATTTGCTTACCTACAGTGGGACTCTGAGCAAGTCACTTAAGCTGACAATGCTGCTAGGTCACCATGATTAACTAACAGATAAAATAAATAAAAATATCTTTCAGTCTCTAGTTGTCATCCCCTTGGGCAATGATGGCAACCCATCCCTTCTTTTTTATGGAAATAACATTTACACCAGTGGGGAAGCTAGCTACTCCCTGTACCCATACCACTTTTTACCTCCCGTGTGCAATATCTGATCCTCAGGAACCCTTTCAGGAAATCCTGCAGTGGCAGATGCAGTGGAAAATTTATAAAAAGAATGAATACGTTCACACCTATATGCATCAGTTCCCCCATCTCATCTGTACCAGACGGGGTCCCTGTTTCTTAGATCACAGTGTCTCAGCCCCAAGAAACTCCCCATTCAGGCCATCCTAAACATTCTTTTATTAATAAGCTGCCTGACCCACTCCATCCACATATATTTTCTAAAGGCTACCAGACTAGGCTTGCAACTATATTAGACAACACCAGTTCATCTGTAGGAGACATTTGTTTCAGATGTAGCAAGTAATTCATTGTTTCTTTTTCCAACTCGCTTTCTAATTAGCTGCAAATTATACCCCAAAATAATTACAATTAATGTCCAGCTTTCTTAAGTATCTTGGATGTGCCAGAGGCAGTACTTGCTTCCATATTATCCCAGCAATACCATTCCACTGTATGCTGGCTTCTGACTTCTTGAACCCCTCTGTCTGCTACCTTGACTTTTCTAAGCATGCTGCTTTGCCTCTTACCCAACATATATAGAAATCTCCCATAATTCATACCATTTTTGTCCTGCAAGACAAACAGGATAGTTAGTAAATGGCCTCCATAAACCTCCTCTTTTCTTTCCTCTAATATGTCTCACCCTCACACTTTTATGTAAGATGTGTAGGTGTAACTTGCTTACAGTCCCCACTCCCCCTCCAGCCAACTTCTAAAAAGGTGGCTAGTGACTTTGTGAAGTTTCTTTTGGACTTTACTGAACTACACAAAAAAATGTTATTGCCATGCCTAGTTTTATGCACAGGTACTCTTTTATTTGTTTTCCCTGTCCTTTTTTTTTGGAGGGGGATAGCTTGGATGCATGTGCATTGAAGAAAACAGAGACAAACAGGGAGTTAAACAAAGCTCAGATGCTTAATGGAGGGAGGTTGGTGATCTTCCCATTGTCTACATCTCCTGTATTTGTTGCCTTCTTTCTTTAAATATTTCTTTATTTTTTATTGCTTACATCTTTGTAGTGGTCCTTGGTCTTCTAACACAAATCCAACTGCTTTACATGTTCACTAAACTCTGTGCAAGAAATGTTTTGCATAAAACCCAGGAACTGGTCAAATTCAATAAAATGAAACTTTATTGTCCAACTTTAGTGCTTTCATCTTACAAATTAAATGAAACTTCATCAGAAGTAAAGTACCATTTTAACTGAAGTATTGTATTTAAATAGTACCCCTTTCTCCACGGGACCCAACATCTGGTTTTGGATTTACATCTTCACTAAACATCTGTCCTTGTATTTTTACCTTTTTTTATGTAGAGGATAGCATTCTAGAAGCATCTTATGACATGTTCAGTCCATTTTTCCAATGGCTTATGTCCAGTAGTAGGGCTATAACCCCAGTCCATTAATTCTGCAAAAGATGAATTCAGTTACCTCCCAGCATGATGATCTGTATTATTTCATCAGAGCTGTAGAGAGGGTGGGACAAGGAGGGTGGTTGCCCCATGGTCAAGTTATAAGGGGCATGACCGTCAGGTACCTTCTGGGGCAGGAGTGGCTGATACCACATATATTGTTATGGCTGAAGCACTGAAGCACTCAGTATTTGGTGATTTAACTGTAGAAAGCTGCTTCTTACATTTGTAGCAAGCAGCTTGCTACAGAGCTGAAGAGCCTTTTTTTTGCTTCCTCATCTGTAGGTTGATGGGGGGGGTCACAGGTTGCCAGATGATCTAGCTACGTTCCTGTATTTCATAATTTTTTCTTGCATGCTCATAGTAAAAAAAAAACTCTTTTGCATCTTGTCTCGTGTCTGATATAAACAGTAGTAAATCTAAAAGTGATTATATTGAAATGTAGTACTCACCTGAGATAAACAGTAGCAGCCCCCACCAATTGCTGCCCAGATTTGAGGAAAAAAAAACACTCACATTACTACCAATGACAGTCAACTGTAATGCCACTGTTTTCTGAAGAGGTTCCCAGTTTTTATATTTCTGTTAGAAATGAAAACATTCACATACAAAATGAAAGTAATTACCATCACCACTGATCTAATACATTTAAGGGATCTGCTGAACCCCTTAACCTCATGCCATTCTAGAAAAATAACATTACTTACATTAAACATAACAGTATGATTAGTAATTAGTAAAGGAAAGTCTTCAACCTGTATGTTCAGGCTACTACTGATTTTATTCAGATTAGTAAAAAAAGAAGTTATTAGTTGAAACAGCATACATCGGTAACTTATTCTAGTATATGCTGATATCAATTAAAAGTACTTGAACCACTTATTTTTATAGTGATTTCTAGTGGAAGCATATAGAAATAGGAGGTTAAGGGTGTGGCAGCCCCTTTAAATGCATACAGAGATGCAAATCATTAAATGTTTACAAAACATTTTGTATTTTTATGCAGCACATAACAGTATTAGCATTAATTAAATGTTCTATGACATACATCTTTGTATAATTAAGTTGCAGTACTACGGGGATCTTTATGTCCGCGGTGGTGGTGCTGCGGTAGCGTTGTCGCCTCCCAGTAAGACGCTGTTTGGTTCGATTCTCAGCTAGAGCGTCTTCTGCGTGGAGACATGCGTGAATGGGCATACCTTCGTTGAAGGTTGTATGTCAGAGCTGGCAACTCAGCACATAAAAATCTACGCCAATCATTAGCGGACCGGAGTTCTGCTGTGGCGACCCCTAACCGGGAAAAGCCGAAAGACACAACAACTATGGGGATCTTTATCACATTCTGTATTATCAGTTTACTAATCTGTAAACCATGTTTATCTGGTGAATTTTAACCATGTCACAGCCTAACTGTTTCTATTTCCCTGATGTGTAATTCTCTCTCTGAGTAAGTCAGCTAACCAAATAGTGCTCTAAGTGCAACTAGGAAATTGGACTAGGCTTTGCAATTGTCTTATAAACTGCATGACATGAAAACATACAACAAAGTGTCAATTATTGGTATTTCTTGCATACCAGTTGCTTATTTGTTGATGCCAACAGATGACCCTCCACTCCTGATGGGAATGCCCAAATTTTGTTAGACTAGGACAGGGGAAACTACGCCTCAATATAACTATACATTCTAAATGGTCTGCAATATCCTCAGCATTGTTTATTTATTTATAATAATTACATTCCCAGGTTAATTAGAAATATTTTCACTAACCAGAAATTAGAGTATCAGCAAACAGACTAAATAACAGTGAACAAATTTAGCAGCCAAGGCAAAATGAGCATGTACCAAAAAAAACACAGTCTAACAAATACCAGTAAGGTAGTGACATGAGAGTTAAGCAGCCATTGCAATAAATGCCACTGCTCATGTTTCCTAGAAAAAATAAACACACTGGGATAACAACATTTAAAGGAACACCAGCAAGCTGTTCAAAACTAATACAATATGTAGTCCCAGCTTATTATTTTTTATGTTGCTCTCCTGCCTTCTTCTGACAGTTACTGAAATTATGTATGCACCTTGTAAAGAACAGTGTGCTTCCAGTGTGAGTAAAGTGTAATAGAAAGTAAACTGCAAAACAGGAAAGACAATAGTTAATAGCTAACTACATATATATATATATATATATATATATATATATATACATACATATACATATATATATATATATATATATATATATATATATATATATATATACATACATATATATATATGGTACTTACGTATTATCGCAACCAGATTTTCGCGGTTGCGAATTTAGTCCCATGTCTGAGACAGCAGGTCTATTAAGCTGGAAAAGGGAGTGTAAGTAAGTAAGTTAAATTGTGGCACACATGGTTTTGAGGCAGGGAGAGGACTAACTGCCAAATTTTGGAGTCCTGACTGGCATGTCTCACTTTGCCAGTGAACTACATACTGCTGCATGCAGCGCATGGTAGATCCTGCCTTCCTGATTACAAGCGCAATATAGGCTAAGTTAATCGGGAATATACCATCCTTATGTTCATCGCCAGTACTCAGATTTTATTTTCATTATCTGAAAGATTTTGACTAGCTATCTCTATGTTTTTGTCCCCCGTAGCAAACGTGCAGGTTGTAAGATTTTACTTTTCCTGAAACAGTCTTTTGCGCTTCTGCATTTTCACATGAAAATTTCACACTCCCTGCTTTCTGTGATGTGTGTGTTTAATAATAACTGAATCACGTCTGTAGGTGTTACCTTTCTCCCCCTTTTTGAATGGTGTGTGAACTGTCAGTTGCTTTTTACCCTTTTTGGGCTGCTAGTTCTGGGGAAGGGAATATATGCTGCAGACGCGGCTCTGATCTGCTGTGTGCACACATAACAGGACTTGGAAAAGCACTAAGACTGACATGATGTCGGGAAACGGCATAGGTTCAAACAAGCAGTCATTTTTCTAGTACTACACTATTCCTACCTCAACAGAGTGTTTTTTTTTACAGATAACATTCCCCGTGTGATTCTGCATACATTTCTGGTTACAGTCACACACCGGGAAGCAAGCAGTATTATCGCAAAAATCTGATTGCGATAATACGTAAGTACCACATATATATATATATATATATATATATATATATATATATATATATATACACATATATACACACACAGTGGATATAAAAAGTTTATACACCCCTGTTAAAATGCCAGGTTTTTGTGATATAAAAAAAGAGACCACAATAAATAATTTCAAAACTTTTCCTACCTTTAATGCGACCTATAACCTGTACAAATATATAAAATAAAAAATGTACAATACGCTGGTTGCATAAGTGTGCACAACCTTAAACAAATACTTTATTGAATCACCTTTTGATTTAATTACAGCATTCAGTCTTCTTGGGTACACACCTGCCATCAATTAAAGAGACTCTGATTAACCCCAAATAAAGTTCAGCTGTCCTAGTAGGATTTTCCTGACATTTACTCAGTTGCCTGCTACTGCAAAAGCTATGGTTTGCAGAGAGCTTGCAAAGTATCCAAGGGATCTCATTGTTTAAAGGTATCAGTCAGGAGAAGGGTACAAAGGAATTTCCAGAGCATTGGATACACCATGGAACACAGTGAAGATAGTCATCAAAATTAGAGAAAATATGGGACAACAGTGACATTGCAAAGAACTGGATGTCCCTCATAAATTGATAAAAAGACAAGACAAAAACTGGTCAGGGAGGCTGAAGGAGCTGCAGGAATTTCTGGCAAGTATGGCAACAATCTCCCGTATTTTCCATATGTTTGGACTATGGGGTAGGGTTGCAAGATGGAAGCCTTTTCTTACAAGAAAAACATCCAGGCCCAGCTAAAATTTGCAAAACAATACATCAAGTCTCCCTAAAGCATGTAGGAAAATGTGTTATGGTCTGATGAGGCTAAGGTTGAACTTTTTGGCCACAATTCCACAAGGTACGTTTGGCACAAAAACAACACTTTGCATCACCAAAAGAACACCACCCCCACGGTGAAGCATGGTGGTGACAGTATCATGCTTTGGGGTTGCTTTTCTTCAGCTGGAACTGGGACTTTAGTCAAGGTGGAGGGAATTAAGAACAGTTCCAAATACCAGTCAATTTTGGCCTAAAACCTTCAGGCGTCTGCTAGAAAGCTGAAGATGAGGAGGAATTTTACCTTTCAACATGGCAATGGCCCCAATCATACATCCAAATTAACAAAAGAATGGCTTCACCAGAAGAAAATTAAAGTTTTGGAATGGCCCAGTCAGAGCCCAGACCTAAATCCAATAGAAAATCTGTGGGGTGACCTGAAGAGGGCTGTGCACAAGAGATGCCCTGGCAATCTGACAAATTTGGAGCTCTTTTGCAAGGAAGAGTGGGCAAATATTGTCAAGTCAAGATGTGCCATGTTGATAGACTCCTATCCAAAAAGACTGAATGCTGTAATTAAATCAAAAGGTGTTTCAAAAAAGTATTAAAGGGTATTTTCATACAACAAAGTATTAGTTTAAGGCTGTGCACATTTATGCAACTAGCATATTGTACATTTTTTATTTTTTATATTTTTCCCCTAACAGATTTGTTTGTTTTTCAATTGAATTGTACAGATTATAGGTCACATTAAAGGTGGGAAAAGTTTTGACATGATTTATTGTGGCCTCATTTTTTATATCACAAAAACCTTTCATTTTAACAGGGATGTGTAAACTTTTTATATCCACTATATATATATATATATATATATATATATATATATATATATATATATATATGGGATCCGTACTGATCCCCAAATGAAATTTTCACCAAATCACTAACGGCCGAGCATACTTACATGAAAGTGCCTTTCACCGAAGCAGCACATTCGCGTAAGTATGCTTGTTGCTGATGTGGTACTACGGTGCGGATAAGGGAAAATTACCTTTTCCCCATTGTAGTGCAATCTCTGATTATTAAAGTAGGGGGGTGTGCAGGGGGGCTTGCCCCCCTGCAAAGATGTTAATTTAATGTTTTTTTTTTTTTAACACACTTTAGCGAAAGCGCTTTTTCAGTGAAAGTGCTTTCATGAAAGTGTGTTCGGTGATAGTGGGTTCAGAGTGTTGAACTTTCGTTCAACAGTCCTAGACCCATTTTTATATATATATATATATATATATATATATATATATATATATATATATATATATATCAAAACCACCTTCTGAGACAAACAACAGTTACAGCAACTGGGTAATAAATAGCATTTATTTATTTAGCTGGAATTAAGCACCTACTGATTTAAATAACAATCAAGATAATTATCCCTGCTTCCAGCCCCAGGCATCTCTTGCACACCACACCCAAAGGTTTGAGTCCTACTCTCCTCTGTTGTACTACCTTGTACATTACAGAACTTGTGCCCTTGTTGGAATTAAAACCCTGAAGCATAACTTGCTTGTACAGTGAATAACCATGATAATAAATAAAAAGACAGACTGAACCAGAGAGTTAACTAACAAGTAGTGGGGGTTGTTATAGGCTGCAGTTATCCCTTCAAATTGGAGATTTGCATTTAGAAGGGGTAAAACTATTGGACAGTTTTTTTCTGAATATAAACAAGGTTTTAATAAGTATTCTTATTTATGTCAAAGGACACTATCTGGAGCTGTTTTAAAAGGTTGTTTCCTTTGTGGATCTTGTTCTGTCTGTGTTAGCATGTTTTAAAAAGTAAAAGTTTAATTTCAATCCACATGTATTTGAAATTAAGCAAACTACAACTTGTTGTAGTGGATGGGTCATTCATCTTGTGACTTATAACTCTACTGCTTTTTATGTTGGCAAGACTTCTCAACAGCTGAATTTTTGAACACCTGAGTGATCTTAATTGTCAGTGTATTACTGCTGCTAAATCCATCTATCTATCTATCTATCTATCTATCTATCTATCTATCTATCTTATATTTCACATTCCAATACCACATTTCATTTTGTAGCTGTAGACAGAATTAGACCTTGTTATCTGACTAAAACTGGTCTGGATAAGTTACTTGCTGGTAGGGAGGAAGTTTGAATTTATACATTTATACTACAGCTTTGTTTTGCCCTGGACTTTATGTACATTAGACTTTTTATGTGTTTAGGTCTTTTTAATTTTTACTGCCCTGTTAACCTATTAAAATGTCTGAATTGATTGATTGAGGATTACTTACTAAAGGAGTGGTTACCACCAACACACATTATGGCTGTCTGATCATCATGGTTTTATACCTTATAGTTTCATAGTTTCATAGTATAGTACTAGGCTATCTGCCCTGGGGCATTTGTAAGCCTAGCCATAGTGATGTGGCTTTTGCCACCCCATGAAATGGTACAAAAATGTACAGAATAAATTTAGAATACTGTGCCTCTGTCTAGTAGTGACACAATGAAGGTCCCCTTGTATAATAGAATTAGTTTACTGTGCCCCTGTCTAGCAGTGACACAGATGTGACCCCTGGGGTAAACTTAGGATCTCCCATCCACTCATCAAGATTTCTCTTGAAAAGAGTCAGTGACAGGCTCTGCCTAATACGAACTGGGATCCTGTTCCAAAGCATGGGAAGCCTCTGGGTTATGAATCTATCCCTCCAGCATGTCCTATTCATACTTGTGCCGAGGTTTAAGTCTTTAGCTCTCGTGGTCCTGATGGATTTGGAATTTTTGAGGTGGAGCATGTCCATCAGATCCTGATTGGACATGGCCTTGTACGTCAGGCAGAGATCACCTCTGAGCAGGCGGTATGCTACTGAATAGAGCTGAAGTTTCTTTAGTCTGGCAGAATAAGACATATGTTGGAGACCCCTGATCCTCTTGGTGAGGTACTTTTGTGGTCTCTCCAGCTGTTGTAAATGCCAGGTGAGGTACATACCAAATGGGGCATTGTACTCAATCATGGGTCTGATGAGGGAGGAATATAGGGGTACAATGACATCCTTGGATCTGGATGTGAATCCCTTCATGATGAGGTGTGCAAGGTAGAATGTTTTTCTAACCAATTTGGCAATGTGGGTGTCAAATGAGAGGTCGCTGTTGACTTGGGTCCCTAGGTCTCTGATTACTTTTTTCATACTCAGTGGGTTGTTGTCTATGTGATAATTTGTGGGTACTTTGTTTTTCCCAAAGGGGATGACTATACATTTTTTGGCATTTAGTTTAAGGCCGTGACTCCGGCACCAGTTGTCCGTTTCTGTGAGGCCTTTTTGTAGGATGTGTGTGTCTGCTGGTGTATCGACTATGGTGCCTAGTTTGCAGTCATCTGCGAACTTTGTAGGCCACAGCCCTCCCATGTTTGCTTTAACATCTGAGAAATAAATGCCGAACAAGAGGGGTCCCAGGACAGATCCCTGTGGGACACCACTTGTGACTGGCTTGGAGTCTGACATTGCTCCAGCGATTTTAACTTTATGGGTTCTGTCCTTTAGCCAGTTTGCAACCCATCTAGTGACATAAGGGTTTACTTTTAAGCTGTTGAGCTTATCTATGATGCCTGAGTGGGGTATTGTGTCATTAGCCAAGTCCAGGTATGCTGTATGGACTGCTTTGCCCTCATCAATGGCTCTAGTGACTGTTTCGAAAAAGTCAACCAGGTTTAAAAGGCAGGATCTGTCCTTTACAAAGCCGAACTGGGTGGGGTCAAGTGTCTGTAGGTCCCCTATGTCTCTGTTTATGAGTTCCATAATGATTCTTTCCATAGATTTGCAGACCAGGCTGGTTAAGCTTATGGGGTGGTAGTTTCCAGGGTCTGTAGAGGCACCCCCCTTGTGGAGTGGGACCACTGTTGCTGTACGCCAGTGTTCAGGTACATATCCCGAAGTAAGACTAAGGTTAAATAGCATTTTTATGTGTGGGTTTAGCTCCTCTTGGAGTCCACGTAACACGCAACCCGGGATACCGTCAGGTCCCATTGATGCTGTGTTTTTTGCTTTGTTTAGGGCAGTTCTCACTTGGACATCTGAGATGACAGGGAGATTACATTCAGCTGGGATAAGTATTTCTTCTTTTGGGGGTGAAGGAGGGGAGAAATTTGCACTGAACCTGTCAGCCAGAATGTTGGCAATATCTGTGGGTTCAGTGTATTTTATGTTGTGAACCAACTCTGAGCATATCTGAGGGTTTCCACCTAGGTTTCTAACATAGCTGAAGAAGGCTTTGTGGTTATCTTTAGTGTCCTTAGCGATTTTTCTCTCAAAGTTGGCCTTGGATGTTTTTATGAGAGAACGTAGTTTTCTGCTAATGGTGATCAGAGATGTCTTCCCTTCATGGGATTTTGCTCTGACGTGCAGTAGCTTCCTTCTTTTGTTATACAATTTGTTTATGGCTGAGGTCCACCAGACAGGACGCTTACCTTTGGTGGAGAGGGACTTGGATTTGTTTGGGATTGCATGATCCATGCATTCTTGGAGATGTCCATAAAAGCATTTGTGAAGGATTCGCATTGTGGGACGTGGTATCCACTGGCACAGTGGGCTTAAAGGATACCATCTCAGTCTTAAGAAGAGTGAAGTCTGCTTTTGAGAAGTTTTTCACTGTGGTCTTTTGTGCTGGGGTGGAGGTGGGATATGTATATCCAGGGTGATTAGTTTGTGGTCAGATCTCACTAGTGAGGGGTATACTTCCGGTGTGGAGCATTTTGTCCCCATGTTTGTGATGATCAGGTCTAGTATATTATCTCCCCTAGTGGGAGAGGTGACTAGTTGTTCCAGTGCATTTGAATTTATGAATTCCAGGAACCTTTGGGCTAGGGTATTAGGGCTAGAATAATGTACCCAATCTATGTTTGGGTAGTTGAAGTCTCCCAGTATGATGGTATTTTGTGATACATTCATATCCTCCAATGTTTTCAGGAAGGCTGAGTGGGGTTCTTGAGATTGGGAGGGTGGTCTGTAACATGCTACCAGTTGTATAGCAGTTTTGCCTATGGTTAGTTGCACCTGTATGGTCTCTGATGCTTCATGTGTTGCTACTAACCTGGAGGTGTGGGTGTCCTTGATGAATATGGACACTCCCCCTCCCTTTGTGGTTCGGCCCGGGTTTTGGGGCCGAAAAGCATGTTACGAGGTATAGCCTGGTAGCACTGGGGTGCTATCTGGAGCCTTGAACCAGGTTTCAGTTACTGCACAGACATCGATGTTCTCCATGCTGAGGAGCACATCAAGTGCCTGCATCTTGAGATTTAGACTTCTGGCGTTGAGCAGCATTACCCTTAGTTTTTTTCTATTTTTGTTTTCTAAGGAGGTGGGTTTGTCTTTTGAGCCTTGCCTAAAAAAGGCACTATGGGGGTGGCAAGAGCCTTAGCCAATATCCGTAAGCCCAGTGGTGACAGGTGTAAGCCATCCCTTGCGAAGCAGCGTGGCTTGTCCAACATGTCATCCCAGGCAGACAGATATTGGATCCCCTTAGAATGACACCAGTACTTGAGCCAATTGTTAAAACTGATCATCTTGTCTTTGTATTGTGGTATCATTCTTGGTGAGGGCAGGATGCTGCTCAGGGTCAGGGTCATACCAGCCTGGGCTACATAATCGGAGAGCTCCTCTATGTCTCTTTTCATGTAGTCCAGGGAGGTACGTCTCAGGTCATTCACACCAGCGTGGACAATGACGGAGTCATATTTATACTTGCTTTGGAGTGACTTGAGTGCGTGTGTTATGTGGCGGATCCTAGCTCCCGATAGACAGCTCACAGTCACCTTCTCCTTGTTCAGCCTGGTCAGCAGGACATCAGTGTGTCTGACTATAGAGTCACCTATTACTAGTGTATCAGGCAAGGTGTTTGGCCTTAAGGGCTGTGATTGGTTGACACACTGATTTATTGAAGTATGTGTTGCCTGTGTTTTGTTTTGAGGTGGTGGATTTTTGGATGTCTGCTTTGGGAGCCTCTGTTGTTTTGGTAAGTATTTTATTAGAGCCTCTGAGTATGTCTTTGTGTTTTTATGTGTTTGGTTTGCAGTTGTGGTAGGTATATGTGGGACTGGGATTGTTGTGTGTGTGGTTGCCATCTCCTCCTGTCTGGTCATGCCAGCCCTGAGTTGAGAGAGTTCAGCCTCCAGTTTGGCTATATAGTTGCATCTCTCACATGTATTTGTGTTTGTTGGGAGGAGGAGATGGTTGTCTGTGTACATGAGACAATTGTAGCATTGTCTCAAGATACCCAGATTGACCAGCTGAATTGGAGACAACGCCAGTAATCTACCACTCGACATGCTAGAACAGTATAAGGGAGTGCTGTACCCTTAAGGGAAGTGGATATTCACAGGGGTGGTAAGTAGATGTAGTGCTTTACTTAGTACGAGAGTGCTTACTTAGTAGAGAAGTATTGAGAACAAGTGCTAGGCTTATAATATAGTGAGTAGTCTGGTTATACTAAGAGTAGAGCTTCCTTAAGGGAAAATTTGAAGAGCAGACTTGGCGAGCCAGAAACAGTTTAACCGGCGCTGCGCTATGCACACAACCGCGCAAAGCCGTGCAAATGCGGATTTTAAACAGTGAACTACAAAAGAGCTAGAAATGGTCCAAAACAACCAATTACTACAGCTTCTTGTGCTAAGGTCACTTTCTACAGGGACAGGTAGGCTGCTCAAGGCTCCCCACTCCCACTGGTGAGCAAAGAAACTTCCTTCTATCCAAGTAAGGTAATGGACAACACAGGAACTACACCACAGCCCAGAATACAGCAATGCCTGTAAACTGGTCTAAACTAGTCGAGGAAGGTGGGAAAACAAGGATTATTTTTTTGTTTTTTTGGTAGAAACACACAGAAAATGCAGAAACAGTGATACATTAGTTACACAGGCTAGCACACTTTAGTGGGCAGCCTCCACAGTTAAATTAAACAAACAAACAACAAACTTTCGATCAAATTCGACTAAAATGTAACTTTAAGTGCAGATTTTAAAATAATGCAGCAGTTAAAAAACAGTTCAAGCTAGTTCAGGGTAAGCTACAGAAGCTATTCCAAGTGAAAAAAAAGCAAAGATACTTAAATCCAGAAAGTAGTCACTTTTCTGAGTTCCCTGCTGCTAGGACCACTCTGCAGACCCACGAGGAGCTTGTCTGAGCAGTATAGCCAGAAAAAAACGCCCAGAGGTGGATTTTAAACTGTGAACTACAAAAGAGCTAGAAATGGTCCAAAACAACCAATTACTACAGCTTCTTGTGCTGAGGCCACTTCCTACAGGGACAGGTAGGCTGCTCAAGGCTCCCCACTCCCACTGGTGAGCAAAGAAACTTCCTTCTATCCAAGTAAGGTAATGGACAACACAGGAACTACACCACAGCTCAGAATACAACAATGCCTGTAAACTGGTCTAAACTAGTCAAGGAAGGCGGGAAAACAAGGATTATTTTTTTGTTTTTTTGGTAGAAACACACAGAAAATGCAGAAACAGTGATAAATTAGTTACACAGGCTAGCACACTTTAGTGGGCAGCCTCTGCAGTTAAATTAAACAAACAAACAACAAACTTTCGATCAAATTCGACTAAAATGTAACTTTAAGTGCAGATTTTATGGATTGCAAAACATTGATTTACTAGTTACCTGGACAGATGTGCTGCTTTTATTATCTATTTAGTATTGTATATGATCTGTGTACACCTTTCTGTTGGAAGTTCCTGTGTAAAGTTATTTGGATTGTAAGACCCATATATCAAGAATCAAGAAAAAAGCTAAAAAGTAATGGTGGAAAAAGGACCCAAATCAGTGACAGTTATTGCCTTTATAAAGTTAGAAACTTACTTGATTAACAGGCATTGCATCTAAAATTCAGACATCCGTCATCATTATTTAGCGACTGCAGTCCTCATAAATATGTCATTAAAACGCAAACTTTATGGGGAACAGACTGAAATATGATGGAAAAAAATCAGAGACATTTTGCAAAATCAGGGACAGCTCTGAGCAAATTTGCCTGCTCCCCAGACACACAGGTGTGACTATCAATCATAGCCAGTTTTATGAATGTGACTCTTCACCACAAATCATTTATTATAGTCAAATAAATGAATAAATACATAAATAACTGCCATAAAGGAATTTATTTTCTCAGCTCACTATTGTCAGAATACAGTATACAATGTGCTGCACTCCCTTCTTGCAAATACCTCTCAACATATTACTTCAAGAATCAAGAAAAAAGTTAAATAATAACAGAGGACTACAGGACCAAAATCAGTTACTGATATTTTCTTTATATACTTAGTTGCCAGAATAATAGTCTTTGCATTAGCATGCGTTTACTTAAACCTGTTAAGACTGAAACTCAAATATTTGACGTTATTTAGTGACTGTAAAAATCACTGACATGGTAGAACTTGACATATTTTATAAGAAAATAGTCTGATGAGGTCAAATCAGAAACAGTTTAGTTATATGAATACACACACACACAATAAAATAATAAATGTATTATTTTGGCTCCACTGTGCATTTGTACATTTTAATTAGCTGTACTTCTGTTCCTTTCTGGATTTGGTTAGCTGCCTTAGGTGGACATTCATTGTTATTTCATTCATGGTCTGTGGATTTTTGTCCACCTATTATCCTGCCTGGCTATTTAGTTATTGTGGTTGGCATATGCTAGCAGAAGCAGGCAGAGTACCTATAGCAAAAACAACAAAAAAAAAACAAATACTTTAAAGGACCGCTATGGGCAAATGATGAAAAACATATACTTTTTATCTTGTCATGAATTACTGCACCTCTCAAAGCTGCCTGCAGAAAAATAAGTAGTCATTCCAAATTTTATTTTTTTAATTATTGTCTGTCCTCATGGAGGCAGATATCCTGATTCCTTTGTAAATCTAAATATGTCCCATAATGCACTATGAGAGCACATATTGTGATAGAAAGTAGCACAGACATTTGTTCTCATTCAATTAGAATGGAACACCTGAAAAAAAGTGCCAAGTCTGAGATTCTGCAGATCATGTGTGAGTGACTGGCCTGCAATGGGTTTTACAAATGTTATTCCTACTGATGTAATACACATTCTCTGAAAGAAGCTTGCAAAAGTTTCAACATATTGCTGAGATAAAAATGACTTTTTATAAAGAGCAGCTCTGCAAGTTTGAGCTCCTGGCCAAGTTACTCCTCCCATCTCCCCTCCTTCAGTGAGCTACAGTCTCACATTTCCAGCTTGGCTAGATTCTAATTAGTCTAGTTAAAAAGTAAACTAATGTCTTTCAGCTTTTCTCGGTTAGAGGTCACCACAGCGGAACGCCAGTCCACTTATGATTCCAGTAGATTTTTATAGGGCCGAAGTGCCAGGCCGACGCCCAACCTTCAACGAAGACACACCCATTCATGCACGCACCTACCTGCATGTCTTTAAACATCACTTGACCATGGGGAGGATATGTAGACTCCATACAGAAGGCGCTCCAGCCGAAAATCGAACCGGAGAACATCTTGCTGTGAGGCGACAATGCTAACCGCTGCACTACTGCGGCCTCTCTAATTAGTCTAGTTAGATCTATCAAATTAGTCAACTTTGCATTACAACACTAAAATTGTCCTTCATATGTCTCTTCACTTCTGAATATCATTTCCCAGGAAATATTTATAAAAAAAGCACACACATCATTCCAGAGTTTAGGCCAATCTATCCATTTCTGAAAATGTGTGCAGTAAAATATTTAATTTGAATTGCATTCTGGCTGGTCACATGGTTATCTTTGCATAGTTATTCTGTTATAGCATAACCTGAACTATGGTATTTAATGCCAATCTTTATATAACAATGAAACAGTTATCGGTTTCTTCTTAACAATGACCTCGTAAGCCTCTGATGTGACCCACTGCTTTCTGTTACTATTACTTTATGTAGCTTGTTTATTTGTGTACTTGTAGTATATCTGTCATCCTCTCTGCAACAGGCTTAGTGACAAAGCTTCCAAGTCAGATCATTTTGAAAATAGCAATAATACTGATTTAGTAAGTTCACAAAATAAAACTATATGAATTAGCATTCTTTTTCTGAAGAAAAAAAAAGACATTGCTAGTTGCAATGAATGTCATTATTTGTTCTTGAGAATCCAGCAACTTTTCCTGGATTGTAGTTTGTCAAGTATAAGCCAAAATTAGAGACACTTGTGTGGTATGCTGATAAGTGATCCAACAATCAGCCAGGCTTGTTTGTACTTCATGACACACGTGTTGAAGCAGCACCAGCAGTTGTGCCAGTGATACCGTATGCCAAACGGGGCACCTCAAGAATTTTATCTTAATCTCTCGATTTGGCAATGCATAACATTTGCACCATACTTACAAAGGAACACCTCTACTCCCCACAAACACACACAGCCACCCATACCCACAAAACATACCAGTCATATTTCACACATTTCTGCATAATATTGCTGTAATGGCTTTGGAAAATTAAAATGATTGATGGATGTTGGCTCAGGGCTCCTATCCCTATCTATTGGGAAGTGCATCCCCCTAAAAATCTCATCATAATGTTACTAGGCATGTTGATATCTGTGCCAGATGGGGTGTAGGTTGCATCAAGAATGCACTGCTGTATATCAAAATTTAAAAAGATGATTTTCACAACTGTAAATAACACATGGTTTTATTTTTGGGGAAGTTGCAACAAAAATATACAGCTGCCAACTCTACCTTCCACTTACTGTCTGAAGAGGGCTCGAGAGGCAAGGGTAAAGTATTCTGTTCCTATACTTCTGGATTTTTGACTGTAGTCCTTTTCTCAATAAATCATCAGTTTTAAGAAGGACAAATCAAAATTTTAGCCAAATTCAAGGATGTCAATGAAAAAAAAAGAGTATAACTTGACATCATTAAATAATTAGCTGTTTAACATGAGACAGTTCTATGAATTATCAAACTGAGCTTTGAAAGTTATTTACATTTTGTATATAGTGTTTGTGTTGCAGACTTTAAGCAACTGGTTTATATAGTTGTTTGCAACTACCTAGATAAGTAACTTGTAAAAAAGGAAACAACTACAACTGTACTAAGCACTCATAGAGATATATCATAATTTAAAGCAGAATGAACTAAAGTAGTCAGCATAGGTGCAGTGGATTAAAATGACCCATTTTTAGCCATGCTTTTGATGATGGTAGATATATATAAACAACAAAGAGGGCATCTAGCTGGACATTTCTATCATCCACACTTGCCTGCATTAAACAGGTGCCATTATTATATACATGTATACAAAGGAAAACCGTGAACATTCAAACCCATAAAGAATAAAGACTTTGGATACTTAACAGTAGCCAGTAGCAGTAAAGAATCTAGTTTTGATCCACTATAAAGTAAAACAGCAATAAGTCAAGGTTTTATCACACATGCTTTATTTTATTTTAAAGACACTACTAAACTAATAAACTGCATTTGTGAAATGATTGCATGCTTTCTTATCTTTACTTAGTGGTTTGAAAAGTTTAGCAAGTAGTTGGCAGAGACTGTTACTACTTGTGGTCATATTAAGAAGAAAAAAAATGGGTAAATTAACAACATGATGGGGTGTCAAATATTGGAGGTTTAGGGTCTTGGAATAGGCTAAAAAACATTACCATTTGAACAGGTTCACTCGACTTGTTCTTGATTATCCCGGTGTTAGTTTTCTTTTCTAAAAATTGTTTGATTATAATACTGCTAGTAGCCTGTAACAGAGACACATGTTGACAGTTGGAGTAATTTGTGATACAGAATGTTTAGAAGATTGTGAAAAATAGTTGAGGATAGAAGAAGTCTCTATTTGTAGTGCTGAGTAAAACTTTTTGAATAAAATTTATCTAACACTGAGATACATAAGAATTCAAATGAGCCTAGACTAGACATGGCAATAAAGCTCACATTTCAGAGAATGTACTTTGAATCTGGTAGTATAGCTTTGCATGCTTTGTTAATTAGATGTATTGTGGCATAAAAGAAGGCAGATGGTTGTAAACCATGGTAGGGACGTGGTATGACAACACTGCTGCTACTGGATGTCCTGGCTTCAGGGAAAACTAATATTCTGATGTTATGAGTGACATTAACCTGTTATCTTATCTGGTTGGAGTGATGTCAGCATGGTTGTTGTTGTTGTGTCTTTCGGCTTATCCCGGTTAGGGGTCGCCACAGCAGAACTCCGGTCCGCTAATGATTGGTAGTGGATTTTTACGCGCCGAGTTACCAGCCCTGACGCACAACCTTCAACGAAGGCACGCTCATTCACGCATGCCTCCACACAGAAGACGCTCTAGCTGAGAATCAAAAGGGACAACGTCTTGCTGTGAGGCGACAACGCTACCACAGCACCACTACCGTGGACTGATGTCAGCATGGTTAGAGAAGAATATTTATGGAATGTACCATATGTCATGGTACATGGACAAAGTATATGTTTGTGTCAGTCTGCTATGAAAAGAGGGTATACACCAATATGGGATGAAATTAGTTTATGTGGTCAGCAGTACCACATTTTAGATCCCTACATTTTCATAGGAAGATGTATGTTTGCCTGGTATTTAGCTATTTTTAATAGTATCTAAATTATTTTTAGTCAAATGGGCCTAGAATGATTATGTGAAGAGATAATGGAGATATTTTTCCATAAGGCAAGGAATGTACTGTTGGTAAAGGATATATTGACCTCGGACATAGAGTGCTTTAAAATTAGCATGCTGTAAGACTGTAGAAATGAAGGTTGTTATTCATCACTATACAGGGATCCTTATATTAGGGTGCTTTGAAATTAGCATGCTGTAAGACTAGAGAAATAAATGTTGTTATTCATCAGTATACAGGGATCCTTATATTAGGGTGCTTTAAAATTAGCATGCTGTAAGACTGTAGAAATGAAGGTTGTTATTCATCACTATACAGGGATCTTTATATTAGGGTGCTTTAAAATTAGCATGCTGTAAGACTAGAGAAATAAATGTTGTTATTCATCAGTATACAGGGATCCTTATATCAGGGTGCTTTAAAATTAGCATGCTGTAAGACTATAGAAATGAAGGTTGTTATTCATCACTATACAGGGATCCTTATATTAAGGTGCTTTAAAATTAGCATGCTGTAAGACTGTAGAAATGAAGGTTGTTATTCATCAGTATACAGGGATCCTTATATTAGGGTGTTTACGTGTAGCAAAAGCATAAGTGTTGTCTTTTTGGATTGTTTTAGAAATGTGAATATAAAAGAACAAATGGTTTCTGTTTAATCTTTATTTCTGTAGAATTTAAATAGTACATATAGTTGGAGTAATAGAAATGGCAGAGAATCAAATGCTTCTTGTTTTATTAGAAGAGAAAGCAACCAGCAAATGAAATTACAAGCACAAAGAATAATACATTACAGTCCACTGACAACATTCACATTCCAATGAATTTTGAGGATTTTTCTAGGTACTGGCTGATAGCACTTTATATTTTATTTATAATTGTTTGGTGAGTAATGTACAATTTCTGATTAATGTTTAAGTTTGAGAACTTTTTTGTATGACATTTTCTCATTTGAATAATTTGAGTATTAAAGTAATACTTACAGCATTCTCTGATAGAAAATGGAATAGTTTCTACACTGATAACATCCTTAAAACCTCAGTTATATCAATGATCTGAGGCATTTGCAAAAATCTACAAGTAAAATAGAATGCATTCCAACTGTAATAATATCTAATTAGCTTCAATATTAGTATGTTATAAATGTGTTAGCAATGATTACAAACAGAAAACAGACTTTTACCATCTTATATTTTTTGTTTTCAGGACACTGACAACACATTCTCATTGCTGGGTGAACTACGCCAATGTGGAGTTACTGAAACAGAAAGCTGCCTTAAGTCCATTACATTGGTTTTGCCTGGAGGAGATATAGTAAGTGGTGTCCATTTAACTGACACAGTGTGTGATGCACGACTGAAATATTCTGAATAATTTAATAACATATCAGAGAACTGTGAAAGTTGGATTTGGGTGACATTATACTGGAAAGAAAATTAAGTTTGAGTTACTATTGTAATAATTTGTTACATTAAAACATTATATTTGCAGATATTATATAAGCTCTTCAATATACAATAGAAAAGAAATTTTCTGCAATCAGTAATCCTTTTTGAAATCTTATATATATATATATATATATATATATATATATATATATATATATATATATATATATATATATATATATATATATATATATAGAGGTATACATATGTGTGTGTGTGTGTGTGTGTGTGTGTAAAATGTCATAGACATTCAGATGACATATAGGTTAAACTCGATGTCCTTAAGGGATCATTTGCATATATTTCATGGGCCTCTATTATAGAAAGTTTAAGGTATTACATAGTGAAAACTCTAGCCTGGCTACATTTTTCTTGTAGTTTTTGCTAACTGGTTTGTCTAAATGGACTTTTTACTCTTTGGTTTATAAATATATATATATATATATATATATATATATATATATATATATATATGTGTGTGTGTGTGTCATATAATGTGTATAATATATGGGAGGCCCTGTCAGAATGTTGAATGTTCAAAACAGTGACATTCAGAACAATGGACCCAGATGATCAAAACAGCAGAAAGTCGAACTCTCATAATATCAAAGAACGAAACATCTCAAAGTGGAAGTGTGTGATTGTGTGAGATCACGCTACTGCCGGGTTTGGGATTTTGCCCACTCCTACTTGTACTGTGATCTCAGAGTTAGTATATATAATTAGCAGGGGGGTGTTGGGGACCCAGGTACTCACATGGGGATTTTGGGGTGCTTGCCTCCCTGCAAAACCAAGTACCTTCAATGTTCTATCTTTGGTGTTATGGCAGTTCGACTTTTTGCTGTTTCCATCTTCTGGGATCCCTGCCACTTCTATTAAATTTACGTATTGCTGCCTGGACCTGCTCGTCCCATGTTATTAGTTCAACTCCATCAAAAGTACTTTTATAATACAGAAACTGTTCTTCCTATATTATTCAACATCTCTGTCAAATGTTCTTTTCCTACCCATTAGCTTCCACTTTGCCTGTCATTACTTCTCTGTTCCTTACAACTTTATTGTTCTAATCTGTGGATTTTGTTAGCACTGCTGTTTTGAATTACACTGTTTAATTTGCTAATAATTCATTTCTGTTTTGAATTACACTGTTTAATTTGCTAATAATTCATTGCTGTTTTGAATTACACTGTTTAATTTGCTAATAATTCATTGCTGCTTTTGAATTGTATTGTTTAATTTTCTAATTTTTCATTTCATTTATGTAATTCTAAAATGTTAACAGCTTTTCTCCCCAGGCCTCTGCTGAAAATGGGACATGTGCCGTTTTGGTCTTTTCCAGTAAACAAATGTCAAATAAAATAAATAAATAAATAAATTATATATATATATATATATATATATATATATATATATATATATATATATTTATAATGCATATTTTCAGTAATAGTATATGTTGGCTTAACAGTTACAAACCCACTATGAAACTTTGGCTTAATGAAACAGAAAAAACCCTTGGTTATAGTCTAACACTAATGTAATGAAATCATGCCTTAATAAATTCAGTTCAATTTTGAGACGTATGAACCAAAATACTGTTTATTAGTCATTATCTCTCTGCATGCATTTACAAACTGGGCAATGAATTGTAAACACACTTATTTCTACAGCTTTATTTTGAAGTATATATATATATATATATATATATATATATATATACCACACAACACCGACAACCACATCACCGACAACACACATATTCGGACAGTCCATAAACAATGTAAACATATAACCAACAACGGTATAACCGACGGTACACACACAAACATCAAACCCCATACAAAAAAACACACACCCCCATTCCACAAAACCACAACACACACACAAGTCCACCAAAAAATCCCATGGCCACACTAAAACCTACCCTAACACCCTAAGGTCCGGCCACTAATCGCGACACTTACCTACCCGCCTCCCTAACCCTAACAACTCACTTACCCCGCCTCTATCGCTTCCTAACTCCTAACTCACCTATCTCCCTATCCCCCCTAACCTACCTAACTAACTCACTTAACTCCTATCCCCACAGACCGTCAATCTTCCACACTTACCTGCTCACACTCCACCACGGCCATCATACCGCCTACCTCACACAGCCCTTCCCCTTTCGTCCATCCTCGGCGCGCTTGTGTTCTGTTGTTAACCGCGGTCTTCTGGTTCTGGTGTCGATGAGCGTCTCCAACCATTTCGGGCTCTGCGGGTCTCTGAGCTCTGACCATCTGGAGTCCATATATATATATATATATATATATAAATATATATATATATATATATATATATATATATATATATATATATATATACGGGTCTATTCTAAAGCCCAACTCCAAGATTATTGACTTTCATAATCTCAAGATGAAAATCACGAAAGTTCAGAAACCCGAACGTCAATGTCTTACTAGGGTAAGTAAACACTTAGCCAACATGCTCTGTTCTCCACTGTAGTACAATCCAGGAATTGGTATATTTATTTAAGAGAGGTATGGGGGGAACGCAGCCACCCTCATTGGGGCTGTGGGGGGGGGAGTAGCCCCCCACCTAGGTGGTTTTACTTACCTCGGATTGAGTTTCATTTACAGTTGGCCACATATTTACTTACCCTAGTAAAGATTGAAGTACGGGTTTCTGAACTTTGTGATTTTCATCTCAAGATTTTGCATATGTATATATATATATATATATATATATATATATATATATATATATATATATATATATATTTATATATATATATATATATATATATATATATGTGTCTATGTATATATATATATATATATATATTATATGTGTATATAATATATATATGTGTATGTGTGTGTGTGTGTGTGTGTGTGTGTGTGTGTGTGTGTGTGTGTGTGTATGCGTGTGTGTGTGTGATTTTTTTATATAAATATATATATATATATATATATATATATATATATATATATATATATATATATATATATATATATATATATATATATATATATATATATATATATATATATATAAATATTCGTAAATATGGATATACATTGATTCATGCAAAGTACACTGACCTGAATTGCACATCAGCGAACTCATTTCTACTACAGAACAAAATAATGAAACGTGGATCACCGACAAGTAAACGACCAGTAAGTAACCACATGGCCACCAAGACAAAGCAACTAACTGGAACACATTGGAATCCAACCAGTGGAGGGATTCACACCCCCCCCCCAACTAAATATTCCAACTCCAAGATCGCATTACATTAGAAGAATGGGCAAAGTTCACTATGGTGGCCAAGTGGTTAATTACGATTTGTTTACTTGTCAGTGATCTGGGTTTTGATATTTTTGTTTTTCATAGAATTGAGTTCGCTGATGTACGATTCGGGTAAGTGTACATTCAATGAATCACAGAAGACCCATATATCCATGTACATATATATATATATATATATATATAGAGAGAGAGAGCTAGATATAAAGTTAGGCTAGCTGTTGGAGTTTGATGACCTATTTAAGGTGATGAGCAGTGATTAAGTAGCTGAAAATGTAGCCATTTCACCGTTGATCTAAGGGCTGTGGATTCTATTTTCACACCAGGTAGTCAGGTTAATTTTCCAGTATTAAAACTTCAGTACAGCACAAGGGAGGTGTTACACTCCTGAGTGTGCTCTCCTTCAGATGATATATTAAATCAAGGTGCAATCTGCAAGTCACAGTGGTAGCTAAGGCAGATGAAAATGATCCTGTGACACTTGCCTTAAAAAGTAGTGGTGCTTTATTAGTATTTACATTCATTTTGTGTCATATAAAAAATCTTTAAATCAATTATTTTCACACTCAGTTTAGCATTATTTACAAGTTATCAACAGGAGAGAAGTTAACTAGTTATATTTCTTTCATTATTTTTTTCTTTTATATTTACCCTGTATACCCCACAACCATCTTCTTATTTCAACTAATACATTATATTTGATTGGTTATTATATACAAATTCTCATATATTTTTTCCACAGCACCTATATTGTCACAAACAGTACTTAATCCTATTTATTAACATTACATTTCTTTATTTTATCAGACTTCTGATAAAGTAACATCTTCATATTAATACATTTAAACCCTTCTCATCTATATTAATTTTTAAACTTTTCCCAAAATTCTTTCTTTTTGCAGTCCAAAAAACAATGTTTTGTCATTTCTTCGCTAAAATCAATGCATTTGTTTCCTCCATCACCTTATATTTCATACGCCCTTTCATTAGTAACCCGTTTAATAAAATTCTCCACTGCTTCATAAAAATGTTCAAACTTTTATTTGTCTTTTATTGCCTTTTTATCTTCTTTTTTTTCCTTCCATGTGTACACCAAAAAGAAAAAATAATTCTAAAATCATACTATACCATTCTTTGCTTTTCTTTTCAGCCAACCTCACTTACTTTTTTTCATATTTATCACATTCGCTTTTGTCTATCTCATCCACTCTACTCCACCAGCTGAGAATACCTTCACTATTTTTCCTTCACCAGCTGTTGTTTGTATTTTCAGTCTCTAGTTTTCTTCCTCCTGTAATACTCTGTACCATGTCACTCCATCTGACTTCTCCTTCTTTTGGCTTCTCTTTCATCAAATGTATTACTATTTGTACCTGGAGTCCTCCATTTTCCATCTGTAACAGCTTTATATCTCATTCCTCTTCCTTCAGTAATTTTTCTCCTGCTCCTCTCTTCAGCTCTGCTGCCCTTTCCTCCATCGTGAGATTCCCAGAACTGCAGTAACAGCCCTCCAGCTCCACCTGATAGCTCCAGAGACTGATTCACTTCCTCTCCCTGAACAGTAGGGACATTTCCCAGTTCCCTGGTCAAATTTTCACTAATCGGTATGAATACCATCTCAAGTATCCACTGAAAAAAAAACAAAAAACATTTGCCTACTGGGAATTACCCAGTCAACTAAGTGTAAATAAATAAATAAACAAAGAAGATAAAGACAGGAAGATCAGTGCACACTGGTTATGCCATTAAGTACCATACCATTCAGATATGGATTTTATATCATACAGAGATTTTCCGTTGTAAGCTTCAGGCCACAATTTGCCTTTGACTTTAAGTACATACGTGTTATAGAAAGAACAGCAGAAAGAATCTCTAACATCTGTCTGACATCACAATTCCTATACAAACAAGCTGAAAAAAATAAGCTAAATGTTTCCACTTGGTAAACATTTAAAAATATGTTTCTGTGAGAAACAAAGTTTCTACCAACTGTCATGCAGGAGCCATACATTGTACTGCCCTGCTTTCATTATAATCTTCTCCATGGTCACTTCACCTTAGGTTTGTGAAAAGGAAGAAAGAAAGAAAGAAAAAGAAAGAAAGAAAGAAAGATTAGGTTTGTGAAAATAAATAAATAAAGAAAGAAAGAAAGAAATCCTTGCAATGAGACTAATCCTGTTCACCTCCCTTGATGATTTGTCCAGCTGCCCTGCTTCAGAAAGCCCTGTCTTGTGGTCATGAATCACTGGGAAAATTAATGTAGATTAAATGTATCTTTTTAACATTTATCCATGCTCTACTTCAGCTGATGACCTTCGAAGTAAGTACCTTAAACATAGCATTGCCTACACTGTCTCAGTCCTTATGAATATGTCAATCCAGGAATTCCATGATCCCCCTGTCTGGAAAAAGTCACATATTATCCCTCTGCATAAAGGAGGAAAGTCAACAGACATTACAAACTTTAGACCTATAGCAATCTTATACCACCTAGCCAAATACTTGAAAAATGTATTCACAAAATTTGATAATCTGTCCCTGCAAGAAGAACTCCTATCCCTAAACAACATGGCTTCCATCCTTCCCATAGTGCTAAGACTGCATGTTTAATCTATATAGATACTGTCAGTAAAGCTAGAGATAATGGCAAACTAAGCTGGTCCTTATTTCTAGACTTGTCTAAAGCCTTCCATACAGTTTGTGACAGTAAACTTCTACTTCAAATGTCCTGATTAGGTTTCTCTTAGCCCAGCCTTCAATGGTTCAAAAGATACCTTTCCAATAGATATCAGTCAGTAAAATGACACTCCACCCTCTCTATACCTTCCAGTTACCCCAGGTATACCACAAAGATCTATCTTTGGTCCCCTCCTCTTTAACATTCTCACCAACACCCTCCACACATCCAACAACTGGCCTCCCTTATACAGTATGCAGATGGCTCCATACTCATTTGCACACCTAGCAGTGCAAACCTCCAAAAATGTACTCAGGAACTTTAACAGCCACTGAAACATGGCTTTGTAACTAACAAGTCATGCTCAACCTTAAAAAAATGAAACTACTACTTTTTTCCCAAAGTCCCTCATTCATGAAAAAGCAAAGTTTAAAGTTCTCTCTCTTTCTTCATAATACACGTTTCATAACAAATTATTAGGGATGATAATCGATGATAATCTTAAATCTGACATGTATATACAAAATTGCATAAGAAAAAATCATCAAAAACTTTCTTACCAATGCAACTAAAACTACACTTGTCAATACGTATCTCCTTCCCACACTTCTTCATGGTGCTCCCATCTTCACTAACCTCCAAGTATCAGAAAAATCAAAACTTGAACAATGCTATAACAAAGCTGCTAAATTTGCAGCAAATACCCCCTTTCCAAGCTCACTACTGCATAGCACTAAAAAGCCTAAACTGGTTAGAACTACCCTTCAACTAACATATACACACTTACCACCTATAAAATTATCCAGTATCCATCTGCTTCTCCAGCACTAAATAACATTCTGCACAACTATGTTCCCAGTCAGTCATTATGATCCAATTAGTTTAAACTTTTTTCTGTCCACAGACCTATCAAATATGATGGGCATTGTCTGTACTTGTACCATGTTGCTAAGGCCTAGAACTCCTCACCTATATCCATCAGGTCAAAACCCTCCCTCCCATCCTTCAAAACTATTCTGAAAGACTTCCAAACCAAAAGTTGTCTCTGTTCTTGCTCATCATCTGGAAAATGATATCCCTAAATGTGAACAAGTAATTAGTCATCCTTCACACATCTTTCTTCTCTCTTCTTCACTCACGTCCTTAATTCTATCAATTTTTCTTCTCTGGTTTTCTCTCTAGATATACCATAAGCCTACTTTTCCTCTCATTTCATATTGCAATTCTTGTTTGTATTATACTAACTTACCTTTAATTTCTCTATAAACTGGCAACATTTTCTCTGAATTTTTAAGTCATCAGCATATAATGTGTATCTCTTCTTAACCAATGTTTTCATATTATGTCTAATTTGGTATACTTATTTAAACTGAAGATGTTTTTCTGTTATTTTTGAAGTTTGTATAATTATTGTTCTTAAAATGTTTTGTAATACTTTAGTACTTTTCTCCCAGGTCTTTGCTGAAAATGGGTTCCTACCCAGTCAGACTTTTCCAGTAATCAAATGTCAATCAATTAATCAGTTCATTATTTAAGGTGAATGTGGGAGACTGGCACAAGTCATATGATTATAGCATGTGTACAGTAATATAGGTCAGGACAAATTAACTTTTAAAGAGTTCCTTTATAACAAAACAGGAATACAAATTATTTAATGAATGGTATTCAGTTGCATCCTTCAAACAAACCAAAGGTTGCATGAAAAAGCAGAAACAGTGAAGGTTGAAGATGTGTGCGGTAAAGTAATGTGATTTGGCCCTTATCATCCTGCTGACATGTCCACTTTCCTTCCCTTCATGGCTCTAATTAACTTATAGTAGGAAATGCATTAATAGTGTTCAAACATCAGGCAGTTCCACATTTTTCTTACTTCATGTAGTTATTTGGTAATCAGCTAAGTGAACCTGTCATTACAGACCGCTTTTCAGCCATAACCTATGTCAAAACAGCAAGGCTAAATGCATTACATTAATTTAGACATTAACAGAAGCCAGGTTACCAGCATAAATTTTGAAAGTTAGAAAGTTCACACCAAGAAAAAGTGCAAGTAGACATGGAGACAACATGCAAACTCTATAGAGTGGGCAACTATGGATCAAGCTTGCACTCCTGGACCCTGAAGCTGTAAGTCAGAAACCTACCCAATGAGACATTGTGCTGCAGTATTTATGGGATTGACTTCAGCTTACTGACATTAAATCTATAGTTATCAGACTGCCACTAAAAATGTTAATACTGCTTATCACAATAAATTTAACAGGTAGTGATCTGAATTCCAATATTTTTGCATCAGGTGCACCACTGCACCTCCTAATAAGGGGGGTCTGTCCCACTCCAGATCATGTAAATGTACTACCTCTGTGGTTAAACCATCTCAGATGAATAAATATATGTTTCTTCTCTTTTCTCTCAGTTGATATAACCTCAGGCAAAGTATAATTAGAGATCTGGGTTGTCAGGGCAGACCCATTCCAAATCAAGGGTTGCAGGGGGTGCATCCCCAATTCAAAAATTATGAAAAACTTATTTTTATTTTGCTATTACAGTTGTCACCTTGATGCTGCTATACTGTGATTAGTAGTTCTGGTGAGCTGAGCCTGGTTTTGATATTGTCAAGTAGATTCTATATAAACACGTATGTCCTTATTCCGTACCTCCCACAGTTAGTGCATCACACCAACTGAATGTTACAGGGGCCCTTATTCTCAGTGCATTTCTGTACACTGTCCTTCCAACAGTCTCTTTCTGTTTGTTGCCTGGGGTGACCACCCCCTGAGCCCACCGAGGGTAAGTTTTGCTGCAGCGATCATTGATCCCTTGATTCACCCTCACCCCTTGTTGTTAATAGCCTTGCTCTCATGTTCATCCCAATCATATACAGGAACTCTCCCTCTGCACAAGTCAGACAGGGAAAACACTAGTTCTCCTTACTCTCTGAATTGTGCAGCCTTGCTTTTTCTTTTTTTAACTATTTTATTGACAATATTTTAGACAATATAGAGAGGGAAGGAAGAAGAAGGGAAAACAATGGAACAGGAAGGAAATGGTATCTCCCAGTCAGGCATTATGTAAACAAGCATCAAAATATTTGAATATCCCAAAATAACAACTATATGACTAAACTATATTTATTAAATGAATTATATTAATTTGAAAAAATTAAATAAAACATATAAATTAAAATTTTAGAAATAATACAAATATACTATAATGTATTCAAGTCTCAGAGAATATTTCCTACCTTAACCAATAAGTTAGTTTGAGATATCTAAGAAATGTCTTTATAATAAAATTATTCTGTCAGTTTATAGCAATTACTTAATAAAAATAATCAGTTGCTTTTCATTGCCTTTTAATATATCAAATTGTTTACATCATAATATGTTACAGGTAAAGGAAACAATTAAACTCTAAATGAATTATAACATGTTGACAGAGAATATAGCTTGATGATTTGTATATATTTACTTGGCTGTAACACAACACTCAGCTGATGAGTGCATATTAACTAACTGACATCTTCTTTGTCTCTTATTTCTACAAGGGGGAACTTCTGCAGTGAAGTAATCACTGTCCTCTTTCACAAATAGAAAAACAGACTGTTAATAGACGGTAAAGTGGTGCAGAAGTTGTGTTGTTGCCTCATAGCAAGAGGTTCTCTGGTTTGATTCTTGGCTGGGGTTCCTTCTGTGTAGAGTCTGCATGTCCTCCCTGCATTCATGGCAGTCCTTTGGGTTCTCCAGTTTCATCCCATGTTGCAAAGACATGTGTCTGGAGCATTTCTCCCTGGGCTGCCACTGAAAACTGGCTTTGTTCCAAGTTGGATTTTCCCAGTAAACAACTGTTAATAAAAATAAAAACTGCTCAGTCGTACCTCTCACAGTCCAGGCATGTAACACCTCACATCATAGCTCTAAACCTCTTAGCACAAAAAAAATGGACAAAACCAAAAGAATGGGGTGACAAAGACCCCAAAATAAGGACTTTTTTTTAAAATCGCTCTTATAGACTTAGAAAGTTGCTAGAATAAAATTTATTGTGTCACTGTCCATTTTCTGAGGAATATGAAGTCTGAATCTGAAATGCCTGTCATTATTTAATGGATTCACTCCTTAATGATTTACCACAAAAAATCTAGAATGCCACAAATTTTATGAGGAACAGTCCAAAATATGAAGCAAAAATCGGGACAGTCTGCAAAAATCGGGACAGTTGAGAGGTATGGCTCATACGGCTGTTGAATGTAGGATAATGACTTTGTAATGGGATATCTGAGTAGTGTGTTAACTCACCATACAGTGCCTATCTTATAATAATAAAGTGATGGCAACAATGTCAGCCCCGTGGGAATTTTGGTGCTTTGCCTTTTTCAAATTAATCATTTTAGTTTGCTCTTTTCTTTGCCATATAGCAATGTAATCTATTGCAGAATGAGATTGGTTTGAGTTGATAATTTACTTCTATATCAACAATATTCAAGAACCAATGAGAAAACAGACAGGTAACAGAAAACACTGAATATCTAAGACAAAACAGTGCTGAATGTTTTACTAACTGTCAGAATGTGCTGAGGGATTGTAAAGTAAAAAAAAATAATGTATAAATCAAAAAAGGTTTTAAGGAGAATGGAAAATGAAAAATAAACATGAACAAACAATGACATGTAGAAAAAATGCATATACTGGGAACATGTCAGTTATATCAACAGAACTCTAATGAGCAGGTATTTTAAGAGAAGAAGTAAATCCTGACAATGAATAATGGACCCCGTGAAATTCACATAACCTTAAAGCTAGTACTATCTAGATGTAATGAATTGCTGTGCATTAATTTACATACTTTTTAGTATGGCAAGTAGTTATTTTAAAATACTTGTTATTAAATCTATTTACTTGTTAGATCATAAATGCTAAAATATTTTAGTAGATGTTATATTTCCTAAAATATAGCTATATTTAGACATAATTATTGAACTTATATACCCATTCAAACAATTGTGATGTATGGATATTCAACAACTCTATTAAAAGAGTAGGAAACAGTTGTAAGTTTGCATATTAATTAATCACGAACAACATTTGCAGAGCGTTAATATTATTTTCTTTTTTAATAGGTCATTATCCAACCCTCTGGCACTGTGCTTGTAAATGGAATTTTAACCCAGCTACCTTTGTCTGCAGGTATGCTTTATTAATAAAACTGCATCGATGTTGCAGAATTATCACTACTAATAATATATCAGAGTAAAAAGAAAAATTGTGTAACTAAATGCTGATTGCTTCATAGAGGAATGTAGACATAACAACAAACTTATTTTGTTGTCCAGCTGATCTATACCTGTGAATTCATACATTTTGTTCCATCAGCTTAATTACGAAAACATAACATTCTGTTGTGCTTCCATTATAAGTACACTTCTCAAAGTTACTATTAGTTAATATCAAAGTGTTGTATAACTACCTCAAAAGAAATCCCATCTTACAAATGCAATTTCACTTGAATAATGCTATGAACTTAAACATCTTCATTAATGTATAGCTCATGGTTTCAACATATGCTACATATCTCAATATATGTTCAGCTTTTAACTGTTTACACTCATACTGTGGTTATAATAAACATTAGCTTTAAGGAAAGCTGTTAATGAATAAATTATGTTTGTATGTTTGTATTAAACTATTTTATCAACTTGTTTATGAAATGTTAAACATTCTGAAATGTGTTAATATTTTGCTACATTGGCATTACAATTTTAGTATACTGAAAACACCATGAAATGCCAGTCAAATGTTTCAGGCAGACATTGTTGCAGTGACTGTAATCCTTCTGTGATCGTAAAGGTATTTCAGCCATTGATTTGCATGTAGGAATTTTGAACCACCCTTTCTTACAGCATTCTCTTAATGTCTGTAATCAACTTGAAATCCTTTCTACAAGTGCAGCATCATAAAACTACAGGCAGGTAATACAGTTTCTCTGCTGCTTAGCAGATTAAGACTAGAATTCAAGATCTACCCCACTGTTGCTAATCATCCATTGCAGGGTGGACAGTTAATGTGATGACAGTATATGACTCAAACACAGGTGTAGCCACAATGAAAAAGAACCTCATTATCGATTCATTAGCATGTCTCTGAATCAAACACTGGCATTGTCAGATCTAACCATGCTAATGTTCTCTCTAGCAGACTAAGCATTACATTAATAAAGGCACACCCCTTCACACACACATGCATGCATCCATGTGCATAAACATATACACTTCCAGACATTCCCACGCACATGCATCCACATTCACTTATCAACAAACAAGCCCTCCTCATTTGACACCCTTGTGGAAATGTGCAGCCATACATAAACCCCCAAGTGCAGCCACTTAGGCAGAAATATATACTCTCAAACTCTAGTTCAGAAAGACAAACACACACATACACACACACACACACACACACACACACACACACACACACACACACACACACACACACACACACACACATGCAACCTCATTCATGCCCCAGCAGACATGTACTCCCATACAAAGGCTAACATACCCTCCATTCTTACATCTTTGTTGAATTTACCTGAACTGTGAGTACCCATGTAAGAGTGAATAGGTGACAAATTAATTTTTATAGCACTTTTTTCTCCTAGGCTAAAATTTTATTCAGCTGATCTATTTGAATTGAGAACATTTCTAGGGTAGATCACATGACTAATTAGCATTTGTCACTCCCCTGGACTGCCATGTTTATATGCAGCTTCACTGGCTAGACCACTGTCTGCACTGAGGCCCCCACAAGGGGAAAACTTCATTGTTACAGTGGACAATGAATTTTAAAAGGTTTTAAAATAATATTTCTGACTTTTGACTTTCACATCACACTAAGCCTTTCTGAATTGTAGCATATATCCTCTTTTCTTCAACACATTACCCAAATTAAAGCATTCTTTAAAAGTTCATATACAACATTAGTATCACTGAAGCCACTGTTTAGGTCAACTAAACACTGTTAGTATCTCTTTCAGTTTTATCTGCCACATTTCTTTTTTTCATATTATAAATAAAGATTTTTGCAAAACACTGGAATCTTATTCATCTCATGTGTCTGATTCAGCTGAGGGGTCCTTGATCTACTTGTCAGATCTGGCTCCAGCCTTGAGATCCTTTAATTTTTTTTCCATAATACACCATTGTGTGATCTTCCCCTGATCTTGTATTGTTACCATAGTGATTGATCCTGGATAAGAGATCCTGCTCTTCATTTTCTAAAGTTTATCTCCAGAATCTTAATATTCTTACAGTTTTGGAATATTAAAACTATTTTAGCCCCTTTTCTTTGGTGAGGAAACTATCCTCTTAGCTTTGTTCTCCCGAGCATTTTATGGGCTCCCACCATCATGGTTCTTCTCCTGCTTAAAAAAACGTTTGAAGCTAGTATTTATAATTTAGCCCTTTTCTGCTTATGGTTAGTAGCATTTGATAGGTTTGCTTAGTTGTAAGTCCCTTAGGCATATATTTAACCTTTTGTCTTTAACAGTGTATTGTGCTTCTTATGTATTTCTTGTGTGTGTGTGTGTGTGTGTGTGTGTGTGTGTGTGTGTGTGTCTGATAGATAAGGAGAAAAGTTTCAAGAAATACCAAAAGTGTGTCCATAAGATTCCACCCCAAGACATCTATGAATTATGCATAATGAGCTTGGGGATAGAGTACCTGTCTGTAGAATTTTCCATCTGTAAGGACTTTGGGCCTAGTGCCCTTTCTGATAGAAAAAAAATGAGTTGAAAATAAACAGGCTGTTACCTTCTGATTCAGAGACTGACAAGTCCAAGAAGACATCTGATAACTATAAATACACAGAAAAGGATAACCATATTTAAAAACTCAAATTTAAGGAATGTGATCCCTGTAAATTGAGGGCTAATGATTCAGAGCCATCTTCAGATCCTAAGGTTCACAAGAATGAGTTGGCATTGGCTTTGATATTGATGCAGTCTTCTTTGGCAGTACCTGTATTGGATCCAGTTGTTATCCTAGATAACTCACCTTCTAAGCAGGACTTCATCAAAGAGGAAGCTGTCACACATACCCTCTCAACTTACTTCTGCCTTTTCCTTCAGGTCCTTCAGGTCTTATAGGAGTACCTCAGAAGCAGATTTGGATTGTATGATACATGCATTCCTGAAGACTTAAATAGAGATGTGGGTCCTCCCATGCCCTTCTGTCTCAAGGGTGTACAGGACTGGCCCAGCAATTCATATCCAAGCTCCTTCCCCAATTACATGTCTCACTACCAATGGATTCAGAATCAATTCTGGGCCTCAAGTCTGTTCTCGCACTAATGACCAGCATTCATGGCTTGGTATGTGAGAGATCCGATCTGACACACTCAACCCAGAGGTTCTTGGGTTAATCTCCTGGCTGTTGCCTTGAAGCCATGTGCTATCTTCATTGTTGTTTTGCATGGCTCCCTTGTCAGTGCCAGAAACATCAGCCTTCAAGTTGTCAGTGTTGATTTCTTTCTCAAAAGACTTTTACTGTTTCATGATTGGGTTATTATTGCCTTGGCTGATATGATTTCTGAGTAGGAAATATGAACATTACAGCAGCTGCATGTGTGAAAGACATGGCTTAACTGTCAACTTTCTGTATAGCTTTGCCAAGTAAATTCTGTTTGAATTGGAAGTTTTACTCGCAACTTAAATCAGTACCCACAGTAATAACAGAACCAACATCTAATTTATGTCAAAAAATTACATTTTATCACTTATAGAATGTTTTTATTAATTGAGTAAACAATATATTTGCATATATCCCATTTTGTGTGGTTTCACAAGTAATTCAGAATTCTCTAGACTGAGCATAGATTCATAGATTGTTTATATTGTGTCTGCATGCATCCCTGTTCCTAAGCCATTCTATTAGTTTGCCCCCTTTTGCTTTTTACAAGTATGATTACCTATGACAGTAGCATCTTTAGTAACCTTTTTTACCAGCAGGCTACTTCTTTGAAATTATACTCTGTCCATGCATAGCTCCTCTAAGCAGAGGTGTAGCTGGCTAAATTAGCATCCCAAACCAATACCACAAGCCAATGCCCTACCCCAGGTAACCCTTCAACTGAAGAGTAAAAAAATGCACTAAATACCCTGACCACTACATTTTAGTGATCGGGGTTATTATATTTACATCCAAGATTCACTGTAATAACCCGATGGCTACATTGTAGCCCCTGCTGAAGCTCCCATGATGCTGGTAGACATGACAAATGACAGGCTTAAGCCTGCGCACATTCTGGGGAGGGGAATAAGAGATGACATTTGTAGGGGTCCAGATCACTTATCAAGCTCTTGGTGAAAGCCTGAACCTTGAACAGTAGCCAAGATGAGTGAGCTGTGGGTCTTGCTTCATACCTGCCAGCCAGCCTCATTCATGCAGACATGAATGAGGATGAAGGCTGGCTGATCATTCCCTCCCAACACTGCACCCAGAACAATTGCCCCTGTTGCCCAGATATAAGACAGGAATGCCTGAGAGTCTTTGATATGATTTCATCACTTGCAATAAATATAATGCCAGATAACCATTATAAAAAGAAGCAAAGGTTATAGAAGATGTACCCAAGGTGCAAATGACACAGAAATATATTGTATATTAAAAAGAAAATGGTCATGTAGTCCTAATTTTTGTTATATCTTTAATTTTTTAGCCAATGTTGTGATTTTCAGACCATCCTCCTTTTACATAATCCTACAGACATCATTTGGCCTTCAGGTTCAAATCCAGCTTATTCCAGTCATGCAGGTTTTTATTAATGTGGATGCCAAGTATAAGGGAAAATTAACTGGTAAGCTCATTTTTATGAACTATACTTCTTCTCTTAAAATGAGAACTATATTTATAACAAACGATGCATATGTGAATGTGTGCTAGCATTGCATGTTTTATATCTGTATCAAGTCATATAAGAAACATTTTTGTTACCTATGCTGTTAGATACTGGAGTGTATATGCACCTATATATTGGTTCTGAAGACACACAACATAATTATTTGATAAGGAAGGCTATAAAGCAGCTATGTGGCTGAGGGAGGAAGCAAAATAAGTTACATAAGGAAAGTTGATGGTAAAATGTAGAAATCCAGCAAGTTATCAAAAGAAAGGACTTTTAGGAAAAATGTGAGAAAGAAATGATGAACATGGATAAGATGGAATACTGGATGGCTAACAAAGAGGTCACAATAGCAAAAAGCAAGGCATTAGAGGCATTCTACTAACTTCTGGAATATGACTCAGCTGATGGCATAAAGAAACTATATGTGTTTGCAAGGCAAAGACCGAAAGATAAAGAAGATAGTCATCAGACACCTTTTGAAATTAAGTCAGCAATAAGCCAGTCCACAGGACAGCAAAGACATATGAAAGGAACATTTACAACACCTTCTGATGGAAGAAAACCCAACAGAAGCTGTATTGCCCCACATATAGCCTATGATAAACGAGAAAGAAGAGGCAATCCTGCAAGAAGCAAGAGCAACACTAATGAAAGTGAAGTCATGGAAAGTAGCAGGCTCAGGTGAGGTCACAACAAATATGATCAACATGTCGGGGGAGGTAGAGGAGAAATGGCTCCTGAGGGTGCCCATAGCAGGACAGTAGGAAAGGCATATCCTAGATGACTTGAGAATAAGCACTCTAGTTCCAGTATACAAGAACAAAGGAAATGCTCTCAGCTGTGAGTAGTACAGAGGTATCAAATCCTGTCACATCGCATCAAAATGTTTGAGAGGAAGACTGAAAAATGGATAAGCAGAGCAATACGAAGTAAGGTGGAAGAAGAGCATTTCAAATTCAGATCAGGATTCAACATATAACCAAATGTCTGCAGTGAGACAGACAGCTGAAAAGAAGCTAGAGATGAGGATGGAGTCCAACTGAGCATTTCTAGACTTAGAGAAAACATATAGCAAGGTTGCAAGGAAGATAATGTGTGTAGTCGTTCAATGCTTTGAAGTCCCACAAAATCAGAATTAGTAAAACCAAAGAGCAAGTAGTGTTCAGACTCACAAAGGGGTTCTCAGTGAGAATGGGTGTGCATCAGCTTTAAACCCACTGCTGTTCATACCGAGGATGGACTACATTGAGAAGCAGGTCAATGGAGACAGATCAACAAAGCTGCAGTATGCAGGCAATATGGCATTACAGCAGGCTATGAACCAAAACTTCAGCACATGGTGAGGGAATGGAATCCAAAACTGAAGGCACATGGAATGAAACTGAGCACAGACAAGAGTTGTCATGTCAGTGATTGAAAATTTAGAAAAAAGGGAAACAGTGGAACAGGCTGAAAGCCTCAGGTATCTAGGAGGGTTGGTTGAGGTGAGGGGAAGTCTGAATAAGGAGGTCAGAGCTAGAAACAGCGGGGCTGCAGCCAAGTGACACACAGTACAAGAAGTAATATGAGACAGAAGATTGACAAAGAATTTGAAAAGTAAAGTGTACAAAATAGTTGTGCAGCTAATACTTTTGTATGGTTCAGAAACCTGCACAATGAAGTCTAAGCAGTTGAGGAAGCCACAGGCGATGAAAGTGAAGTTCCTGAATTAGTTGGTAGGAGGCAGACAGGGGGACCAACAAAGAAATGATGACATTAGTACAGAAGGCAGAGCTGCCATAATTGTAGAGAAAGTCAAATAGCACAGATTATGGTGGTTGTGTCACATGTGCAGGAAAGCAGAAGATGATATGGGTAAGGAGATTTGGAAGAGACCACAGCAAGTCAAGAGAAAATGAGGACATCCAACAAAAAAATGCATGAATTGTGTGAGCGAAAACCTGCAATAATCAGGCATGACTCGGAGAAGGTAGGAGAATGGCAGTGAATGCAGAGTGGTGGCAACAACTCACGTGGCACCCTGACCATGTGTAGAAAGCGATAACGATAATAACAGTGATTTTTGTGATATTTTAGTAGTGTGCTGAGAGTTGTGTTAAAATATGATAGTCATAGTTTAGTCTTATTGTAGCTTCAGATCAAGTTTAAATAACCCACGCTTCCAGTTGGCTACTTGTCATTTGCTTCATTTTATTTTTTATTTTATTTTTGTTGTCTTTTTTTAGTTTTAATAATAACAGATTTTGTTTTTAGCAGTTTATTTTAAGTGGGAGGTGCTAGTATTTGGAAGGTAATGTGTGCGTACGTTGTATGCACTGTATGTGAAGGTCGGCTCTTTTTAAATAACAATGGGGTGGAGCTTTCTTCACTGATAATGAAGGGAGAGAAGTAATAAATGATTAATGATGTGGATGCATTTTCTGTCACAGCATTTTATCAGTGTCCATTGCAAGCCATGTGAAAGAAATGTTCCTTCTCTGACACAGCCCTAGCCACAAGGATAAGGATAATGGTACTGCATCTAGATAACTTACAGACACAACTCGATGGTCATATATAGGATACGGAAAAATGATACAGAAATAGAGAGGATGGTCATTGGCAGTGTCAGAAATATTACCCACAGTCCCATTCTGTTATACTGGAAGAAGGGCAACATACATCTTCCATATATGTTCACCTGATTACTGGCTACGGGATTTTTAGGAAAACTTTTCTGCATTTTATATTCTTAAGAGTAATAAGCCATGAACCAAGGACTGACACACTTGCAGATATTAAAAAAAAACACTGAATCTAGAAATTGTTCCTTGATTCAGGTTTGCTAACCCATGGAATGTTGTATTCAGCAATAATAAGTTTATTTTGAAAAGAATGTTAAACCAAATTTCCTAAACTTCTTGATGGTAATCAATCAAGTGTTAACATTGAATCAAATGGAGATACCTGTTGTCAAAATGATTTCAGTGAGTGCTGGAAAACAGTGTAATCCTCTGTAGTATACCAGATGTGATAAATATTCCTACTTCAAGCTTTGCTCAGTATTAGACTGTGGGTGATATTTATAAAAATGCAAATTCAGATAAAAATTACAAGGCTATCTGTGAATAAGGTATTTAACCTGTGCAGTAGCTTAATGGCCCACATCCAGTTGTTTGGCAAGCAATAATAACATGTTGACATTACTTTACTAATGTTACATTGATTTTATTCTAAAACTATAACATCATTTCTGTACTTTACTGTAATATTTTCTGTACTTTACTGTAATATTTGGAACATTCTTTCTGTAACTAATTTTATGATTTCTAACATGCTGACTATTGCATTCTAGGTCTCTGCGGCAACTATAACGATGTTCAGAGTGACGATTTCACAGCAATCGCTGGTGTCATAGAGGGGACTGCAGCTTCCTTTGTCAACTCATGGAAAGTACAGTCAAATTGCCCTGAAATCAAAGACAGCTTTGAGAATCCTTGCTCCAGCAGTGTTGAAAATGGTAATTTAATCCGTATTGCCTTAGTATTCTGTTAGACACTTTGTTTCTAGTCCTTGCTTTATGAATCATGTAGTTGCCATTTTTGAAGTCCTTCTGGTACAGCTCCACGTCTTCTGCTCCTCCCACTTTAACTCTGTTCTCCCTTTTCTATTTCACTTATGCAACTGTACATGCATTTGATTTGCTAGATCTTCTATGTATATGTTGTTTATCAGACTGTTTATGCTTACCCATAAATGTAAATCACTGTTATGTGTATATTGTGTATTGTTTTGTTATATTACTATGTAACCTGGTCTCAGCATGTAATTGATTTTTGTTTATCAGTGCCATACATAGGACTGCCATTCCCTCAGGGGAACAAATAGACATACAAGTCAGAGGAAAAGGCTAGATGGTCAAGGCGCATGACAGGAGAACAGAGGTGTAGAATTCAGATGATGAGGAAATATTGATAGCATTTGTCCTATGCATGTCAGAAAGAAGGGTGGAAAGATATATAAGATGGGTTCACAATGTCAGTCATGGAATGATAAAAGAGGTGTAAATTAGTGAAAAATAGCAAAAAGGCAGAAAGTCTAAAAACCCACTCTAGAAATGAGAGGACACTTCTTATTAATGATGGAGTAGCTGGTTGACTGAGTTCCAAGACTGAGTGGAGACTGGGATAATCAATATTGCTTTGTACTAATAAAAGACTGGCATGTCCCAGGGAGGAGGAGGGAAGAGAGGAAAGACAGATATATGGGAGTTACTGCAACAATGGGGTGAACATAGTAAAGTCTGACAGCTTCCTTTCCCACTGCTTTTACATTGTCTTTACACAAAGGCCTTTCTTTGCATGTAGGAATAACTCAGTCCACAAATATTCAGACATATAGTTACAACTAGGTGAATGATAATTACGTGCCTGATCTTTGTTTCTTAAATGTGTCTGATGGGGTGAACCTACAAGACACAGCAATGTTTCCTTCAGGATTTCCTTGTTGTGCCTTCCCATTATAAAGATGTAAACACAGCTTTCCTTCCTCTTAATCCACTGTGCATTATCTTGGCACAGAATATTAAAGAACATCTACGTATCCAGACACATAATGGGGTCCCATATAACAAAATAATGACTGAAAATTTGTATGGCTATGGTCTAGTCTGGTACATTGAGCACTGATCTCTGAATGACTAGTTGGTTGATTCCAGACTATTGCATGGAACTATTTTTTTTTCCTATGGCTGACTTTGCACCTACATCTACTGAATCCCCTCTTTTCTCCAACTTGCTCTGAGGTTGCCAGGACCTGGGCAGAATATAATTGGACTGAAGGCTTTGTTTAGGTCTACTGGATCCCCACTAAGCACTCTTTCAAAAATCTGTCTGCAGTGCACAGCTCGAGAAATGTATTGGCATTGTGCAACTTAGCAATAGCATACTGCAAAACGAAACACTAGCAGGTACAGATACATCACAGGAATCTGTCTCCAGTGAACAGACCAAGAAATGTACTGGTGTTGTGTGACTTAGAATTATCATACTGCAAAACAAAACACTGGCAGGTACAAGAAAATCATACTGCATCAGACAGAAAAGGTGATCAAAGTACTGGAGGCAAGCTGAAGAAGAGGAAAACAGAAGAAAGAGAGACAGAGAGAAGAAATAATAAGTTATTCCAAGACAGTGAGTTATGTGAGTTGCAGAGGCCCACCAACTTGCTTTTTCAACCTGCACCCTAGATGCCCTCCTATGTAACATGTTAAAGGGCTTTCTACTGTAGAACAATTTGCTGGAATACACTACTGTCAAAAATCCAGACATTCACGATACTTTCTTCAGAGTCATCCCGGTATGCCTTTTGTTAACTGTCTTCCTAGGAAAAATATATCCCTGTCCCTAGAAAGCAGTGTCCACAACTAGAATATTTTGTTCATCACCGTAACCCCTAGAGTATCTATCATCCAGCATCATTATACTTTGATTTATTTTCTTGCTGGCCTGGTTTTAGGTTTTTAAGTGGGCTATCATGCTTATTTTTCTAAAAGTCATCATTTGAAAATTTTTCTTGTATTTCCTGCTCCATCCTTATTCTGAAAATAGTAACAGAGGCAACAAATAACACATTACAGCATATGAAATCTGGTTGATGAATATATTTGAGATAAATGGTTATGAATGTCTCTCATCATATAAATGACATCTGTCTCCATGTTCCACTTCTACACTAAATTTCCTAAAAAATAATTTTGTAATATTCTCCTTCCACTTATCCATTGCCAGGCCTTTAGAGTAATGTTTCGCTACCTTCTGATGTAGACTAGTATACTTGTTATTCATTCATTAAGTAACCATCTTCCTCTGTAATAGTGGACAAATCTATTTCCAAAGTCTATTCCTGCATCTTTGTAAAACCTGTGCAGTACTTTCATATAGTTTGTTATTTTTGTACCTAACCTATGTTTTCTAAAAGAGAAACCAAATCGTACAGGAGTTTTGTAGTCTGAGGTCTTCTTTTGTTGTGTCTGTTGTGTAGAGTGATAAAAGCCTGATTACAACTTAAATAACCCAGGATCAATTATCATCCCAGCAAGAGGAGGAGCCAGCGAGGGAAGGATGGCGATGTTGGCCAATGAAACTTAACCATGGGGGAAGCATTTCACTACTGTGCAACGCTGATGCCTGCTGGACAGTTGCATGAATAGCATGTAGCACAGAGGCTAGGAATTTGTGTTTGATTTTTGTCAAGCTGCATGAGAATGTTGGCTTTCAAAGCACTGAGTGTGCAGGAATGCAGGTGTATACAAAGGAATGCAGATGCGCACATTAGCCACAAGGTGAGGGAGTGAGGCATCTAAATAAAATAGAAATCCTTTATGGTTGTGTGTTTTATGGCCACACTGTGGAAATCCATGATGGGTAGCCAAACAGCCAGCAGGCAATGGAAAGCAAAAACATATTAAAAAAATAATAATGTCTGGTATTGTGAACTAACTTACGTTTTTCAAAACGGAGTAGGGAGAAAATGATTAAAGTAGTTAAAAGGTATTTTTCTTTCTCTTTTCTTGGTGTGCAGTTAACAGGTAAAGCAACTCATAACTCTGTGAAACTACACCAGGAGCATTCTCTTTATTCAAATTCAGTTGACGTTCACCCACGTCTAGGACATTGCTATTACTTTCATTTCAAGTCACCACTACTTTACCCAGACTCATTAACTGATGGATTGCCTAGCAAATATCCATCTGTAGACGAGGTGACCTAATATGCAATGTAGCTGTTTGAGTGGCATCTTTCTTTCAGTGGGAACTATTCCTTTTGTTTTGTTGTTTGTTTTTCGGCTTTTCCCGGTTAGGGGTTGCCATAGCGGAACTCCGGTCCGCTAATGATTGGCAGCTGGTTTTTATGGTGTGGAGTTGCCAGCCCGACACCCAGCCTTCAACGAAGGCACACCCATTCAACGCATGTCTTTCGAACGCTCACTTGACCGTGGGGAGGACATGCAGACTCCACACAGAAGGCACTCCCAACCCAAGCCGAAAATCGAACGGGAGAACCTCTTGCTGTGAGGCAACAATGCCACCGTGGAAGTGGGAACTATTCCTTTTAAATGTAAATATTTTATTTGGTAGCAAGTAAAACTGCTACATATTTAAATCTATGCTGAGCAGTATCATCTTCTGCAGGTATGAAAGTGTTATGGTGTTTTTTTTTTTCCTAGCTAAAATATTACCAGAAGAACACAACAAGAAAGCAATTATCATGTTGTATGTAGCTATCGCCCTCTCTTCATCCAAAAAATAAATTAGCCAGACAATGCATTCATTTTGAATGTTTTAGCATCTGCCAGTTATCTGACAAATTACTGACCTGAATACAGGGTATTTAAGTCATATTTATACATCTTATCAAAATACTCCTAATTAATGTGAGGCTCAAGTCTCTATGACACTGACTAACCTGTTGTAAAAACTTCTCATCAGCTTTTGACATCCAGATTTTTGTCTGCATTCATTTCAGCTGGTTCACTAGGTCAGCAGAGCCATGACTTCAGAGAGATTTTGAGGACTCACATAATTCCCCAATTTAGCTAGTGGAAGAAAGGAAAACATGTTTTTGTATAGTGACACTGCCCCTACAAGTACATTTGCACATTTTATTTTCCAAATAAAATGTTAATTTGTTTCTTAAATGGCAACCAGCAAAGAAATAGCTAGACATTGCTTGTGTGAATTATTTTCTTTCTCCTAAGGCTCCTTTAAAGGTTATATTGTTACTAAAGCTTTGCCTTCAAAAGGATGTTTTTTCATTCTCTTCTAAGTATAATCTCCACTGTTTTATGTCCAGCAAGAAATATTAAACATTTGATGTCTTTGATCCATTCTATATATACTGAGTGTTTAACTTTTGCACAACAGTTATCTAATAGGAATGACTTGATGGATTAAGGCTTGTCGTAGTTACCCTTTATCTCGACAGCAGATACAGGTGTATTCTTACTTCAGGTGTTTAGCACTAAATAGGTAAGATGCTGATTCTGGTTTTCCCTATCTGCAAGAAAATGGTTCCAGCTGGCTGGAGTTATTTTAATAATGTTTTTCTCACTAACTGTAAGGCAGAAAGGAGAAATCATTTTATTTCCTACTGTACTATGAGAAGGGTTTGATCAACAGCTTACTAGCAAGAGATGGTAGTAGTTATCATAGGTTCATACCAGACTAACTTTCCTTGTGGGCCATTTCAAGTCTAGCCAAATTACCTCAGGTGAGAATCATGCAGGAGGTGGGAGGTTGGCATAATGGTTAAGGTGCTTACCTTACAAGCATAAGGTGCAGAGTTTAATACAAAGCATAAGGTACAGAGTGTGATTTAATACAGAGTTGGGATAATTGTCTAGGCATAAAATGGACAACAAGGGCAGTTAGCCTAGTACTGATCTAATCTAATCTAATCTAATCAAGCCTTGTACCTTGTATCTGTAAGATAAAGACCTAAATTTTTATGCCAACCTCCCGCTCCCTAAAAACTAATAGCTGATTATTAAGCTGACTTTTCTAACAGGCCATTTTAAGCCTTACCAATTTCCTTTCCAAAGGTGAGAATTAAACAGTGTACCTTGTGTCTGTGAGTCAAACACCTTAACAGTGGGGACTGGTGACTTCAAATCAAAGGGTGGGGGGCTGCAGGAGACAGCTAAATGGGTGTGGCCAATTGGAAGGGGTGTGGTCAACTAGAAGGGGTGGAGCTATAATCAAAACCACAAAAACTGGGACTTCAATTAAATACGCTGCCCTGGGTGCCAAACCATCATTATGAGAGTCTAATCAAGACAAAATTAAGCGGAGAAGAAAAAATATTTCAATGCATTGGCTACATGACAGCTTACTTAATATCTAGATGGAAACAAAAAGATTGTGTGGCATGAAAAAATAATTACTTTTTAAATACATTACTGGAATGCCAGTCAAAATCAAGTATAAAAAAACAAGCAGCACTCAACTCAAACCACTTCTCCTTGCACTGCAGTTCTAATTATAATTTATATTCAGCTATATAAAAGTACTAAGTAACATGCTGAAAGTAGCAATCTCTGTGATACCGATTACCCCGCTTGTAAAAATGTTTTTTAATCCAAAGAAGACCTGCTACCTGACAACAACTATCTACTTCTTTCATGGGGAAAACATGATCAAAGTAAAAAATGAGCAGCAAACAACAGACAAGCTCAAGATAAATTGCTTAATGGATTCCTGCACAAGTTATGGACCACACATGATAGATTGGCATTCTGTTTAGTTTATGGGTAAAGCCTGCAAATATAACTGCAAGTCTCCAACAAATGTAATGAGCTTCTGAAAATACTGTAATCCTGTCCTTTTATTACAAATACTGTCATATGCATTTCAATACCTAAGGCTTATATGTTATCTAATGATATAAATATCAAATGCAAAAAAAACAACAAAAAGGCTTTCAATGTTGATAATTATTTAACAGTATGCTTATTAAAGCTTACTTGCATCCTACAATCTCAAACAAGCTTACCTGATGGTCATTAAAGCATTGCTACTTAAACACAGAGCAACAGGCACTGCAACATCATGCATTTTCTGAATAATAATAAACATAAATCAACAGTATAAAAATATGACAGAAAACCAGAACATTCTGCAAAATCAAGGACAGATGAAAAGCCACTGTAGTACTTGTGTTTACCTTAGATGGAGGGATACTTTGCACACTTACACTGCATAACTGCTCCTTGCTTTGCTTAGACACATCCAGAGTCAATACATGGGGGAGTGCAGTACAACAGGTATGCCACAATTTGAAATGTCTCTGACTGACAGTGATGGCCTGGACACATTTGTCATACCTCTCAATGTCAGAGCAAGAAATCTGGAAAAAGCCATAAACAGAAGTGGGATAAAGGCCCAAAAATAAGGAAAATTTTTAAATATTGCTCTTGTAAACTTAGAAAGATAATAGAATAGTAGGTCTTGCATTATTAGGAATTTTCTGAAGGGTATAAAATCTGAAACTCAAATGTTTATCTTTATTTTCTAACTTCAGTCTTTAATGATTTGCCACTAATTTGCCAGAAAACCACAATTTTATGAAAAAACGGACCAAAAATGTGATGTAAAAAATATAAAATAGCCACACAATACAGCTGGGAACCTGTCAAAGAAGGGACACTTTTTTAATATTAGTACTGTTAAGTTGAGCAGCTGACAAAATAAGAGAATGTACATGCATTTCTAAAATAAAAGTAATCTAACTCTGATCATTACAATTATTTATTAATTGTAAACCCTCCACGTTCTTCCAAAATTGCCATTTTGCGGAGGGATTATTAGGGGGAGAGCAAGATTTTGAGCCAAAATCAGGGACAATTGAGAGGTTTGGATATACCTAATTCTATAAAGCAATTTATTTGCACATACCTCTCAACCTCTTAATGCAGGAAATCTGGACACGGCCAAATATATTGGAGGAACAAACATTACTAAAAATTGCTCTTGTATAAACTTAGATAGTTGATAGAATAACATGTCTTGCTTTAGCATATATTTTTCTGAAGGGTATGAAGTCTGAAATTCAATGTCTATCATTATAAAGTGACTTCATTCCTAAATGGTGGGAGGTTGGCATAACGGTTAAGGTATTTACCTTACAAACACAAGGTGCAAGGTTTGAATCTCACATGGGACAACTGGCTAGGCTTAAAGTGGCCCACAAGGGCAGTTAGCCTAGTACTAATCAATGAACCAAAAAAAATGATTTGCCAGAAAACCACAACTTTTCTGAGGAACAAACCAAAAATAAGAAGCAAAAATCAGTTAATTCTGTGAAAACCTGGACAGTTGAGAGGTATTGTTTAGCCGGGAGAATTGTGTGGCAGAAATCCTACATGACAGACTTAGCTCCCTAGGTGTGGACAATAAGTACCCCCCCCCCCCAAAAAAAAAAAAAAAATCTAAGAGAAATGATTGTTTCAGTCTGGCTTCATCACTTTCAGTAGCATTCAGACTCAGTCAGTGAAAATATTCAGTAACAAAGTTTGCGCTTGTTGACAGTTGATTTAATGGTTCCTAATCTAACACATCCAGCCAAGAACTTGGAGGAGGCATACCTGAGCTGATCAGATAATCAATAAACACCTTCTTGATTGCATTAAATTATATTCCTTGTATAATACAGTGCAGTTGTTAGATAGCATTTTAAATGTATTGTTTTGAACATTTTTCCAGTAAACAATGAAGCAAAATGCATGCACCGTTAATGACAAAACTGCCCAATTCAGAACATTTCCATCATAAAAGTCTCCTCAGACTTCTGCAGTCCATCAGTATCAGTAAATATGCACAATCGCTGCAGAAGTAAAAGTCATCTAAATAATTCCACATTAAAGAGATCTGTAACTAATGAAGAGGTTGCTGCTAGCAAACAGCTTTATATTTCATTGTTTCATCTAAATAAAGTGCCTGTTGCCCTTCAGGAATAAATTGCCTATGCTACATTAAAAAAATGATAAGCTAGTAATATTGCAATAGGGAATGGATGACAAACTGATAACAGGTTTATAGATTCTAGGTATCTCCACCAAAGAGGACATTCTCAGGACTGCAGCATCCACCCCCTTTAAAAGTACAACACAGTACAGTGTCAGCAATGCATCTAAATACTGTGGGAGTAGAACCCACAACCTTCTACTTCAAAAGCAAGTATTCAACCTGTTATGCTATTAACAATGCAAGTCGATTCAGCATAAGCAGCACTAAACTTCTCTTCCCATGAAGCTCTCAGCTCCTTGTAAACTCCACTCGACATTCAACTGTATCTCTCAAATTTGCAGCACAAGAAATCTGGAAAAAGCCAAAATTTATCTGGGGAGGACAAAAGCCCAATAACCAGGGACACATTTTAAACATTGCACATATATTCTTGGAAAGTTGCTAGAATAAAATGTTGTGTTTCCACCATGCATTTCACTGCCAAGTCTTAAACCCAGGACCCTGTGCACTATAGTCAGAGCAACATACCACTATGCCAAATCAGCTGTTTCTTGAAAGACAGAAAGACTGAAACTTAAATGGCTATCATTTAGTGAATTCAATTCTCACAAAGCCAATAATGGCTGAATACAGGCCCCAAACATATTCAGTGAATTCAGTTCTCACCATAACTCTCAACCTCTTATCACAAAAAACCTGGACAAAGCCAATAATAGGGGAATACATCCCCCAAAATAGTGACAATTTTCAAATACTGATCTTATAAACTTAGAAAATTTCCGAGAATAAAAGGTTTTGTGTTATCATGTATTTTCTGAAGAATATGAAGTCTGAAATTCAAATGTCTGTCATTATTTAGTGAATTCAATCCTTCACTGATTATAAAAATCCAGAAAAAACACAGATTTTATGAGGAACGGAAGAGAACAAAAATGTGAGGCAAGAATCTGAAGAGTTTTCACAAGTGGTGGTGGGTAGGGAATTCAGGCTGTTGCAACCTGTACGCAAGGTACAGGGTTTGAGCCTGGGTAACTCTAGCTACCAGGTATATTTAAATGGGGAATTTTAACTGTATATTCCCTTTCCCAAGAGCCAATCAGTTGTTATCCATCCATGTATGTGACTGCAGACATTGCAGTCCGATGTCCTTCCAGTCTATGTGGTTACAAACTGTATAGATTTCTGGGCATCTGTACATTGATGCCTTCTCTTTGTAATCTGGACTGGTTAAAAGGCAGTCTGGATAGGAACTTGCCCAGTGCAGTTCCGGGACTAGCAGCTAATCATTTTACAATTCTGTTTTTTTCATTTTACAGTTGGGGGGCTGCAGTCCTGCAGTCCAATAGCATGAGCCACCCCTGCATCTTAACCATTATACCAAGCCCCAGTCTATGTACTTTAAAGCTGTGCGTGGATATTAGTTTGGTTAAAACCAGAACTGGTACCCATGATGCATCATTAAGGATGCATATCATTTCTATTTGTGCTCATCTCAAATGTATTAAGAAAAATAAAACTTTCCTTAGAATTCCATGTGCAGTATTCTGTTAACTAAATATACTGCTTCTAATACATAGTAATGCAATGGAGGAAGAAATACAATGTTTCCAGATAACTTATAGTGCATTACAAGTTAGGTTATCTTCAAGATTAATTTGTCAGTGACTAACCCAAATGAGTGCATCGTCTTAGCGATTCAATTACCTACTAAACGAAGCCTTGTCAAACCTTACTGTTCTGCCTGAGCATTAGCACGGAAGGTATATCTAATATGCTCTTGACAGTACAGTGCACATAAAATCATTAAATATCAGTTAACTGACATTCCCTGTAGTGGTTTGACACTCTTCCCAGGAATAATTTCTGTGACTAACTCCCAGTGAGTGTTGTAAAAAGCTTCAACTCCCCTGGAAGGCAAAATTGGATTATGTATGTAATCATTCAATGAAAATAATGAATAAATGAATTACTGAGATTAAAAAAAGGACATGCAAACAAGATACAGCAACTGGACAATTTTCCTCAATTGTAAAGTTTACATTATAATGAGGAAGAAGGTCCAGCTACCCTGGCAGACTGCAAGTGAAGAGAGACAATGTCTGCTTGTTGAGCTGATGGCTAATGTTTGACCAGCTGTGCCAAATGGCTGTGTGGAGGGGATGGAGATGGGTGAGCTGAGCAGCTCTGACCAACAACTTTCCTTCTAGATGCATGGTTGAGGGTGTTCTAACAGCAGTCTCTCTAGGGATGACAGGCTTTACAGTAGGGCCTCTAAAATATTAGAACAGGCAGTTTCCTGCTGAAATTTCAGGATTCATAACGCCAAATCCTGATACAGCAAAAAAAAAAAAAAATCACTGAAACTATATCAAGCATCACTCTTCTCCTTTAAGCTTGTTTTTTTTTTTTTTTTTTTTTTTTTTGAACAGGGGCAAGCCCCTTCAACCCCCCCCCCTTCAACCCAATGTAAGGAGGTAAACACCTCCACCTTCCAAACCTATATATATATATATATATATATATATATATATATATATATATATATATATATATGTAAATATACCAGCTATGAGATCACTGTGCCTGAGATAAAAAGGGAATATTCTGAAAAAAAGGCTATCTCAGACTTAACTACTAGAGCATCTAGTTTGCAAATGGCTAAGAGGTACTTGTTCTGAGGAAGTCTTGATTTATTGCAGACAAAAGCATTTTTGGAAGTCCATTTTCAGTCCGTTTCCTCCTTTTTTGTTTTATTGCTTCACGGCTAAGAGTTGCTTGTCATGTTTGTTGTGTTATTGACCTATTTAATATTTAAATTTTGCTCACTCCTCCACAGTAGATCAGTAACCATGGATATGTACTCTCTTTGTGGCCATTCTGGTTGAAATGGTTGAGAGAATCACTGAAATATGTCTGCTGCATCCTAATTGTATATGCTTAAGACTGTAAATACTACTGTCTTTCACTGTAATCCTATTTTCATCTCTCTAACCTACCTAGCTTAACTGCCTAGCTTGCAGTAAGACCTCAGAACCTTCCTGCCTGGTCTATAAGGACCCCTTTAAATAATTTCAGCTAGCTCATCTACATCCCTAAAGAAACCTGTCAGCCATTACTCTTACTCCCACCTTCCAAAGGATTCAAGACAAATATATTTGACCCCTTGACCAAATTGTGAAGCTGAATTTGTTTTTAAATAACCCAAAATTAAACTAGTGTCTGTATCAGTCAAGCTCCTGAGCCAGGTACCCAGCCGCCATACCCAGCTCTATCCCATAGGGATACAGTCCTCTCTCCATTGCTCCTTCTTTTCTAGCTTTCTCTATTGTACTAGCTTAACTGAAGTTTACCTATTGTCCACTTGGTGGCATACTACACTAGGCTTGTGTTGTATCTCATATCGTTTCACTCTCATATTAAATTCTAGTCTACAATTTAGTTTCTTAGCTATAACTGACTGATTATATTACTTCTCCTACTATTTAGCTAAAGTACTTTTTACTCCACTCTATCCATTGTATCTCTTTTAGTTGTACTAGGACTCCCCACTCACCTGGTTCTCCCAAGAGTTACCTCAGTTATTAGCTGCTCACTGATTGTCTCTGGTAGCTCTTCCTTTACTTGCTCCTACCAGCTCTGTTCACCCTGCGGGCTCACTCCGCTCCCCTACCCCTAAATGTCACCGACCACCAGTGCTCCTACCCTTATACTTCTAAAGCCACACCCCTTCCTGCACCATCCAATAGCTCACTCCTTCTTATTATATACCAATCAATTTCTCAACTAATCACAGGCTGCTTCTCATTAGCACTGCTAATTTAGATAATACCTCCCTATCACCTACCTCTCTGCTCACCCCAATCTCCTCTCTTTAACTATCTTCCTCCCTTACTATGTCCATAATATACATGCCTACACACATAAATCTACTTCTCTTTCTTGTACTCCTATCCTCTCTCTCTGTACCCTATATCCTCACCTGCTATGAACACCTACGCTATATGGAATTTCAACATCCCTTAAAACAAACAACACCTCTAACTCAGATAGTCTCACAAAACCATTCAGCATAACATCCTCGTCTACCTATCTTTTACCAAAGTATCATAGAACAACCCATATTAATTATTCCCAAGTCAGTAAACATCATACCATTTTCTGTAAATTCCTAAAACTTACACATAGTCTTCAACAACACCTTCTAATACATGGTGATATCCATCCAAACCCAAGCCCAAACATTAACATCACCACACAGCCCCAAGCATTACAACCTCCCACCCCTCACACTCACACTAGCACCCCCAATTTTCTCCTCATAGCTCATCTCAATATACGTAGCCCAAATAATAAAATTAGCCAACTTCATGCACTGTCAGCCATACACTCTTTTGACATTCATTGACTAACAGAGACATGGCTCAAACCAGTAACCCAAGACAATGAAATCACCCCACCCGGTTATAATATTTTGAGAGTAGACCATATAACCTAAAGGGTGGAGGTGTGGCAATACTGTATAAATCTGAGTTACACGTTTCTTCACTAGATGTTCAGTTACCCTCGCCTAGTAATGTCAAAGTCCTTATTTCTAAGCTTCAGATTAATGCCAGCAAATCAATATATATAAGTTGCTCCTACATACCTCCAGGCAATAATATTACAACCCTTGAAAATATCCTCAGCTGGCTCTCTCTGTCCTTTCCACAAGAAACTATTATGCTCTGTGATTTTAATATTGACTGGAACAGCTGTATGTCTGACAACCCATCTTCCCATATAAACCTATATGGCTTTACCAAACAATTACCAACCCCACCAGAATCCATGAACTTAGTAAAAAAACAAAGCACCTTAGACTGGATATTAGTAAATAACCATCACCACTAATATAAAGCAGGTATTCTTCCTGAAGACATTAGTGACCACTCACTTACTTATATTTTATTCCCAACCAACCCATCTTTAGAACTACCCGAAACAACAAAAATTTTAACCTAGAAACCTTCCAAGCAGAACTTAAAGTTTGTTATTGGTCACTCCTAAAACACCTCCCTCACGACAATGCAGTGTCATACTTTAATTTTAAATTGTTGCAAATCCTAGACTACCATGCCCCCACTCGAACTGTCAGAACCAGGAGCAAAGTTGCTCCTTGGCTCACAAAAGAGACTAGGCTTAAAATGTTACAAAGGAACAACATCTGGGCCAAATGGAGAACTATTAAAAACCCAACTGATCATCAAAACTTTAAACAGCTGAGTAATACCACTAAAAAAATCAATATTGCTTGATAAAAAAACTTTTACTTTAATCTCCTGCAAAGCCATCAACAGAACCCACAAAGGTTCTGGTCAGGTATTAATAGACTTCTATACCCAGGACAGGCCAAGACACCTACCCCTTCTGGTGTCTATCATAGCTCCCCCAACCAGATTGCTGATGCTTTCAACAACGTCTTTACTGAAAACGTCCAAACTCTAGCTAATACCCTACCACCGGTTAACTCAATTTTGCCTCCCTCCCCTACTAGACTACATTCTACATTTCAGTTCCAACATCTCTTATCTATATACTACTTCCAAAACTTAAACCTTGTACACCCGCAGCTGACCTGCTACCAGCTTAATACCTGCAAATTGTAGCTAGAGTGCTTGCCTATCCCATTTCCATCCTAATCAATAGAACCATTACTGAAGGTACCATCCCATCTCACTGGAAAATCTTGCACATTATCCCACTACATAAGGGCAGTAACTCAACCGAACTCTCTAACTTTCGTCCCATAGCCCTACTTTCTCCATTAGCTAAAATCATGAAAAAATGTATCCACCGGCAACTATTTGATCATATTCTCCAAAATAACCTATTAGCTGACTGTCAGCATGGCTTTAGGCCATTCCATAGTACTACTACTGCACTCTTATCCTTTTCTGACTGTATTAATAAAAATTGAAATAACAACCTGCTTTCCTCTGCACTCTTTATTGACCTCTCTAAAGCCTTTGATATGGTTAAGTATCAGTTAGTTCTAAATATACTTGAATCACTTTCACTGGGCCCAGAATCAGTGAAATGGTTCAAGTCCTACCTAGAAAACAGACAACAAGCAGTCCTCTGGGACAATAACTTATCCACTCACCTCCCTATTACCCTTGGTGTCCCTCAAGGCTCCATTTTGGGACCTCTCCTTTTCTCTATCTTCATTAACGATCTAAATGCTAACCTTCCTCAAGCCACCTGCATACAATATGCAGATGATTCCACATTAATCTGTAGCGCTGCCTCTTCTGCTGAACTCCAGCCCATCACCCAAACAGTATTCAACTTAGTAGAAAGCTGGTTCCTCCAATGCTGTCTCCTCCTAAACCCTAAAAAAACTAAAATACTACTTTTCACTCCCTCACAGAAATCCTCCCCTTAAATTTCACAGTTACATCCAATAATGGCACTCTCATAGCACCCAATGTGACCACTAAAGCCTTAGGTGTAACAATTGACCACAACCTGAACTTCATTTCACACATTAACTTAACCATTAAATGAGTTAATAGAAAACTAGGTTCCCTGTACAGGATTAAACCTTTCCTTACTCCTTTAGCTAGAACTACCATCGCCCACACTCATCTTATATGCCTTCCCCATTTATACCAATCTATCCAAAAGTAACCTAAATAAACTGTCAACCTCCTATTGTAACATTGCCAAATTTGCCACTGGCTCCCCATTTAGAACCCACCATTGTCTAAATCTCAAACAGCTAGGATGGCTGGAACTGCAAAATCAGCTTCTACTTCAGCAACTTACATTCACCCAAAAGATCTTGCACCATCCCAGTAATACCCCAATACTCAGCAGCCTTATCACCCCATACAAAAATCTCACAACCCTTCGCTCAGCTAACAAATTACTAGTGGCCACCCATAAAGCCAGTAATAGATCAGGTGACTGTCTTTTCTCAAACTCTGTGGGAAAAATTTGGAACAGACTTCCAAAAGAACTAACATCTCTTTCTTCAACAACACATTTCAAGAAGCAACTAAAAACATTACTTAAAACTCAATGCCTGTTTCCATGCTCTAACCCTGACTAATAACCTCCTTCATCTCATGTTCTTATTCACTATCTTTTAGGTCTCTGGCCATGCTACTCTACTGACCTCAGTTAGTTGGGCCACTAGCTTACTGAATGCTATTACTAGCCTAGTCTCTCTGGAAAACTATACCGGAGTATAAACCCTCAAAATATCTCCTCTACCTTGTATATACATGCTACTGTCTCTCTTGGACTGCAGAATTTGAAAACTACCCACCATGTAGATAGTTGCTACTTTTACATTTGGACTGCAGAATGTGAAAGTTACTTAAAATCATGTGTTCTCAGCTAACCCACTCAACATGAAATTCCTTGCTAGCTTGATTAATATTAAGCTTTCTGCTGTGTGAAATATTCTTCATTTTACATCTAAATACTGTTATTCACTTGTAACAATGCAAACATATTATGTAGTCAGATACTCATGTAAAATGTTTTTGTTACTATATTGTTATAGGGTACCTTCTTGTATATTGTTATAGTGTACCTTCTTGTAATTCATTATTTTTTACCATTGTTATTATTATTTCGTAATCTACTTAGCTGAATGGTGCTTATCTCCCCGGGCTTCTACTGAAAATGGACATGTATCCAGTTGGACTAGCCCAGTCAACACATGTAAAATAAAATAAATAAAATAAAAATTTTGAGACATTGTAGCAATTGCCTCATGTATATTGACAATCCACTTATTCCTAATAAAACTGGATAAAGTATGTGAGAGGTGTAAATACACTTTAACACTGGAGGTAAAACTCTGTCATAGAAACAAAACTAATCTTATAGAGGTTGTCAGTGAGATTTGCACTACTCCTACTGCACAGTGTAAATACCTCACTCAAAACTATTTATGCTGACGTACTTACAGGTAACCATCCTAAAACCCCACAGGACAATAAAAAGGGACCCTCAGCCATCATATAAACACTCAGCTAAAACATTAACCACAGCTACACACAGTAGCACTGTATCCAATGCAAATAATTCAGCAGAACGGCAGTTCTAAAACTCCAATGAACAAACAAAAAGAACGCCTTGGACCACGGTCTTCTCCTCTATAGTGTCAACACCAAAATCACAGAGCGCCAGTGAAATTAATGCTTTTATTCACCAAGAAATAAATACATGCGTTTTCATCCTACATACAGGACTTCATCAGACAACCATTTTTGACTCAAAAAGCCATTTAAATAATCTCTAAGTCACCTGTTTAATTGTTAATCCAATGAAATACATCTCCTTCAGTTTAAACTAACAAATCTCCCTTTACATCTCATAAATATTAATGCCTACTCTCTGAAAGTGTCTTGTGCTAAACTTGATCATTCCACATCATTTATTTATATAAATAATTTAAATTAAAATACATATAATAAACATTCATGAATGATTTACTAATAAATTACTATAATTTACTAAATTACTATAAAATATCTCATTAAAGATTATTAATTTTAATATTAAGATATTTTTAATGAGATATTTTATAGTAATTTATTAGTAAATCATTCATGAATGTTTATTATATGTATTTTAATTTAAATTATTTATATAAATAAATGATGTGGAATGATGAAGTTTAGCACAAGACACTTTCAGAGAGTAGGCATTAATATTTATGAGATGTAAAGGGAGATTTGTTAGTTTAAACTGAAGGAGATGTATTTCATTGGATTAACAATTAAACAGGTGACTTAGAGATTATTTAAATGGCTTTTTGAGTAAAAAATGGCTGCCTGATGAAGTCCTGTATGTAGGATGAAAACGCATGTATTTATTTTTTCTTGGTGAATAAAAGCGTTAATTTCACTGGCGCTCTGTGATTTTGGTGTTGACACTATAGAGGAGAAGACCGTGGTCCAAGGCGTTCTTTTTGTTTGTTCACTGTATCCAATGCCTCTACTGCTAAACTCTTAAGGCATACCACCACACAGCCAAAGTTCCTGGTCATTGGTGACTCTATAGTGAGGCACATCAATGTCTCCCTCACTAGACTGAGCAAGTAGAGAGCCACGGTTAGCTGCCTTTTTAGGGCTAGAATCTGTCAAGTCACACAAGCACTTAGGTCATTGGACCACAGGTACTAGTATGACTCTGTCATAGTCCATGTGGATGTTAATAACCTAAGATATTCCTCCCTTGACTTTCTGAAGTGAGACATGATCAAGCTCACTGATTATGTGTCTCAGGCAGGTATGAGCCTAGCATTGAGCAGCACACTACCTTGTCCAAGGATGACGCCACATTACCAACAGAATATGATTGATTTTAACAATTGGATTATCTTTTGGTGTCAGTCCAAGGGGTAGAATATTTGATGGCTGGAAGGACATAGTTGACAGGCCATGCTACTTTGCCAGGGATGTTCTGCACTTATCCTCTCTAGGCTTCTGGATATTAGCAAAGACTTTTTCCACCCCATAGTGCCTTTTTTTAGGCAATGCCAAACTGGTAAACCCCCAACTTAACTGAACCTATGAAGGAATATCTAAAGGTGGTAGGGCTCAATGCTTAACAAGAAACTCCATTCTCTTCAAGTTTAGGAACTGTTCCAAGGCTAACCACACTCTAATAAATGACACCTTGGCTAAATTCCAAGCACCCCAAACTCAGTAAACAGAATATAATACGCTGAGCTATATACAAAATCCCTGTGCAGTCATATTGATAGCTGTATAGAGTGAGCTGTGCCCACTCATATTAAGAATAAGATAGACTCAAAACACAAGCCATTCCAGTAGAATCACAATATCAATCATTTATACAACAAAAGAAAAAAATCTTGGCCAAGCAAAACTGGAACAAAGTCCAACATACTGAAAGCCACCTGACCAATCTAAATAGGCAGCTAAGAGGGTTAATAAATACTTCAAAGGCTAAATTTGAAGAAAAATAGCTTTTCAGGCAAAGGATAACCACAAAGCGTTCTACAGTTATGTTTGTAACCTCAAGGGAAATACACAACAATGCAGAGAATTTAAAATAACCAAGTGCAGCACAGCACGCCGACGGAGCTCGGGAACAGCGTCAATAAAACGTATATAATAAAGTCAATCACCATATAGCGCTGTTTCCTGATGGCATATAAACACAGTTCCAACGGCTCAAAAGTTCAAATAGAAATACTTCTAAAATCCAAACGTAGTATGAAGTTCGTAAATGCCAGTAGTAAAAGAATTCCAAGTTGCTATTCAGCTCATACAAAACGAATCTTTATTCACAGAGTAACACAGAGTAACACAGACAGTAAGCGCTTTCACCCTTCGGCTTCTTCAGACTTTACAAACATTGCAACTAGATCTTTATTTAAATAGCCCTCCAAAGGTTACAATTGGTGGAAAACTTAATTAACTTTTAAAGCGCTCACACTAGGTACATAACACAATATACTTTGATGTAAAAATATATAAAACTTCTGTTCATTGGTTCTAAAAGGAACCAACAGTTAACATACAATATAAAAATAATATACCAATATAATAAAAACATTAAAAGCAGAGAATTTATTGTAAGTGGCATCACCCATACTGAACAAAAGGCCATTGCCAACCTTTTTGGCTGACAGGTTCAGCTCATACTTCTCCCCCACCCCCCATTAGTCCAAAGGAAATACTGCATATCACAACCCTCCAAAACATCAATGGGGAACAGGTCACAAATGCACATTTCAGTACCAAAAACACTGCATTGATGGGCCCCGATAACATCCCAGGATGTTTACTAAATGGCATAAACATGACCTCTCTGGTTCACTTGAATCTCTTTTCATCTGGATCTTGCAGTCAAATTTTGTGCCCAAGGAATGGAAGATGGCTATAGTCATTCCACTCCACAAAGGAGGTCCAGCCACAGATCTGGTTAACTACAGGCCCACAAGTCTGATCAGCCTCATATGTAAGGCCATGGAAAGAATCATCATGGACATGATAAACAAATAAATAGGTAACCTGCAAACACTGGGCCCATCACAGTGGAAGGTCATGTACTTAGGTCACTGAGCCCTGCACCAGCAATGGATCAGGGCAAACCTATGCACACAGCTTACTGCAACCCACCCATGGCTTTTGATACACTACCTCACTCAAGCAATATAAACAAGTTCACTAAATTAGGTATAAACCCTTTTATTACCCACTAGCTAGCCAACTGGTTCACTGATAGGACCCATGAGGTCAAATTAGGTGAGGCCACCTCCACCAAGAGGCCAGTCACTAGCGGAGTACCCCAGGGTTCCATAATATGACTGCTCCTTTCTGGCAGTTATTTCTCTGAAATGGAAGCAAACACTGAAGGCTTATTCTTGACTGAGACTGCAGATGATTAAAATCTGGAGGTTATCATCATGCCTCTCAACTGCCCAGATTTTCACAAAATGTCAAGATTTTTGCTTCACATTTTTGGTCTGTTTCTCATAAAATTATAGCTTTCTGGCAAATCATTGAGGATTGGAGTCAGAAAATAATGACAAACATTTGACTTTCAAATTTTATTTCCTTCAGAAAATCCACACTAATGCAAAATCTGTTATTCTATCAACTTTCTAAGTTTGTAACAGCAATATTTAAAAATTGTCCCTATTTTTTGGCATTTGTCCTCATTTTTTATGGGTTTGTTTAGATTTCTTGCTCCAAGAGTTTGAGAGGTATGGGTATCACTGACTCCCATGCAGACACTAGCATTCTTCAAGAAGGCCTATCTTTGACTAACAAACATGCCTCTCAACTGTCCAGATTTTTGAAGAATGCCCAGATGTTTGCTTTATAGTTTTGGTCTGTACCTGATAACATTTGTGGTTTTCTGGCAAATCACTCAGGGCTGAATTCACTACGTTATGATGGGCATTTCAGTTTCAGACTTCCTGGCCTTCAGAAAATGCATGTTAATGCAAAGCCTGTTAATCTAGCAAATTTCTAAGTTTATAAGGCAATATTTCAAAATTTTCCCTATTTTTGGCCTTTGTCCCTGCGTTAATTTTAGCTTTGTCCAGATTTCTTGGGATAAGAGGTTGACAGACATGCTAACAAATGGTGTCAAAACCATGGTCTTAAACTTGGTGCTAAGAAATGCATATTTGTACCCTTTGATAAGTCAGCCATCCATCTAGGTCCAAAGAGGTCATTATCCCACTGTACTCTGCACTTATCAGACCAGTCATAGAGTACAATGCTCCCTTTGGTGTGTACTTGACCAGGCATATGCAGCAACTAGAGAGACCTCAAAGGTTCCTTCCAAAAATAATACAAGGCATAACAAACTTACCTTATGCAGAGCACTTTAAAGCCATTTCCCTCTGCTCAATCTCCTACAGATTGCTGAGGGGTGATCTATGCTGCCTTACAAGGCATCCACAAACCCCACATGTATGAATCTCCTTCATATTTTTAAGTCAAACAGTCCCAGAAACACAAGGTCTAGGGAGCTGAATTTTGAATGTGATTTAAATAGAACATAAGTTCATAGGTTCATAGGTTCATACTAGGCTATCTGCCCTGGGGCAATTATAAGCCTAGCCCGATTCTGTATGGCTTACGCCACCCCTTGATTTGAGTATACTGTGCCCTTTTTAAGGTTTAGTTTACTGTGCCTCTGTCTAATAGTGACACGGGAGTAATCCCTGGGACAAACCTATGATCCCCCATCCACCTATCGAGATTCTTCTTGAAGAGATTCAGTGAGGTGCTCTGCCTCACATGAACTGGAATTCTATTCCAGAGCGAAGGGAGCCTCTGGGTTATGAACCTGTCCCTCCAGCAAGTTCTATTTATTTCTGTGCTGAGGTTCAAGTCCCTCGAGCGTGTGGCTCTAAGGGATTTAGATTTACTGAGTGGAGCATGTCCATTAATTCTGGATTTGACATAGCTTTGTATGTCAGGCATAGATCGCCTCGAAGTAGGCAGTAGAGACAGATATTTCTCCCAGAGACTGGCCCTCCTGTGGAAGAGGCTTTACAACCATGTAAAGCTGAGTTTGTCTATTACCCAATTTAAGTGCAACCTAGACCAGTGGATGGAGAACAGGAAATTTACACCAGGCCTGGCACCCATTCCCTTTATTGGCAGATGTAGTTTATACATGCCTGGCCCTCAGTGTCCTATTTGGATGCAACACTTCACTATTCTTTTGGGAAAAAATTGGCTAGACTTAGAAAGGCCTCTAGGTCATTAGCCTAATAGCAATTTATGAATCGATGAGTCAAGCAATTAAAAGTATCTGGCCAGGATTACTCATAATATTCTGCTACCTTCCTAAAATAATTTTTTTTGTCAGGACACTCATCTGGTAAACTTCTATAAACACATTAGTGAAGAAAAATGAGCACCCTAGTCCTTGAAGGTTGTGTTGACAATTCCTTAGCCTAATCTATGCCTCCACAACTACATTATGGGTACTGTTTTTCCAGTGTGACTTTTAACCATGTGACTATTCTCACAATAGTTTATAAATACAATTATTCTTTCATCTTAGGGTTTCCATAAAAGTCTTTGTAAAACACTAACAGGGACTGGAATTGTGGAAATTTACATGAGAGAGTTAAGGCTACATGCTAACGTCAAGCTTCATTATGTAGTTCTGTGTTTGACTCCCTCAGTTTCCACCTGCAACCTGCATGAGTTTGAGCAAGTCACTTAACAATAATTTCCCCAAGTCACCCCTGAAAATGGACACTTGTGTCCATTCTGATAATAAATAAATAAATAATTATCTTTTACTGTATATTTCTGTAATATCCAGTGCAAGTGACAAACACTTCAGACTATCCAATAAGTCTGCTTTTACAAATACGAGAATGATTGTAAGGATAAAGAGTTGTTAGAAATACACTGACTTTATTTGTTTGGATATCTTTCTATTTTCTTATTTTAAAGATTATTTGACCCTCCATGTCATCTAATTGGATCAGCTATTCGTATTTTCAATGAAAGATATTGTAATCCTCCTTCCAAACAATATTTTCTGATACAGTTACAAAAGGACAGAGCCCATTTGTAATTACTTAGCTTTCTGTTTGCAACCTATTGCTTATTTTTAGTTCTAGTACCTCAGACAGCATCCCGAAATGTATCCATTTTATTTGGTAGACATTTTATTCAGGTGACTGTACTGTGCTTTGCCACTGGTGCAATATACAGGTGTAATGGGCTGAAACTACATAGAGAAAACAGAAAAGCTGTTTTGCATTTTCTGAGACTGATGACACAGAAATTGGACCACAATATATGAAATCATATCAGCTAATTATACTTCATTTAACAAAATAATGTTAATAAATTATGCTCATAAAAATCAGGTGCTGTCAGCATGTGCAGTGCAACACCACACACACATACATTATCCACAACCTCCATTTTGCCCTTTTATGTTAGGAGATAAAAATGCAAAAACTGACAAGTATAGCTTTGTGCCATCAATGAAGGTTAACTACATGTGGTAAGGAGGTAGCACAATGAGTTTGTATTGACTAATTTTAACAGATTTGAAAATTCATCTAATCGTGGGTTACATCTGTGAGTTGTAACTGGAATGTTACAGACAGCCAAGGTTCATCCTTACTGCTTATGGCTTTGTTTATTGAAGTTTATGTAGTTAATGCAAAAATATACTTAACTTGTACAGACAGTCATGTGAATAACTAATAAAAAATGTTATAATCATGTCTGAAGTAAAACGTTTACATTGCTTTCAAAAAACATGTTTTTCACTTTTTCTAGAAAAATATGCCCAGCACTGGTGTTCCTTGCTGATTGACAAAAATGGGGTATTTAGCTCCTGCCATTCTGTGATTGATCCAGCAGAATATCGGAAGGTAAATATATTTTATATTGTTTATTTAGTACATGACTGGGTATACAGAGATCTTGTTTCTGAAAAGTATATTTCTGTCACAAAGCATGTGCTGTTGCCCATGGTGCTCTTTTGCATATCCCTCCTTTAGAACTGTATGTACGACAGTTGCAACTATGAGAACAGCGAAGACTACATGTGTACCGCTCTCTCTTCTTATGTGCAAGCCTGTGCAGCCAAAGGCGTCATGCTGACTGGATGGAGATCTGAAGCTTGCAGTAAGTGATTTTCATTAAATGTATGAAGGCAGGAGGTTTCAGCTGTGCTTTTGAATAACTACTTAACGCAGATAGCTTAATTATTTTGCTTCAGCTGCTGTTATTTTTCTTTCTTACGTCCCTATGCCATCCCAAGTGGGTTTAAGGAGACGCCATTATCAACAGACTTCACGTCTACTGTGGTCAAATGCCATAACAACTATTTGAAAACCCAACAAACTTAATGACCTAGGAGATTATATGGCTTTATATGCTCTCCCATTTTGATTTCTCCATGTCTTTTGGGTTTCCAGTACCACAAAGGGAATGGATCCCGTTGCTAAGGCAAAGTATGTTTAAAGTTAGTGAAATTAGTATTGTTTTAATCTTTGATGTTAGCCAAAAGTGCTCTTCGCAGCACTTGTAATCTGCCCAGAATTGACTCCTGTAATTCATATGGCATTACATGTATTAGTAGCATATCCAACTATGACTGTACATTCTTTTTTTATGAGACACATTGCTCCTGCAACTATTGGAACTGTCTGGGTATCCTTCTTCCACATTGCCCTCATTTTTGTCTGCAGATCCTGGTATTTTATGACTCTCTGTACACAAGACACTATAATTACTGGGTGTAGCAATTTTATTGATCAGTCCTACTTTTGTCTTCCTTTCATGCACTACAGTATCTGGTTTCTTGCATCTATTTTATGAACAGTTGGTAATGTGTGATCCCATGTGATATAAACTTCATCATTCTCTATAATGCTTTATGGCTGATATTTCCAATGTAATGTTTTTCACAATCCACGGTCTAACAATATTTTCACATTATTATTCCTTTCAGTACACAGGCCCTCTGCCATTAATTTATCACACCCAGCAAAAAGATGTGCAACTATTTCCAGCTTTGTATTACAGAACCTGTAGTTGTCTGTTTTTTCCACATGTTCAATGGGCTTTGTAAAGTAACATGTAATTAGTCCACTATCCTGGGCTGCCAATATTACCCTTTTATCTTTTAATTTAAATTCACCTCTCCTTGACCATTCCTGTGTCAATCCCTGATCAATATGACGTTGTTCTAGGAGCTTTTTGTGCTTCCAACTATATCTATGACTTATCCAAATGTCTTGCCTTCTCATCTGATCCTTCTTCTTATATTCTTTCCTTTGCTTTTTTTAACATATTCAGTTGCTGCCTGATTTTTGTCTACTTCTGGTTTGATTTTTATTCCTGCTTGACATTGATATGTTTGTGCTGAACTAAGCAGGGAAGTCATGCTAGGTTTGCTCTCTGCATGTTTTAAAACTTTCACTATGTTTGAATCTTTTGAGGTTAGCAGATGTGTATGCACTCCTACAATTCCAACTCTATAAATGTAATCAATTTTGAGGAGGCTCATACCTCCTTCAGAATATGCAATATGTAATCTTGGTATATGGTCATTGTTATAAATCATTTGATAAGCATGAAACATGTTTCTTGTTTTCTGGTCCAACTGATCCTACATTGTTTGGGGCCAGTAAATCGCCCCAAATCTGTTAGAACAGGAAGAAGAAATTGGTGTATAGTTTGGACTTTGCTGTTTTCAGTACTAATTTTAGTCTTCTAAAATATTCCTTACTGGGTTTTGTTCACATTTGCCCATGTTTTGTTGTCAATCCTTCATCAGTTCCCAAATATTTATACAGTCACTCCTGTTCAAGTTCATTTATATCAATTCCAGTCCCAGACTGATATTTATTTAGTGCTGCTGTTTTCCTGCTTTAAATGTTGATTTTGCAAATTTATTAAGGCCAGATAACATTCTTATATCATCTGAGAAAGTTCTGACCATTTTCAGTTGTGCTTTCAGATCTTCATCTGATGAACTATATAGTTTTAAATCATCCACAAAAAGAAAATGAAAAGTCTCTGCACTTTGTTGTTTTCTGGGAGTCAAATTGTAACCATGACCTAATCTGTTAAGTAGACAGCTTAATGGGTTAAGGGCAAGACAAAAGATCAGCAGTGACAGAGAGTCACCCTGGAATATCCCCCTTGGAGTTTTTATCCGTGGGATAACAATTTGTCCTTCATTATGGCTTAGCTGCAAAGTGTTTTGCCACTGTCTCATGGTCACTGTAATGTAATCGAACAATGTTGGGTGTATCTTACACATCTGTAAGCACTCCTTTATCCATGATTGTGTAAAGTTGTCAAATGTTTTTTGTAATCTATCCATGCCATACTTAGATTCTTCCACTTTTTACAATTCTCCATTAAGACTTTGTTTAACAACAAATAATCCTTTGTTCCATATGACTTTATTGTGTTACCATTCTGTTCTATTGCCATAACTGAGTTTTCTTTTAATTCATTGTAAACTCTATCGGCATCAATTCCAGTATATAATTTACACATCTTTGGAAGGCATGTTATTGGTCTATAGCTTTTAGGATAGCTTGCAGATTCACTCTTAAGGAGGAGTTTCATTTATCCTGCTGTTAACCAGATTGGTGTCTGTTTGGGATGCACATATAAGTAGATCTTACTCAGGGCTAAATCTTTGTTTAAAAATTTTACTACTCCTAGCCAAAAGTTAGATACTGTATCTGGGCCTGGAACTTTTCATTTAGAAGCTTTCTTAATTTTGTTTTAATTTCTCTGGCCATTACTTCATCCCATTTCATATTCTGTACATTAAACGTCTTCTCTGTTCTTTTACTTCTTCTATCCATTTAGAATCTTTGTTATCTTCCTCAGGGTCTTTGTAGATATTTCTCCAAAATGTGTCTACTTCTTTTTTCGACTGTGTTTCTATTCCTTTTGCTTTGTTTCCTAATTCTCTAAAAAACGTTTTTGGGTCATCAATGAATTGCTTATTTTATACTTTCCTTTATATTTATCTACCTATCTTCTAGGTTTTTCTGCCTATGCTGATATCTTTAGTGTATTATTTGCAATAGTGTTCAATAGATCATGATCTGTTCTGATACTTTGTAGTGCTTTTATCATATCTATCTTTCTAAGTATTTTTGTTGATCTGTTCCCTCTTCTGTACTCTTCTACCAGTGACACTTCTTATCTTAATTACTTTATAGATGTTATGTGATCCTATCTCGCCTACATTCTGAATGATGGGTTCGGAGCCGATCCCTCGGCTCCGACTCGGCACGCTTATGCCAAAGAGCGAAGTCTCTTATTGGCTGAGCTTACTATATCCCAGGATGCACCACTACCAGTCCCCCAGATCTCGTTTGTCGCTTCCCTGCGAAGACGTGGTCTCGAGCTGGCTGGGCTGAGTAGTTTTTATTAACTAACTTTTCTGTCAGTTTTTTGCTGTTTTTGCTCACAAAAGCTGTTTTAACGGCTATCGCTAACTTTGTGTACGATTTGGATGTAAAATTGTTGTGTGTGATTGGGTTGAGTTTGTTTTCGCCCCTCCATCCAGGGCCTTCCGGACTATCAACCTTAATTACTTACAGGGTCTCTAGTAAATTTATAGTTGGTTTAGAGTTCCCTGTTCTTTTTACAGGAAGTGTGTGCATTAAGCTATTACTGTAAGCTTAGCTTTATCATCAGTAAGACTTTAGTGATTTACTTTCCTGTCAGTGACTAAATTTGTGTAACATCATGTCTCAAACCCCTAGGCCTTCGGGCTTTAAAAATGTTCAAATGCGGGTTTAAAATGTCTATCACAGACGATCATTCGCTCTGTGTATATTGTCTCGGCGCAAAGCACTTGCAGGAGTCATGCAGTGTATGTCACGCTTTTTCCTCAAGGGTCCTCCAGGAGAGGAAAAATAAATTGATTCTTAAGGGGTTAGTTAAACCTTCCTTTGAAGAAGCCTTGGCATCCTCTCCTGCTCCGGCCAAGAAGAAAAGAGCTTCGGTTCCGACCAGTCCGTCGGATCCGACTGCCAAGAAACTTAGGCAGGCCTCTCCTTCGGCTCCAAAGACTTCGGAGCCGAGGTTGGAACGGTCTGCCTCGATGCCACCAGTATCGACTCCTCTGGCTTCGGAGCCGATGGCTGGGGCATCGAGAGGCGGGTCACCTTCGTCGGCTCCACTGCCCTCGGAGCCGACAAGGGTCGCCCGCTCAGACACTTCCTCCTCGGCGCCGAAGTCTACCTCGGCACAGATGGAATCTGCTGTGAGTATTCCTTCGGCGCCGATACTCATCGAGTCGCCTCGGAGCTGGTCCCCTAGCCCTTTGGGGCCGATGGAGAGGCCTTCTCGAACCCGTTCTGTTTCCTCTCGGTCTTCGAGGATGTCGGATTCTGATATAGACAGGGTGCTCCAAAGACTGTTCCAGTCCCCAGTCTTCCAAAAATTTGTTTCGGTTCCGACCCAGCTGGTTTCGAGCCGATGACCTTGGCCCACCCCATTGCCATTCCTCCTCCGACCGCTGGCTCCGGAGCAGGTGCTGTTGGAGCCGGTGGAGATCTCAGGGTCGGCTCCGACCCTTACTCCAACCCGGGCCTTCGGGTCCGAGTTTAGTACGCAGACTTCTTCGGCTGGACCCGGGGTGATGTTTCGGGACCTATGCTTCGGTTCCGAGGCTCCCCCACGGTGCTTCCGCTGCGGGACTTCCGTCGGCTATCACGGCTCCGGAGTCCGGACACTCCCAGGATTCTGGGGGTCCGGCTTTCAGGGCCATGAGGAGTGCCTTGGCCAAGTCCTCTTCGCCATCTCTCCGGTTTTACCAGCACCTTCCCTGGGCGTGGAGACTGGGTCTTTGGCAGTTCCCTGTCCGTAGCCAGCGGAGCCCCGAGGCCTGAGGTTACCCCCAGTGGGGTTCCCTCCTCCTGAGGGTTCTTCGGAGTTGTCTTCAGAGGAACCCCCAAGGAAGAGATCGTGCAAGAGGAAGCACGTGGACTCCCGAGTCTATTACATCGACACTGATATGGATGATGCAGAGGGGTCCCCAGTCGTCCTCGGATGATGTCTCATTTGCAGACATCTTAGAGATCCTCAAACAACGAGGCGGCTGGATATCCAAACCCCCCTCTGCTGACGAGTCAGTGCTCCTCAAGGCCTTTGGGGCTCAGCCCTCCGCCTCCTGGGTGTCTCCGCCCTTCGACGAGCTTCTGGATTTAGTTTGTCGGCGTGGGAACATCCAGATACCGTGGAACCAGTCCCTTCTCGTCCAAATAAATTTTTATCTGCTCCCCGCGAGAAGGAGTTCCTTACTAAAGGCGTGGCTGTAGATGCCATGGTGGTGGCATCTGCTACACAACAGGACGTGGCAGAGGCTTCAACGTCCATCCATCCTCCTAATAAGGAGTCTAGGAGTATGGATAGGTACGGGAAGCGCACCCTGACTTCAGCGGCCTTTACCTTAAGGTCTCTGAATTATTTGGCACATTTTACCAGGCTTCAGAGGGATCTGGTCAAGGAGTTGTCAGATTCGCTCTCGGGTAACCTACCTGAGCAGCTAGCCCAGTCCGTTAGCTCTCAGTTGGCTATCCTTACGTCAATTTCTAACTCGTCCATGAGGCTCATTTCCTATGCGGCCGAAGGGGCGGGTAGAGCGGCAGGCACAGGCGTGGCTCTACGTAGACAAGCCTGGCTCCGCTTGTGTCAGTTTGCGGAGGCCTTCAAGTCTTCCTTCGCCGACGCTCCCTTTGATGGGTCCTCATTGTTTGGACCCAAGGTGAAAGACACCCTTACCCGCTGTGAGCAAGAGGGAAAAACTTTATCTGCCGTAGGTGCCCGTTATTCCACTCCCTTTCGGCCTTATCCCAAGGCTAAAGGAGGGGGGAAAATGTGGTTCCGCAAATCTCGCAAGTTTTTCTCCCAACAGCAGGAAGATTCGCCGTCCAGAGGCAGAGGACGGGGAAATTTTTCAGGGAGACGCCGTCCCAGAGGCGCAGAGGGCCCCGCAATTCTGGAGACCGCGAGTCCTTTCGTGGCTCTTCAGCCTCCCACACATCATGAGGGATTGCCCGGCTGTGCTGCTCGAGCCAGTCGGGTGTCGTTTTGCCAAGCACCTAAAAGCCTGGGAGTCAATCACTCAGGACAGATGGGTGCTTCGGATCATTGCCGGAGGTTACACCATCCCATTCACATACTCACCCCCACCGTCCAAGAGAATCCCGGACCCACCACCCAGTCAAAGGGAAATAGCAGCCGCAGAAGCTTTAAAGCTGCTAGAAAAAAGTCATCCAACCGTCCCCACAGACCAGATCGGATCAGGAAATTACTCCAGGTTCTTTTAGTGCCAAAAGACAGGGGACCTGAGGCCAATATTGGATCTCAGCAGACTGAACCAATCCGTCACGAAATCCAAATTCCGAATGGTCACGTTACAATCCATTCTCCCGTTGTTGGAGAAGGATGTTTGGATGTGCTCCATAGACCTCAAGGACGCCTATTATCACATACCGATACATCAGGCGTCCAGAAGGTATCTGCGCTTCAGCCTGGGAGTCAGTCATTACCAATTTTGTGCTCTGCCCTTTGGTCTCACCACAGCCCCCAGGGTGTTCACCAAGTGTTTGGCAGTAGTGACGGCTCACCTGAGAAGTCTTGGATTCCAAGTGTTTCCCTATCTCGATGACTGGCTCCTGACTGCCACCACCAGGCATCTACTAATGGACAACCTCAAAGCCACCATCTCCCTGGGTGTTTCCCTAGGGATTACATTCAATTGGTCAAAGTCTGTCTTGCTGCCCTCTCAACGCATAAAGTTTATAGGAGCAGAGATAGACTCAAGATTGATGCGCGTCTTTCTTCCTGCCGAAAGGATCCGAACTTTACATGGCCAAGTTCAAGCCCTAATCTCGAGATCCAAAGCCCCAGCCAGGATGGTCCTACAGGTTTTAGGCTCAATGTCTGCCACGGTTCTTTTAGTTCCTCTAGCAAGATTACACATGAGGATTCTTCAGTGGCTCTTGTCAACTCAATGGTCCTTTCAGGATCTTCCCCTCAATCATCACATCATGATTACGGAAATATGCAAAAGGGACCTTCACTGGTGGCTTCAGACATCCAACTTGGATCAGGGAAAACCCTTTGTTCTCCCCCCTCCAGTGGTTACCCTGACGACAGATGCCTCCCAGATAGGGTGGGGGGGACATTGTCTGGGCAGGCTAGTTCAGGGCTCCTGGCTTCCGGACGAAGCTCTTCTCCACATCAACGTGTTGGAGATGAGGGCTGTGCTTCTATCCCTACAGGCCTTACACAAGTTTATTCCTCAGGGCATCATCGCCATCCACACAGACAACATGTCGGTGGTTTGGTATCTGAACAAACAAGGAGGGACCAGATCGTATCCCCTTTGCAGAGAGGCCATGAGAGTGTGGGAATGGGCTGTAGCTACCAACCGCTTCTTGGTAGCGACCCACATCCCGGGAAAGTCAAATGTATTGGCGGACAAATTAAGCAGGACAATTCTCTCTCCTCACGAATGGTCTCTAAACCGCAGTAGCAGCCCAGGTTTTCAAGAGATGGGGACGCGTGCTGCGACCTATTTGCAACTCCACAAAACACCAAGTGCCAGAGGTTCTTCTCCTTGATTCCACATCAGGAAGTACCAGCCATGGATGCTCTAGCACAACCTTGGCCAACAGGGCTACTTTATGCCTTTCCTCCAATTCCACTCCTTCCCAAAGTTATTCAAAAGCTTCTCAACTGGGGTCTTCAATGATTCTGATTGCCCCATACTGGCCTCGTCAGATATGGTTTCCTTACCTGAAAAAGCATGCAGTGGACGATCCGTGGACCTTAGACCTGATCCCGGATTTGCTAATCCATCAGTCGGGACATTGGCATCAGTCCCTTCAATCTCTAAAATTGACAGCTTGGCTCCTCCACTTCCAACTTTAGTTAGAAGACACACACTAGACCCGAAGTTGTTCACATTTTATCTTCGCCCACAAACCCACCACTAACAAATTGTACCTCAGTAAGTGGAAGAGGTTTGCTATCTGGAGCTCAACTCAAGGGCTTAGACCCTATCACTGCTCCTGTCCCAGAGGTTTTGAAATTCTTAACATCCCTGTTTAATCAGGGATCTTCTGTCTCAACTATTAAAGTCCAACTAGCTGCTATCTCTAAATTCCATGAATCCACGGATCCTCCTTTGATGAGCAGCAGACTATGCAAAACGTTCATTAAAGGTGCCAGTCTGTTAAGACCACCAGTTTTCATCCGCACCTCCGTGGGATCTTGATTTGGTGCTTCGCATTAACATCTCCCCCTTTTGAACCGGCTGCTACATGTGAATTAAAATATCTGTCTTGGAAAACGGCATTCTTAGTGGCTATTACCTCTGCAAGAAGAGTCTCAGAGCTCCAAGCCCTATCTATTAAACCACCGTGCTTGATTTTCCACAAGGATAGAGTATCACTTAGGCCTAATCCATCCTTTGTCCCAAAAGTCTGTTCTAGTTTCTGTCTTCAACAATCTCTAGAGCTACCAGTTTTCTTTCCAAAATTCTCTAATGAAGCAGAATACACTCTCCATAAATTGGATGTTCACAGGCAATTACGCTTCTATTTAGACAGGACTCAGCAACTTCGTAAGTCAGACCAGTTGTTTGTGTCCTTCTCAGATAATAAATTGGGCCAAACCATCACAAAAGCTACAATCTCAAAATGGATCAGAGATTGCATAATTCAGGCCTATTCTTCTTCGAATAAACAACTTACATCATCTATCAAAGCTCATTCTACCAGAGCTATGGCTACTTCTATAGCCTTTCATTCCAAGCTCGCTATATCGAAATTTGTGCTGCGGCTACTTGGTCCAACCCGCACACTTTCATTTCCCACTACAAATTGGATGTGGCATCTAAAGGACGAGCATCATTTGGTTCCACGGTACTCAGGAGTGTTTTCCAGTGAGCCACCCAGGATTCAGGTGCTAGGGACGCTGTCCCATCATTCAGAATGTAGGCGAGATAGGATCACATAACATCTTTTAGTTATGTACTCACCATAACTTCAGATGTTTGGGATCCATCTCGCCTACATTCCTGATACCCACCCTCCTTCCCCCTGCCTTGCAGATCAGAAGAGATTGAACGGTTTTGAGCTCAACTGTTTTTATCTTGTTTCATCTGACGATGTTATATAAGCAGGGTATGCGTGTGTGCATGTATGCGGACAAACTAGATCTGGGGGACTGGTAGTGGTGCATCCTGGGATATAGTAAGCTCAGCCAATAAGAGACTTCGCTCTTTGGCATAAGCGTGCCGAGTCGGAGCCGAGGGATCGGCTCCGAACCCATCATTCAGAATGTAGGCGAGATGGATCCCAAACATCTGAAGTTATGGTGAGTACATAACTAAAAGTTTTCTCTGTTCAATACTTCTGTGAAGGCGTTTGATTTCTTCCCTTCCTTTCCTTTTACGCTGTGTTTTTGTGGTAAGATTGTATCTGTTATCAATTTAGCCGCACAGTAATATATCCTATTTACATCTGTTGTATTGCATGAATTTCTATTAATAGTCTTGATTATTATGTTCATTTGTTTTATCAGACTTCTAGCATTTTGGGTCTTATTGACTTTCTCTAATGTATTTCCTTCATCAATCTTAATATGTCTATCCATCTCAATTAAATCAAGCAATACTTCCCTTGGATCATTTTCTTGTAAACTGAGGGGACTTTCTTTGTTCTCCATTTTTTGTGGGCATTCTACAGAAAGTTCCAGAATATCTTCCTGTGACATATTCTCTTCAGCTACCTCCTACATCATCTGTTGCTCTTTCATATGGGTACTCACTGGCCTATCACTCTACAACATTGACCGCATCAGATATGGCACAGTTTCATATGCAATTCCAACTGAACATCTGTACTGGTTTCCTACTGAAGGCTCCAGAGTATCTTCAAGTGGCAAGTCATCGGACGCTTACTGTTCCACCTGTTTTTCCTTAATTTGAGGACTCATTGTTCCATCATACTGTGATGTTACCAAAAAAGTTAAATTTTCTACATCAAATCTTTCTCTTTGGAGGTAATCCATAACCTCAGTTTGCATTTCTTTAACTTCTCCATTACTAAGCCTGTTTTCTACACCCCCCTTTGTTTTCTTATTTTTTTTGTATTGTAAACATTTTCTATATCCAGATGCCTTTCCCTGTATTTCTCTTGAAATAACCCTCAGTATAAGACATCTAACGAGTTTAGAGTTAGAAGTGGAGAAAGAAAGTAGTCATGTCCTAAGAGCTGAAATTTACATGTGATTATCTCAGAAGCAGTATCCTTTACAACAGTATGACATTGCGGATTGTTAAAAATTCCTCATAGCAGATAGATAAAATGGTGAAATCTATCATGAGATATATACATTTCTATTGCTATCCAGCATCATACTGACTATCTTGTAAATATTTTCTTGATGTGATAATCTCTAATGAAACAAATGACCACTATTTACCACAAAGATTAATGCTCAAGCCCCATAATCAGCACTACAGTGGCAACTTTAATGATGCAATAAGACTTAATCCTGTGATCACCAGTCAAGAAAGAAATACAAGCTTGAACTGTGACACTTTCCTTAATCCATTCTTAAGTGACTTATGACTTAGATCTCCTCAACAAGGAAATACCTACCACCGGTGCCACCAGTACAGTACAGTAAGTGGATTTAGTGGCCTGAAACTATATGGATAAAACAGGAGCATTGTTTTACATTTTTTGAGACTGATGACTCAGAAATACATCCCACAATATATCAGATAACATTAGATTACTTGCATTTAATTTAACAAAATAATATCATTAAACTAGATTCATAAAAATCAAGTACTGTAAACATCTACAATGCAACACTATCCACAAATTCACAACCTCTGTTCCACTCTTTATCATCTGTTCTCTCTTCTGTCTCTCATCCCTCTTCTAAATACAGTCTCTTGTTGTTACTTATATCAATCTACATATTCTCCCCTCCTTGACATCCAACATTTGGTGTAAGTACTGTCGCCTTACAGTAAGACGTTGTTCCTGTTCGATTCTCAGCTAGAGCGTCTTTTGTGCGGAGACATGCGTGAATGGGCGTACCATCGTTGAAGGTTGTGGGCCAGGGCCGGCAACTTGGCATGTAAAAATCTACTGCCAATTATTAGCGGACTGGAGTTGCGCTGTGGCGACACTAACCGGGAAAAACCGAAAGACACAACAACAACAATATGTACTTCAGTGTGTACATACAGACTTCATATCAGGATCCAATCTTTAGTAGTTTTGTGCAACTACAAAATCATGTCAATGCTTTCAATAACAGATGCCTAAATACATATATCACTGCATGTGGTGTTTCTCAGTTTTAAGTGTCTTGTTATAGTAAATATCAATTGTCTGTCTACTTGAATGTGTGCTCTCAAGCTAAACCTAAACATTGTCCAGCTGGATTAACAAACAAACAGTCATAAAATAAATGAATGAATAAATAAAGACATGAAAATATCTAATTAGTAAAGAAAATAAAGTATCTGATTAATAACAACAGTATACAGGCTGAACAAGCAAAGCATGATAGCCACTTAATATTAGATACAAAATTAGTAAGGGTAAATAAATAGAAATCATTAAACAATTAACTTAAAATTCAGATAAACAGTTAGGCTAAACTGATTGTCTGCTTGAAGAGCTAAGTTTAAGTAGACATTTTTCAGGTTATTCATCCACATACTCTTTAACCAAAAGTCAGATAATATTGTGAAGGAAAAGAGAAATGATGTGAAAATAATGAAGCCCAGATGAATCTAATTTAATGCATTTAGCAGCTGATAGCTGTGTACTTAAAACAAGAAGAAAAAATGCTCAGAAGTCTCAATCTTGGCTCTTTGGGTGATTTCAGATAATGGATACCAAAGATATGTAAATAATAAATGATTATACAATATAGTCATCACTCTGGCTAACTGCACTTTTATCTAAAATCAATATGTGAAAGAGTTGTTTAGTTAATGTATATTTCTAAATGCCTTATTATGTTTTTGGAACACAATGGTGATGTGATGTCTTTACTGGACCAAAGAAAGTTTATATTAAAGTTCACAAGGCTTTTGGACTGCATGAAACCTTTGTTAGAAGGTGAGTACATTAAAATAGTTATGAGACCAGCATTTTGGATCCCTTCAGTTCTGATGACAGTCAGTGTCCCCAAAAGTCCTCCGTCTTTCTGCATTTTTAAACTTGCATGCCTCTATGTAGTCCTTTAGGAGGTGAGTGAAACTTGATGGAGCTTGAGTGATAGGGAACAGGAGTCTACATATTAAATTGTTTAAGGTGCATAATGTAGTAACCTAGCAACATCCATACCAACAAAGATAAATTGAATCTATGCTTGTGTGTGCCATCAGATGTGGGGCCTGTGTATGGCCTCCCTCAGTCTGCCTTCTAATCAGCAAATAGTCCTCCAGCCTTTATTTGAGAATTATCCTGCAGCAAGAAAATCCACTATTCCCATAATTTTTATTTATTTTATTTTATTTTACATTTGTTAACTGGGAAAGTCTGACTGGACACAGGTCCATTTTCAGGGGCAGCCCGAGGAGAAAAGCTCCAGATTGTTACACATATACAGCAGTAAGTTATAATAAGCAAAAACTGTGAATATTAGGCTACACTTAGTACATATATACAGCAGTGAGTAGGTATTAGCAAGCAAATGCATTGCATATTCAGTAAAAACATAGTAAACAGCAATGTAACTTTTTGGAATAGATTACATAGAACTATAGCATGCAATATATTGAAATAGTAATATTTATTCCTAAATGTATTTCTCATGGAACTATATAAGAGAACACATTTAGTAGAGGAAACACTCATATTAGCACTTGCATTAGAGTACATACTGATGAAGTCATCATGGTGTTATAGAAATAATTCCACGATGACAGTAGGCCACCATCAGACTGATACTTCCTTATATCCATTGCATGCTTAAATAAATGTATTCTTTTATTTATTTATGTATTTATATTTCATTACAGGGTTAGTCCCACTAGGCCAGTGGCCTTTCTTCAATGGAGACCCAAGATGGTATTTAGACCAACAATAAACACCAACTCAGCTTGCATAAATTACTATGTCTTGAATAATCAGTGCAGTGCAATCTGAAGAACATACGTTTGACTATTATTATAAACTATGTTTAAGCTGAGGCACATAGTGTAATTAGTAAATTTTTTTTTTTGCTCCTGACTTTCAGTTTAATCATCTCTTCTATCTAATTACCATAATACAATTTCAAAATTGCAGCTTGATATACATGATTTACTAATAGTACTATGAATAATTTATTTCATATTTTGACTCGGTAAAAACCTGATTTGTTTGCATTAAAATCAGCTGTGTAACACAAATGTTGTATTATCTTATAATATTAACACAAGAAGTTATCTTAAAGATTACAGTGCCACTAAGCTTGTTTAATGACAGCACTATATAGCTTAATCTTAACATAAATGTTTGTATCACTAAGAGGACATTAATTTTATTTATTTAGTTAGTTAGTTATTATTTATTTATTGGCATTTGTTTACCAGGATAATCCGAGAAAAGTACCACCAAAAAAAAACATGGATCTGTAACTGAATATTAACATAAAACATATAACAGAATATTATCATATGTAAAGTTCAACAAAAACATATACATGGATGTACATGGATAAATAATTAACAAATAGTAAAGGTAAAGCTAGATTAATCAATTACTTACAATTAATGCAAACTTCAAATACAGAGTGAGGAAAGACATATGTAAAAGGCTTCCAATATAAGGCACAACTACCAAAATGGTAGTTAGATTACTTAAAACATGGTCATTTAAATTGGATAAAGAAAAATGTTATGGTAAAAAGAGAAAGATATAGGGCTATGTTCAAGAAGTAAGGGTAATCAGGATTTAAAAGGTGGGGGATTGGTACAAGTGCAGATCCAGGCAGACGAGAGGCAGTCTTGTAAAGAAGATTTGAAAGATGCTAGGTTCTGATTAGATCTAATTTTTAATGTTAGGGGATTCTAGGATTTGGCTACAGGACAAGTATATAGAAGCTGGTCAGACAATGTTTGTACACCCGCAAAAGGTATTGATTTTCAGATCTGAAAGATCTTTTGGTTAGATAGTTGGTAAATAAAAAGGTGAGGGTAGGACAGATTAAAGGTCTGTTAATTAATTTATGTGGAGTTCTTAATTGTAGGTAGGAGAGATAGTGCAGGAGTTCAAGCCAGTTAAGGGACTGTAGAGCTATGCAGTGATAGGTAGAATGTTTAGCATTTGTAGCAAACTTGGCAACTTCTATTAACACATTTCAAGTTTGGTTTTTATGGAGGATTGTAAATTAGTAAGTAATGGGGTGCCATAGAGTAAAGAGGGAAGTAGAAAAGTGGTAGCAAACGTTTGTTTAGTAGAGGGAATGAGAAAGTGTTTCTGCCTGTAAAGAATGCCTTGCTTTTGGTGTGTTTTGTTAACATTGTACTGCATATGCATATCAAATTGTAGATATTCATCCTAGTAGTTTAATGTAATTAACAACTTCAATTATTGTTTTCCTTTGAGAGAAAATAGTAAACTGGGCCTTGTTTATGACCAGTGTTTTCTTGGAGGTAAAAAGAATTAGCTTGGTTTTGCTAGGATTAAGTGAGAGATGACATTTTCTAAGCCTAGTCTCTATGGAAGTAAAGGCCATTTGAATGATTTGTTGCAGATTAGATATGGAATTAGCAGAACAGATAACAGTTGAGTCATCTGCACACTGTGTTAGAGTGCCCTGCCTGAAAGTAGACTGAAGATCATTAATAAAGATGCTGAAAAGGAGGGGTCCTAATACAGAACCTTGTAGAACACCAGTGGAGTTCTTAAGATAAGAAGAATGGGAGGTCTACCATTTAATTCTCTGTCTTTTATCTGATAGGTAACTAGAGAACCAGTTAAACGGGACACCAGTTTTTAAGAGTTGGTTTAGAAGTAATGGGTGAGAGACATATCAAAACCCTTTGATAATTCTAGAAATAAGGAAGAAACTATTTTGCCTGTGTCTTGGGCTTTATTAATTATGTCCATGAAAGATATCAGGGCAGCCATTGTATTATAGCTTGGTCTAAACCATGTTGTGAAGGAGAAAGAAGCTTGTTATTAAGAAGAAAGTTAAGAAGTTGTAGATATATATATATACATTTCTCAAGAAGTTTAGAGATGGGGGAGAGAATGGCTATAGGACGGTAGTTGGAGATATCAGAAGAATTGCTCTTTTGTGAAGGGGTAGAATAAAAGCCTTTTTCCAGGCTTCTGGGACATGGGACTCAAGGGTGGATCTGTTGACTAATATTCTAATAGGGCAGGTGATAGCATCAGCAGCTAGTTTTAGATGTTCTGTAGGTAGGCTATCAGGTGCATATGAGTTTAAGGAAGAGTCTTTTATAGTATTAATTGTAACAGGTTTCAGTTTGAATGTGGGTGTTGGATGGGTTGTTGTTTCATGGGATTTGAGAGAAGATGAAGAGAAAGAAGAGGAAGGGGGAGGAGATAAACTTCGTGGCCTGCAATGGTTAGAGATATTTAAGAGTGTGCCACATTGAGGTTGGGGAAGGTTGGCAGTAATATATGATATAGTCTTAATAAAGTGGGAGTTAAAGAGATTGGTTATTTGTGGTGGAGTTTTCTCTTGGTGTGGACTTGGATTGTTTTTAGTGCCTTGGTTTAAGAGAGATGTTATGAATGACCAGAATTTTTTGGGTTCTGCTTAAGATTGGTTTGAAGTATTTGATAATAGTCTTTTTTGCCTTTGATTACTTGCCTATTTATTTGTCTGTGAAGCTGCTTGAATTTTATGAGTTCTAGAGGATTTTTATTTTTTAGCCATCGTTTCCAAATGTTGTCTCTATGTATCATTAGTTCTTTCTGTGGCATGGTTAGTTTTGATTCTTTTAACATGAGAGGATGCAAGGATGTTCAGCGTGTAGACAAATACTATATTAAAGTGATTCACCATACCATCTAGAGGTAGGGTTTTTAGGAAGCTCCAATTATTTGTTTTAGAATGTATTAAATCTGCAGTAGTGATATATATTTGCAATCTGTTAATAACAAAATGGCTACCTGAAATAATGTGAAGGTATATACCTGAGCTAACTTTTTTTCTGTAACTGCATTTTATCTGTCTAGGCAAATACACTACAACATGTCCCCAATCAATGACATATTCATACTCTGTGACATCTTGTCAGCCATCTTGCCGATCTCTGAGTGATTCAGACATTACCTGTGATATTACGTTTGCACCAGTTGATGGCTGTACCTGTGCAGAAGGAACTTTCCTGGATGACAGTGGTAAATGTGTTCCACAGGCCAGCTGCCCTTGCTATTTTAAAGGATCCTCAATACCATCTGGGGAAATTATTAACCAGAATGGTGCCATGTGGTAAGCAATTTTGAAGGAAATAAATAAATAAATTCTGCACTTAATTCATGTAAAATTGTCCTAAGTCTGTATGTTTATTTTTTCATATAAAATCAGAAGTATAAACAAAGTACAAAATGCCATGTAGAATATCTTGCAGTCAATATCCTACCAGTAAAACATCACAGCGAATGTACTGTACATCATTTCTTTGATAAAAGAATAACATAATTTAGTATTTATTTACTAGAAGAGGGTTTTATTTACTAACAGAGAGTCTTACCAATATGTTCTAATTTTAGTAACATTGCACCATCGGGCCTTTATACATTTTCGTAAAAACTGAATCCTGGGTTACAATTTCTGAGTGTCTTCAAATAAGATAATTCATTTGAAAGTTCCATGGGATTTATTTAAGTTTTAATAAAGCAGAAAACAATAGGCTACTGTTGCAGGCAAAGCATTTCATCAGAGTAGTGGAACAGTTGCTCTGGTTTAAGTAGAGAAGGGCTCTGAATTAAAATCTAGCAATATTGAACTAGTAATTTTAATTATCACCTTGATAAGTGCATACCACAAATTACTACTGTTGACCGGCATGAGGAACACTTGTGATACCACTGTTCACAGTCTGTAGGTGTTTTGAACACAAAGATGTTTTTGAGGTTCCTTTCTGAATCACACCAGGATTTTAAACTTTACAACATGACTTGTGTGGCTTACACAGTTCACTGGCATTTCTAAATCCTGCTCAGTGTATGAGGATTTAGTAAGTGGAAGTATTTTTGCTGTTAGTTATATACCCATCTCTGTCTCATGGTAATCAGGAACTGTTTGATGCATAGACTCTTGCCTCTCACTTGAGTCTTTGTGCACTAGAGTATTGGTATGATGCATAAGATGAGGCACTGCTCAAGTGTATTCATGGATTACAGTTACATCTTATAATAAACCTTGAAGAACTCACAAGGCTTTTCTGAAGACCATTAAATTCTGAGAACAAATGATGACTCAGTTCTATGTGAGACACAGAGTGTTGTTACTGCTCTATGCACCCATACACAGTTCATGGCTTCATAGGTTGTTAGAAAGCTAACAACCGTTACTGCCTTTGTAAACCTAGCCAGTTACCCCAACCCAATTTTGTCCCAAGTACCTTGGGTATCTATTAGGAGGGACAGTATGTTAATAAGGATGTAGCTAAAGGACCTGTGTGTGTGGATGGGAGGGGGGGGGTGTTAACTAGACAACATTATACTTACTGATGGCCTCTGTCTTTCATAGACATGGGAGCCAGGCCAAGGATTAATTTGGGATTTCCCATCCAATGGTCAAGATTTCATTTGAATATGATCAGGGATGAACTCTGCTACACATGGATGGGGTGTCTATCTATTTCAGAACACAGGGATCCTTTGACACACCTGTCCCTCCTGCATGTTCTAGTTATGTTACAAGTGAATGTCAAATCCCTGGATCTTGTGTTTCTAGCACTGTTTGTTTTGTGGATGTGCAAAAGATCCATCAGGGCTGGATCTGAGGATGCCATATAAGCCAGGTATAAATCGTCTCTCAGGAGTCTCTAGGATACCGAGTATATAGAAAGGGCCTTTAGGCAATGTATGTAGGGCAGGGTATTTACGCCGTAGATTCTCCTGGTGAGGAACCTTTGTGGGTGTTCAAACTGTTGCAACAGTCTGGCTAGGTATTTGCCAAAGGGGGCATTGTACTTAATGATGGGTCTGATAAAGGCTGACTAGAGTAGTACTGTGAAGGCTGACAGCCTAGCTAGATAGAATTTTGTAAATAATTCTATGTCCTTGTAAATACTAATATGATCCACAGGCTTGTTTCAGAGATGTAAGAAAACCGTGTTATGTGCTGAGCTTCAAAAATGTAACCACAGTGCACCCTGCTAGAAGAAAGCTAATAAGTAAATAATTTTACAACTGTCTATGATCTCAAGCTCGGAGACTGGATCTCTGGGATAGAAAATTCTTTCTATTGTCCTAAGACAAACATAATTACTAGGTTTCACATGTAAAGTGTCTTTTATTGCTGTGGCTTCCTGTCAGGTGCAGATCAAAAAGGAAATGTCAAAATGTTGAGTTCTGTGAGCCTGGGGAAACTTCAGCAAAAGTGTCAAGAATGATGTAATCTAAAATGACTCAGCAGTAATGTGTATTATCAATTTAAGGGCTATCTCAGAAAGTAAGGATAGCATTTTGCATTTGTTTCTGAACCTGAACGCATCAGCTCACAAGCACTTTGCTTTGCTCTGTAAGTAAAGTTATTTAGATCTTAGTATTTCTCTTAGAGATAGATAGAAATATAGCCAGATTAGTTTAGTTGTTTTCTATATTTATGTTAGACTGTCCTACAATATTATTTAAAGTATTTTCCTGTGATTTCTGAACTCTCTATTATCACTGTGTTGAACTGAGGAGTAGTGTCTTGTGTTTTTATTATTTATTATTAAATATTTTAAATCTTTTAATGGTGGTGGGTTTGTGTGTAGAGATATTTAAGCACTTAAGAGTACTTGCATTTATTTGGTGACACTGTATAGGTCCCTACTAAATAGCCTTCAAGTCTTAGTCACACTTACCAACTGGATAATAATAGCATTGCACAGTAGAATTGGACACCCTTTGGTAAGGGCCTTTCTAGTAGCTGATACAGGTGGTTGGTGGTAGTCAGTCTGGGCAGAAGGGGGCATAGCTGGACATAGCTGGAAAACCTGTGCCAGCCTACCCCCGGAGTGTCTGTGTTTGTATATAATTCATATCTCAAAGTGTGTGTGTGTGTTAGCTACTTGAGCAGGGACACGAAGCACTGATTGGACAGAGAGGGTGCTGGAGGTGTTGGCTTGACCACTCATCTGAGATCTGTACTCTATAGCTGTGCCAGTGGAAAGTCTTACTGGGGATCTGGAGAGAAAGGGAGAAACCAGCCCCAGACTGATTGTGATCTCTGTGTGCTCTTAAGGGAAATTGTACTTTACTGTGTGTGTACTTGTTATCCTTCCCAATGTGCACGTCCCTCACTGGTGCTAGTGGTGAGGATTGAGGCTCCTTGATTACTGGGCCAGTGCATGAGCATCACAATTACCATAACTTTCTTGGTCCTGAATACCATACCCTTACCTATAAGTTGGGTGACATAGAAATATTTTTCTATTATATCTGTTACATGTTCGTTGAAGGCCAGATTACTGTCTACATATGTTCTCAGATCCATGACTAGCAGATCGATTCTTAGGGGTGTTTTATCAATAGAGTAATTAATATTAGCGGACAATTTCCCAAAGGGAATTATAATGCAGTTCTTGTCAATGAGTTTTAAAATAAGGAGTTGGCACTAATCATTTGTATCTGTTAGACCTTCTTGCAAGATATTTGTTCCATTGGGCAAATCTATAATAGCTTCCCCATAGAGTCTTTTTTAGGCAATGCCAAACTAAAAGTACTTCCGACATAGCAAAATAAAACCAAGAAACTCTAAAGGTGTTTCTGGTCAGTGCTAGGAGTCTAATCAAAAAAAACTCTACTCACTAGATGCTCTCTTCAACCTAGAGAATGCTGACATCTGTGTGGTCACTGAAACATGATTTAAAGCCATGGAGAGCACACCAACAGTGCAAGGTCAAAATGCCTTCCACACATTTAGACCAGCTAAGACACAGACAGGGAAAAAAGGAGGAGGTGTCTCAATTTACATAAAAAATAAATATACCTCAAGGCTGGGCAAACAGGGCAATGCACTTAAGCTACTCCATGTTCAAATCGCTATAAGCAAAATCCAATACCACTTCATGCAAGCTGTATTTAAACTTATTAGAAACACTCACCACCCAACCCAATACCATATTCATGGGTGACATTAATTAGCCCCACTATTAACTCATTACATCCAAATGACGCCTCCAGGTGCATCTGTAGTTAACTCCTAGTGACACCTCTAGGTGTCAAATTTTGCTTGTTCATATTTGCATTAATAATTCTAAAACCATGTTATGTACAAAGATTTAAAAGATTTCATCTTAAAGCTTACACAGTGGCAAACTCAAATGCATTAATATGTGACCTCTGTGTAGTACAGCTATTTAACTGTAGCCTTCAACATATTAACTGTTGTTAACTGGTCCTAAATAATATGCTTTTTTATTCCAAGATATTCCCTACATACAAACATGGGGTGTAGCTATGGGTACCCCATGTGCAAATTCATATGCGAATCTTGTGATGTACTATTGGGAATCCAAACACCTGTTTAATAGTGAACATATCAAGGACATCATATTATATAGACGTTTTGTAGATGATGTTCTTATTTTGTGGGAGGGTGAGCGGTCTGCACTAGAAGACTTGGTTATCTATTTAGAAACAACTACAGATTTTTTAAGGTTTACTTTAGACTATTCACTGACAAAAATTGACTTTCTAGATATTTCTATCTTGAAGGTTGGTGAAGATTTTCTTACTACTAAATTGTTTAGAAAACCCTGTTGGAAAAATGCTATTCTACAATACAATAGCATGCATCCTAGGTTTATTTTTCCTAACATAGTAAAAAATCAGAAAAATAGGATTACCAGGCTATGTGCCGAGATATCCGAAAGAAATGAACAGTTAAACATCTTAAACAACTTATTCACTGATAGAGGTTATCCATCGAGCCTTATTGAAGGCCCCAGTGATAGATACCATTCTGATGTTATTAAAGCCACTTTTAACAATAGAGATTACAGAGTCAAGAGGGTATTTAATAAGGCTTTACAACGTTTTCCTAATAGTAAAATGAACATGGTACCTTTTACTACCAGGTATACAAATGATAATTGTAACATTGTAGAGATTATAAAGAAAAATTGGGGTATCCTAACAATTGATACCGAACTGAAAAAACTAATAGGTTCAACACCACACTTCAGGTATAGAAATAGCAAGAACCTGAAGCGTTGGTTGTGTATTGATAAGAAGGTCAGCAGGCCTTTGAATAATGGAGAGACTAGGGTCTTGATGGGAACATGGCCATGTAAGAAATGTAATATGTGCAAGTTAATTACAACAGAGAAAGAATTCATAGTACCAACTTTGAATTATACACATAGATTCACTTTATATGCTACATGTAACACCACAAATTTGATTTATCTGGCTACTTGCACCAAATGTCAAGCATATTATGTAGGGTTAACCTCTAGGAGATTGAGGGACCGTATATATAACCATGTATATGAAATTAGAAAAATGACTCTAACCAATGCCTTAGCTAAGCATATTAACACATACCATGACCATAGTTTTAATTTTAGGGTTTTACAAATAATAAAACCAACTATGAGAGGTGGTGATAACATGAACTTTCTAGAGAAAATTGAGTTAGAATGGATTTTCAGGTTGCGGGCACATATAGAACCTGGACTTAACATTGCTATTAGCATTAAACCTATATTATAATCACGTAGATAATAATGAGTTATGGAGAAATAATGAACACATCACATAAATATCAAATCATTATATGGTACAATTTTGAAAATATTAATTTGTTATAGATCAATGTTAATTCATTAAGTATTTGGAGTTCATCAATTACTAATTATAGTTTAAGTATTATTTTATTTCATTTTTTGATTATTTTATATATATATACATTTTAATCATTGTGACATAATAAGTTTGATATTATATTATCCTTGTATATATTGTTTTCATTTTTTTGTAGTTAGTGGTGATTTTATATCAGTCTTTATGATTTATATGTAACTTATGAGATGTTGATTTACAGAATCAATTGTATTTATTTATTTATTCATCATTTTATTATATTTCATGTTATTTTATGTTACTATTCAACAAAATTTAACATATTTTTTCATTATAATACGTATTCATGTAGTTATGGTATTACATCTGGTTTAGTATGTTTTTAGTAATTATTCTCACAAGAATTTGCTACCTACGTTAGTATTTTTATAGCTTATGGAACTGTTTAAGAACTGAAAGTAGAATTAATGTTCTGTCTCTTTTAAAGCTAAGCAGTATGATTAATTATTTAATTGGATAATGAAGTTAATTGAACTAACAGTTAGCATTTGAATTTGTATATAAGCCAAGGGGTCTTAACATTTTGTTATAACCTGATGAAGCATACTTGGAGTATGTGAAAGCGCTCGTTTTATTTCAGTTTTGTTTAATAAAAGTCTTCTATTTTTATACGTTGTGGTGGATTCTTTTGGTCTTACAAGATATCACTTCGTTCAATACAAGTGGAATCCTTTGGATGGTAACTGTCTGCTTCATACCTATAAGTTGGGTGACATAGAAATATTTTTCTATTATCTCTGTTACATGTTCGTTGAAGGCCAGATTACTGTCTACATATGTTCTCAGATCCATGACTAGCAGATCGATTCTTAGGGGTGTTTTATCAATAGAGTAATTAATTTTAGCAGACAATTTCCCAAAGGGAATTATAATGCAGTTCTTGTCAATGAGTTTTAAAATGAGGAGTTGGCACTAATCATTTGTATCTGTTAGACCTTCTTGCAAGATATTTGTTCCACTGGGCAAATCTATAATAGCTTCCCCATAGAGTCTTTTTTAGGCAATGCCAAACTAAAAGTACTTCCGACATAGCAAAATAAAACCAAGAAACTCTAAAGGTGTTTCTGGTCAGTGCTAGGAGTCTAATCAAAAAAAACTCTACTCACTAGATGCTCTCTTCAACCTAGAGAATGCTGACATCTGTGTGGTCACTGAAACATGATTTAAAGCCATGGAGAGCACACCAACAGTGCAAGGTCAAAATGCCTTCCACACATTTAGACCAGCTAATACACAGACAGGGAAAAAAGGAGGAGGTGTCTCAATTTACATCAAAAATAAATATACCTCAAGGCTGGGCAAACAGGGCAATGCACTTAAGCTACTCCATGTTCAAATCACTATAAGCAAAATCCAATACCACTTCATGTAAGCTGTATTTAAACTTATTAGAAACACTCACCACCCAACCCAATACCATATTCATGGGTGACATTAATTAGCCCCACTATTAACTCATTACATCCGAGTGACGCCTCCAGGTGCATCTGTAGTTAACTCCTAGTGACACGTCTAGGTGTCAAATTTTGCTTGTTCATATTTGCATCAATAATTCTAAAACCATGTTATGTACAAAGATTTAAAAGATTTCATCTTAAAGCTTACTCAGTGGCAAACTCAAATGAATTAATATGTGACCTCTGTGTAGTACAGCTATTTAACTGTAGCCTTCAACATATTAACTGTTGTTTTTATGATAATAATTTATATAGACATAATTTTCACATTTTTCTAAATATCTCAACAACCAAGTAACACAGGCATAACTAATTAGATCCATTTGAAAGCTCTCAGCTAGATGAATAAAATGCTGCTGACAATATGTGTGTAACTTGCATGGTTGCTGAGATATTTTAAGTTGTTTACAAAATATTACAAATGAAATAGTGCATTTACTGTGTTTACTGTGACTTATAAAGTCTGGTTTAAGACCTAGAACCTAAAGAATAATACCACTGTAAAAATAGTTTGTGCTGAAGGGTTTGCCATTTATACTTTTTTCATAACCCCAATGGTTCCCAGATATATGAACATTTATTCGAAATGTAAGGACATAAATTGATTCTGTCAAAAAGCAAGTCAAACTTCATCTACTCAACTCCAAAATATGTCCTTGTCAAGCCCTTCCTTAAGCTCCCCACAGCCCTACTATATACCTTTTCAGTCCCTCCACATACAGCTAAGTACTCCACTATTGTGGATACTTATTAAACTCTACAATCAATACTGTTGGACTTAACTCGTTTTGTAAATATGTAAATATATTTTTTAGTCTGTAAAAATATTGATATGCATATATCAAGTGACTGCATTTCTACTTTGCCTCTCTAACATTCTTGTATAACTGATTTTGACCATATTTTTGACTCAGATGTTTGATTCTCTGTAAACTGTGTTTTTTTGGAGCTTTTCTCCTCGGGTCTCCACTGAAAATGGGCCACAAGCCCAGCTGGACCAACACGGTTAACAAATGTCAATAAATAAATAAATAAATAAATAAATACATAAATAAATAAAAGGCTTAGGCTCCGCCCATTGGAAGTTACAGTACAAACTTCCTGAGCTCCATTAGAGTGACTGAGTTTACTGGGAGTCCTATATGACAACAAATGTCTTCCATGGTAATTTCAGACCATAAAATGGTCTCCTTTGAAGTAAAAATAAAAAGTGGACCCCAAGCTAACCGTGAAATATTCAGGAACTACTCTAAGGCTAACTTCCTGCTTTTTGCTTTATTAAGTGATAACCTGGCAAAATTTCAAGCCACCATAAACCATGAGAACACTGCTGCCCATGAGGAACTGTTCACAAAAACCCTATACAAGCATATTAATAGCTGCATACAGGCAGCTGTAACCACCAGGAGGAAGTGCAGAACTAACTCAACAACCAAGCCACCCTGGTGGAATCACAACATCAATAGGCCGTATAACAGGAGGAAATAAAATCATGGCTAAAACTGGGAGGAGCAGCACACAGCAGGCAAAAAGCCTTCTTGTCAAACTAACCAAACAACTCAGAGTACAAACAGAGTCTACCAAAGCCATATTTGAAGTAAATTTGACATTCCAGGCTAAAGACAACCACAAGGTATTCTTTAGCTATGTCTGCAACCTCAAAGGCAATACACAATTGTGTGCAGAACTCATTGTTAATGAAAACACTTATACTGATCTAGAAGATATATGTAAACCTATAGGCCAACAAATAAAGGTCTAACTTCACCCTTCTCTCCTCCTTAACCTCCCCTCAGGAAATACCATCAAATATATCTCTCCCTGCCATCACTATGGAACAGGTCTTTAATGTTTTCTCTAAGGCCAAGAATACTGCAACAATGGGTCTAAACAATATCCCAGGATGCCTCCTAAATAGCATAAAACATGACCTTTCAGGCCCTTTGGAATTGCTATTTAACTGTAGCCTTCAAACAGGCTTTGTGCATTATGAATGGAAAACAGCAACAGTCATCCCTCTGTACAAAGGTGGGCCACTGAAAAGTTCACACCCATAAGTCTCACTAGTCTCATATGCAAAGGCATGGAAAGAACTATCATGGAAATGATCAATAGCAACTTAGGAAATCTCCAGGCTCTTGAACCAACCCAGTTTGGTTTTGTCAAGGGCAGATCATGCCTACTCAACCTGGTGGACTTCTTTGAGAAAGTCACCAAAGCAATGGATGAAGGTTGGGTATAAACTCTTATGTCATGCAGTAGATATTCAGTTGACTTATAGACTAGCCCCAGGAAGTTAGAACTGGGGAGCCGAACTCTTCATAGATGCCTCTCACAAGTGCAGTGTCTCAGGAATCAGTCCTGGGACTGCTCTTTTTTGGCATTTACTTCTCTGAAGTCAAGGCCAATGTCAATGGCCTCTGGCTGATTAAATTTGCAGATGATTGCAAATTAGGAATAGTCATAAAATCTCCTACCAACACAAATATTCTCCAGGAAGGGCTGACACAGACAAATAACTGGTGTCAGAGCCATGGACTAAACCCAAATTATAAGAAATGCATAACAATATCCTTTGGGAAGTTATCCACTCCAGGTAACTATCATATTGAAAACACACCCCTAAAACTGACCCAGTAGTTGGGGACTTGAGGATACACATAGACAGTAATCTAGCCTTTGACCATCATGTTTCCACACTTAGGATCATACTATGCTCTCCCACTGACATGTGTGCTCCCACACACGAGCTGTAAGATAGTGTTATCGACTTAGGATCCTCCAGCTCATATCCCACAGTCTTTTGGCTATTGACATGATGCAGGTCTCCATTTGCATGGTAACAATCAGCTGACCTGATCCACCATTTCCTTTCACCCAGAAGGGACAAGCTAGCAAAAGCTTTGCACTCCAACTCTCTCACGTTGTCAGGACTTTATCCTCTGTGTCATAGAGGAGGTTGTGGGCTTGTAAAGAGAAAAATGTGTTGCTTTAATTGCAGAGATTTCCTTTGATATACCACCTTATCCTGCATATTCTGGCAGACATGCACAAGGTTATTGACATGCTCAGTGCAGTTTTTATTTAAATAAATGAAAATAAGAACAATACAAAATCCCAGCTCATCCTATGAACTTAGAAAGCTACTAAATGTGCTCTTGTAGTCATACTGCCATACTCCCTTGCTTTCTCATATTATTTTCAGACCTAGTATATTTTATTATGGACAGTATTAGGCATGTAATATGTATAATTTATTTGGTTTTAATACCGTGCTAGAATCTGACTTATGTTCTTGCTTATTTCAGCACATGCAACAATGGAAAGCTGAACTGTATTGGAAATGGAGTTGTTCTTCCAGGTAAACAAGTATAATTATGTCATGGCATTTTATGATGATTTATTATTTAGTTGCATATGGTCTGTAAAATTACATGAAAAGCATTTAGAGAAGTTGAAAATGCAGCCTATAAGCTCAAGAGGCTGCAATGGCAGCGATTTCACATGGAGGCGTGTCTACATCATAATGTGATACAGAGGGGATTGAGAATTAGGTGTATGCCCAGCTATGGGAACACCTACCCTGATCTCCTGGCCACATGGCAGGAGATTAACATAGAGACAAGCTTCCATTACATGCAGATGTTAATAGACTATTTTAAGCCACATGAAGATGAGGTTTCTGCCCTTATTGAATGTAAGCAAAAGCAAATGGAAACTATGCGACTACCCGATAGCTGTTTGTTTAAGCTAGAAACTCTGCAAGATAAATTGAAACCTATGAGAACAAATTGAAAAATATAAAAATTAACAAACTGAAGAGAGATTATCTTGATTTTACTAACGGTCGCATGTTTGAGTGGCCGAGGGATAAGATATCACCTGATAGAAAAAATTGCTCTGACAACATGGGAAATGTACCTGTGACACGCAGGACTGTTTCTAGTGTGAATATACAAGCAGAAGTGCATAGTGATATACACACTAATGGGCAACATCTGGAATTAGCCTCTTGCAATACTCCTAACAACAGGACTAATGGTAGTATAGTTAACAATGACTCTGGCATGCTCGAGGTCATTACATCGCTAACGGAAAATGATAATGCAGCGAATATAGACAATGCGCTGGCAGGAAGCATTCAGCCTTCAAGTGAAATAGTTCTGAGCGTGATACCAAAGAAGGGATCTGTCCATGCACCTTTGTTACAGCAACTCCCTTTTTTATTAACACAGAAAAATGTCAGGAGATCCAGATCGGAAAGCAGAGAGAGGAAAAAGAGAAAGGTAACTTACAACGTTCTTACGTTCTCTAGTAGAAAAGTGGTTCACCGACTGCAAACTCCTACTCAACCCAACCAAAACCAAATTACTACTATTTTTCCCCAACGTCTTCTCTACCCCAGGAAAAGAACTCACAAATACTGATAATACTACCTTCCATGTCAAATCTAATAACGGGACTATCATAACCCCTGTCACCAGTACCAAATTACTAGGAGTAACTATTGATCATAAGCTCAAATTTGACATCCACATTACTCAAACCGTAAAATCTGTGAACAAAAAACTAGGATCCATGTACAGAATAAAAAACTTTCTAACTCCTACTGCCAAACTAACCATTGCCCGCACGCACCTCCTCTCTACCCTCCTATATGCCTCCCCAGTCCTTTCTTTCCTCAATAAGCGTGAACTAAACATGCTCTCTCTGGCCTATAACCACATTGCCAGATTCATAACAGGTTCTCCATATCGCACCCATCACTGTCATAACCTGAGGCAACTCAGCTGGTTGGAACTGCCAAACCTTCTCAAACTCAACCAACTCACTGAAGCATGTAAAATAATTAATCAACCAGACAGAACCCCATCTCTGTCTAGCATATTGATCCCATACACTAACCTAAATAGTCTCAGATCATCCAACAGCACCCAGATCCGAACCATTAAAGCAAATAATTCTGGAGGTGATGCCCTCTTTGCCAACTCCATTGGCAAACCATGGAACTCCCTCCCTAACAACCTTAGAAATACGACCTCTCATAACCAGTTCAAAAGCAACCTGAAAGAGTATCTCAAGACACAATGGCTATGCCCATGTCCTGAACCTGACTAAACTAACACATCTAACTTGCTTATCAAATCTATCCAGATCACTATCCCCTTCTTTCTTTCTCCCAAATACTGATCTTGGAATCCTCTTTACCCAAAATTATTAGCGGGTGACTCCTGAATTTGTATATATACTATTAGTATTTAACATATCTCAGCTATGTATACCAACCGATCTATCTTTGTCCCATAATTCTTCTATATAAAATCATACTTTTATACTAATCTTGTAAATGTAACACGTCAACTTGATTACACTTTTTTATAATCTTGTATTTTTTATAACCTGTATTTTTTATAACTTGTTTTTTTTCAACTTGTGATTTACCATGTATGTTGGAGCTTTTCTCCTCGGGCCTCTACTGAAAAAGGATATGTATCCAGCTAGACTAGCCCGGTTAACAAATATAAAATAAAATAAATAAATAAATAAACTTAGGAACCTCAGTGAGCTCAGATGAATCAATTTTGTTGGTAATTAATATATCCGATTATGGGTTGACAGCTACCCAAAAGAGTGTTCTGCAAAGAGGCTTGAGCTTTATACCCTCAATACGTTCTGACCTGAGTGAGTTAGTGACAGACTTAAGGTGCTTTGGCAGGAATGTTACGTTGAAGTGTCTTTTTGACAATTAAAATACTGGTACAAACTACCATCATCTGTGTTGAAAAAAACAAGTTCCTTTGTCCCCAGTAATCATCCCACTGTGGAGATGTTCTTACGGCTATGTGAGGATGAGGTGTTTGAATGGAGGTCAAGAGGAAAAAGTAAACACTATTACAATCTAACACAGGATGAGTTTCAGGCATTAAAAGAATTGCAAACAATGAAAGAAATAATTTTCAGGCCAGCTGACAAAGCAGGAGCTTTAATAGTGATGAATTCAATAAAGTTTGCCCAAAAAATGCAGGATATGTTAAGCCATAGTGATACATACCACAACATTGAGAAATATCAAGTAGACAGATTGATTTCCTCAGTAAAGAATGTCTTGTATGACAAATTAATGACTAGAGCAATTGATAAAAATCTGTATGACTTTCTTGAAATGGTATATCCAACTATACCTGTTATCAAAGGGTTGCCTAAGATTCATAAGAACAGTGTTGACCCCCCTCTGAGACCGATAGTTTCAGGGAGAGGATGGGTCACGGAGCCCCTTTCAATTTATGTGGAAACTGAACTCAAGAAGTTGTTGCCTTTTGCACATACTGTATTGAGGGACACTGGTCAGCTGCTGGAGAGACTGTATGAAAGAATGGAGCAAGAAAGCTCTATAGCTAACCTCATTTTGGTGACAATGGACGTCAACAATTTATTCACTTGCATACCCAACAATCTAGGAATAGAAGCAGTAAGGGACTTTGCCTCTCATTTTGAAGTAAGCATGAATGTGAATCTAGTCTGCAGCTTCCTGGAATTGGTCCTGGAGAGCAATGTGTTCCTCTATGGTGAGAGCTACTATTGGCAGAAATGGGGGGTAGCCATGGGCACCCCCTGTGCAAACAGCTATGCCAATATAGTTCTAGCTGAATGGGACAGGGAATGGGAAATGGATGCGAAAAATGAATGGAAGGAATGCATCATCTTTTATAATAGGTTTGTGGATGATGTTATATTCCTATGGAAGGGCAGTATGCAGTGCCTCAATGATTTTGTTAACTATTTAACAAGTACGACTAGCTTTTTAGATTCAAAGTGAAAACGTCAGCAAGTGAGATTGAGTTCTTAGACGTGAGAATTTCAGTGAATAATAGCAAAGGAATTGGCACCACTATATTCAGGAAACCAAATTGGAGGAACCATATGCTATACTACAATAGCATGCACCCGAGACATGTTTTTCAGAATATTGTTGAAAATCAAGTGACCAGGATATCCATGTTCTGTACTGATGATGATGATTTTCTGCAGGAACAAGACAAACTCTTACAGAATTTTGCTTCAAGAGGCTATAATGAAAAACAATTAGTCATGAGTAAAGGCAAAGCAATGTCTAAAGGCAAAGCAATGTCCATTCGATACAACAAAGGGCAACCGTACTACTCGAAATGGAAGGAGAGTGATGTAAAGAAAGGTGGGAACAGCAACAGCCTCAGATGCATGATGACCTACACACTGACTCCTTTGATGTCCGTGAAACCATCAAGAAATTTTGGCCAGTCTTAACTGCTGACAGTAAAATTAAGAGAATTGTAGGGGAAACACCTACGTTTGGTTATAAAAACAAGAAGAACTTAAAAGATTTATTGTGCAACTATGATGGAATACCTAACAAGCAGAGTACAGAAGGAAGAAATAGGTTAGAAACTTGGAAATGTGGCTTTTGCAAAGCTTGCAGCCACATTAAATGTTCCAACAGTTTTGTTCACCCGTTAACTAACAAATGCTATAAGTTCTCTGGTTTTGCTAACTGCAACACCAAGAATGTTATATACGTTGGCACGTGTAATTTGTGCCAAGCCTATTACGTAGGAAAGACCAATAGAAAGTTTAAGGAATGGATACTTCGCCACCTGTTAGACATCAAGAATAAAGTGGTAACCAATGCCCTATATAGACATGTGTCTGAAAATCCAGGGCATTCATTTAGCTTTATGGTTATTTCGAATGTGACTACTAACCTCCGTGGAGGAGACATTGTCAACAAAACTGAAAAGGAAGAAACCAAATGGATCATGAACCTCAGAGCTAATTTATTTCCAGGGCTCAACAGAGTAGTTCCTATTAAACCTATTTTGAAAGAGAGAAGCCTAATTAAGAAATGAAATGGAGGCTTAAGGAAGGCATGCATCTGATTGCTGTATGTGATTGGTTGAGCAATTAAGGATCTTTATTTTAACAGAAGTAAGTCAGGTCTACACACTAGGATCTGAAGAAGGTTTTTTAACTGAAAGCGCTTATCCTGTTTGACCTGCAACTTGAACAGCACAATTTGTGCTTTTTATTTCTTCATTTTATTAAAGTTTGTATCCTAACAGAATTTTTCAGTGCACTTCCCTTTGTGGTGGAAGCCTTTTTCACTTTACTATTTTTGCCTGGAAGTGGTTTTTGGTTTGGTTGTCTGTGAAAAGCATTCCAGTACATATGTATGTATCTCTCTCTCTGTTTCTATCTATTGATAGAATACATTTTTATATCAGCACCAAATTCAGCCAGTTTGAGCTTCTCCTTAACCTTTTTAATCATCTCAGACCATGTACAGCATATATTTCTCATGCCTGAAATCCAGCCACAGTGATGCCATTGAGTAAGGGTCACCCCCACCACTCCTCTAGCCACCTATAGACCTATTACTATAATAAGTGTTATATGTAATATTATGCAGCGGTTTACTATGACAAGAGCAAACACACAATATGTGAATGGTCAGAAGATCGAAAAATAGCATTACAGATGAAAACAACGAAGTGTAAGAACGGTGAATATACATATAACGAAATCCATTCGAAAGTTCGACATTCTCATTGTGTGTTCCCAGCTGTTATACTGTCATTACTTCACAGTCTATTACCAGATGTTAGTCACCTAATAATATATCAATATAGTCCAGTACCAGCAAGATATGGATATAACTTCCAAATACTAATGAGATATTACCAGATCTGCTGAAAATTCCAGACTCAATAACTTGTGAATGCTGAAATGTTGCTCACAACTTCATCCACTTTTAAACTGCAATCCCAAACACCAGTGCGCAACACCGTCGTCTGTAGAAAAATCACACATAATACAACCGCCAATTCAAAACATAAGAAAATGTAGCCAGCTGCACATAAAAATACTATATAAATGCAATATATCTATCAAAATAAGCAGTGCTGTGCAACCATTTGTAAAAAGCCTCTCACACTTAATTCTTCCCTTCTGCCTACTAATCTTGTAACATTAGTTTCCTTATCCACAAGCCGTCTTCGTTTAGAAGTTGGAAGAACACCCGATGACAATCTGTTCTTTATATCCTCAACTCTATTCTGCTACAGCTGGATTGCATGCAATTCATCCAGCATATATACTCTTGGTTTCCCCAGCAAACTTCTGAGGTGATGATGCCATCCTTCATCTGCATTCTGGCTTCTGGGATACCCAAGAGTACAGGTATCCCATTGATTCCAGAATGTGATATCAAACAATGGAGGCATACGTTCAAAGGTATTACTATGCATACCATACCTGCATGGCCTTCCCAACACATAATTTTCCCTGAAAAATCTACATAAAGGATTACCTTTGTCAGGCATTTCACCCTCAGTTTCAGTCAGGGTACCTTCCACATACTCAGGGTTTATGAACGCCAAAGCTGTATTTTTTTACACAATAGGGAGAATGGAATAGAGCTACCAAAATCTGCCGCAAGATGTAGTCGTTGTATTTGTTGCCAGACTATCTGGCACAAATGGAACCAGCATCCTTTGGATATGCTATTACAGAAATGTGTCTTGATGGCATTCACAGCTCCCTTCTCAAAGTCACCCATGACCAGTTTAGGTGCTAAAGTTAAATTATAACGAGTGCCAGAAAGTGTTGTAACACATCTCAGACTTTGATGGTAGAACACCATAAAGGACAGGAATTACTTTACTAACACCTGCTACATCAAGCTTACAATGGATAGTATATATCTGTTTACACTCTGTGGTGCTAATTGGAAATGTTCCATCTACTAGTATATAGTTTGAGGCACACAAAATTTGCAAATTACTCTCCATAGTGACAATTACACAATTTCCAGCTGGACAGGCATCCCCAGTATGTTCCACAATGCATACACCATTTTTAAGTGGAATGTGACCAGCAGTTAAATCTGCCACGTTTTTATGTCTCTGATAATGCTTTTCCTTTTCAGTTGCCTTACTCTACTCACTGCTTGCTTTAAAGCTAATGTGTTAGGTAAGGCATTAACAACACTTGTGGGGGTCTCTGAGAAAATCTCTGAGACAACCTTACAGGGATCTTCAATTGACACCTCAGCCCTTCTCTTTAGTTTATCTCTCACGTCATAGACAGCAGTTTTTACACTGTCTGGACCACGGAAATGAGCTGTACTTTTTACTAGTTTATAGCCATCCCCAGTCAGATTAGTGATGCATCTCCCGCTACACTTATCCTTTAATTCTCTATAGCACCACTAATATGTTCTGTCATTTACAGTTCTCTCGTGCATGTACTGACATCCGTCCATGCATAACATATCCTTTCCCTTTTTACTACGGACAGTACTGTAAATATTACCGAGCTGTCCTGGCACAAATGTTGCTTCCTGCTGTGTTTCACAACTCCCACTAAAAGAAAAGCCACAATACATATAGTCACATTTTCACCATTTATGCATTATTTCAGTTCTTTTAGGTCCATAACGTTACAGTAACATACCTTGACATTTTCAGCCCTATCTACTTTGCTAGTGTATTGCTCTGCAGTAATCCAATTTTCAGGGTCCTAAACAAGTATCTTCCATATATTAGTTTACTTCCCCTGTGATTTAGATTATACTGCTGCCAATGTCATGACGTATATGACACTAATGCACATGTCAAAACGTCATTATTGCAGGTGATCTATTGAAGCAGCATTTTCAACATTTTAAGTTTAAATTATGTTTATTTCATCTTTTTCATTACTGACGGAACTGTGTTCGACCATTCAATGCTCGCACATTCGCCATTCGAACAATACATGGTAAACCTTATGCAACACATCATGTATGAATTAATTAACTTGGCCATAAATAATTTTCTGGTCCTTGACTGTAAATAATTTAATTTGTCAAAATCAGATACTATCACCTAAAACTGGATAACCACTTTGCAAAGGTTACTGAAACTATGTAAAATATCCATTGTGCATATAATGCCTATCTTGATGTGGCAAATAAGCCTTTGAGGAGATTCTCTCTCTTTCACCATTATCAATAAGATAATACAACTCACCATAAACCCTCATTTTGTCTGCTGTATAGCCATTTGGCTATTAGGAAGAGCTTATGCAGTAAAGGTGGCTGGTGCTTCCTTTGAACATAATAATATCATTAATGGTGTCCTGCAGGGCTCATTCTTGGATCCTCTCCTTTTTAACATCTATTTTTCAGATATCAAGCCTTAGATTTAAAGCCTATGACAAACTACGTTTGTTGACAGTTGCAAACCTGCAACTTATGGGCACTCAGATAGTCCAAAAAGGACATGACCATGCCAGATCCTGATGTACTGCTGACTATGGCAAGCAATGCATTGTGGTACTGTTTATAGCTTCATAATTTCACAATACCTCTGTTCAGACCCAAGGGTCATACTTGAACAGAGATCTACCTATAAATCTCTACCCATAAATCTGAAGCTGTTTTAAATGACGTAAAAGCTTTACAGCACCAAATAGAAAGGAGTAGTTTATTCCAAAAACTCACATCTGAGTAGGAAATGCATCTAGTTATTTTTCTGGATGCTTCAAGTTTATACAATTGTCTGCCAAATGACAAGATGAAGCCTCAATAGTGTCCTAAGTTTTTTGTGCACTAAAGCTTTGAAACCTGGACATGACCTTTCCCTAATAAAGAAATATTCATTTGAATAAAGCTCTAGAAACTTCCAGCATTTTATATATGCCAGGCATTTTCTAATTCATAAACATCAATGATACACCTGTCCAAACTAGCATAATTATTAAAGACCTGGATAGTTACATTAACACCACACTATCATTTCACCATCAGGTCTCCATTATAATCTGCAAATCATTCTGTTCAGCCCTGCTTATATCCAAAGGCATTTCATCTAGATAAAAAAGTCATTGTTCTACTCTACTCATCCTATATCAGATCTATTATTGAATACTTGGTTCCTTCAGTATATATCTCTCTAAATATGTAACCCGGTGTGCAACATCTCAAAGACTTTTGACTAAGAAAATCACATGAATTAAATCACTTAACTATGCAGAGAGACTCTCTTGTCCTTTCCCTGTGCTTTGTCTCCTAATGAGATCTTCATGGTGACTGATGTTTAGCCATCCATGCAGTGAAACATCCCTTCCCAACTTTCTTCACCTTCATAAAGCTGATATCTCCTCAAACAACACCAAGGACATTAATCTCCATCAATACACAAATAAATAAATAACTAGAAGATTATGCCAAAACAGCTCTTGATACAATTATTTCCCTACATGTCACACACAGTGCTACCCTGGTCACTTTTAGGTCAGTCTTGATAATTGGATGGGTTTTATAAATTTATCCCTGGGATAACTTGTACAGCTCTCTTTGTAGAGACAGTGAGCAAAACTGAACCACAGTAAACCTCTGGCTACTATATGGTCTTCATGACCACTTGTCTAGAATCTACCTATGAACCTAAAACCCATACAATCTAAAAACTAATTTACAGTCATTTTGCATAAAACAATAGTCATCACATAACATTATTTATTTAAATTGTGCACAAAATCATCTCATATGCCATATGTACTGTTGTGTTAGATTAATCAGATGTTGGAATCAAAATTGCTGGGAGAAATATTAAGAAATGTAAGTATGCATATGGTACACCTCTGATGAATGTACAGTATAGATATATAACTATACATATATATATATATATATATATATATATATATATATATATATATATATATATATATGCATAAATATATAACATTATGTTATCTAGTCCTATTAGATCTTCAAAAATAGATGAAGAAGAAGAGGAGGCAGTGACAGATTTAAGTTTTCTGGGTAATTGCAGCCATAAAATTTAAAAGTATTTGCTTTTGAAAGCAAATCTTCATAAGAATTTATAGAGCAAAGACATTGCATTGTCAGCAAATATTTACATAGTTAGTGCTATGTTTTTTCCAGTAACAGCATATGCATATGAGAGTTAAACTGTAAGTTAGACTAGGAGGTTGAAAACTGATGCTTTTGAACTGTGGTGTTGGAGAAAACTTTAGAGAATTCCTTGGACTACAAGAAGTTCAAATCAGTTAGTACTTAATAAAATAAACCCAGACTGTTGACTGAAAAGCTTGATAGTAAAACTAAAAATCAAATACTTTGGCCACATAATGCATAGACAGGATTCACTAGAGAAAACACCAATGCTGAAAAAGATCAAAGGTAGATGAAGAAGAGGGAGAAGATAGAAGCTACAATGGATAGGCACCATTACCAAAGAAATAAATATTAATTTTCAGGAAAGTACTATCGTGTAAATAATCTTTCCATAACTGCAGATGTTTTAATAGAGCACTGCTGCAGTAGCCTAAGCTATTTGTGTCCTACATCTGTTGCCAGACAGCTTTTCAAAGCTTTGAGGCACCCCTGACAAGCTATTACCATCAGGAACATGAGCGTTCCATATAAAAACACAATCAGTGCGCAATAAGCCTCAGAGCTTCCTTCTCCCAGGAAGGGAGATAATAGCCCTGAAAGGAAAAATGCAACACAAGAGTACTTATATACACAAGGGGATATACATGCACACCCTGGCAATATAAAAACACAGCAAAAGAAGGGTGCAGGAGGGAGGGAGTAGCTATTGCAACACTGATCATTCAGACACCTACTGTTATGGTAGGTTTACTTACACAACTGTATTATGTTCAACATAAGGTCGCTGTTGTAGTAGCCTCAGCTAATTGAGTTGACCTAGTTAGAAACTAAGAACGGAAAAAAAAAATAAGAATCACAGAGCCCCTGAAAAATGATCACAGCAATGTCTTTTCTGGATGTGGAAAAGGAATTAATTTTGCAGTGCTTTGCAAAAGTATGCACAGAGGACCAACTTGCTGCCTGTAGAATACTTCTGGCATCCACCCCTTTCCAGAAAGACACGAAAGAAGGCAAATCTCTGATGGAATGAGCGCTAACCCTGCCTAGAAGTAGCTTATTATGAAGAGAATAGCAAAAGAAAAAAAAAGCATGAAACAATCATCTAGAAATGATCTGTTTTAACACTGGTTGTCATTTCCTATTACCATCAAAAAAGATAAATAGCTGAATAGCTTTCCTGAAGGACTGTGTTTTGTCTAGATAGTATTCAGTTACCTGTGGACATGTAGAGTATGAAGAATGTTTTCTCCCTTGTTTTGGACGTCAGGTAAAAAAACAGGAAGATTAATAGACTGGCTCAAGATAAACTCTGAGACCACTTTAAATATAAAATAAGGATTTGTTCTCAAAGAAACCTGTCCTTGTGGAAAATGAGATAGTACAGACACAGTCTAAGACTTGTAGCAATGATATTCTCCCAGCAGAAGTCAGAACAATGAGTAAAGCAGTCGTCCATGCTAAGAACCTCAAATCAGCCCAATGAGCTGCTTCTTCCGGAAGATTACGTTTTTCAGGCATAAAGTTACACTCTCAAGGAGGAGGAGGAGGATGAGACACCTATTTTCTATGTGAACAGATGTGTAAAACCTCTTTCACAAACTGCTTATCTTGGACAGAGGAGGAAAGAGATGGTATACAAGGGTAGATAAGCAGAATTGACCAACAAATGAACTTGGAAGAGGAATAAGAAAGGCCAAAGGACATTAACTCACACAAATAATCATAAACCAGAGGCATCTGGGTCCAAAGAGTTCTGGTTCATGGAATGGCACCCACTAGAAAATCATTTCTACTTTAGCATATATCATTTTCTTGTAGCAGGGTCTTTAATCTCCTTTAATACCCATCGAACATCCTCAAAAACAAAATGCGTCTAAAAGGTATTAAAGTTCTATCATCCAGGCTGTCAGAACACTTGGGTGTATCAAACAACCCCTGTCTTGTTTGAGTAACTCCAGTTTCTGGGGAAGCCTGTGGTAATTGCCCTTGGCAAGTTCAAAATAAAAGAAAGAGCCACTGTTGAATGGGCAAAAAGGGAGTCACCACCACAGTCCTTGGGGAGTCTTTTGAGCCCCGAATATAAGTGAAAAGGGTGGAAAAAGCATACAGGAGCATTTCTGTCCATGAGAATAAGAAGGTATTTGTCTATTGTCTTCCAGGTTTGACTGCACAAAATTCTGGAGCAATTTTTTTTAGTTATGAGTTTTGTTCTGAGAAATGGCAAGCAAATGGACTTGAGCTGTTCCCTACAGTTGGATCGATTCTAGGAAAACTCCAGGATGAAGTTTCTATTTTTGGTGGTCTGTCTTCATCCTGCTTAGCTTGTCTGCTACCACATTTTGCTCTAATGGAATGTATGAAGCCTGAAGAGTCAAACTGAGCTGAGTTGCTACCTCCCAGATTACCATAGCAATCCTACAAAGGGGGTAGGATCTGATGCCCCTCTGTGTATCATATCAGTGTGGCATTGCCATTGTAAACTTGCAGAGGTCCTGGAGACCATGGGTGATTTAGGGCATTCAAATCATTTATCACTACCATAATCTTTCTCACATTTATGTGCTTTTGTCTGTTGTTTGTTCCACAGACCTTGCATTTTTTAACATTTGGAAACCACACCCCTTGCCAGCTGTAAGGCATCTGTTGTGACAGACAGCAGAGGAGATGGAAGGGAAAATGGTACACCTGTATTGTGAGGGATCTAGTCTATCTAACACAGAACCTTCTTTACAAATCCCCCTAAAAACAGGTATCCGAAAAGAAAAAGAATGTAGAAGTTGAGTCCAGATTGACTTGAAATACCACTAGATTTTTCTCATGTGATGTCTGGCCAAGTGAATCATGAGAATCATGGAAGCCACGTAGCCCAGAATTCTAAGAAATTCTCTGGCAGATACCTAGTTTTGACTGGAAAATCTCAGTAAGACTGTTTGGAACATCTCAACTTTGTATAGAGGAAGAAAAGCTCCTCCCAGGGTAGAATCATTCTCAGCTAAGAATTCCTTGAGAAGGGATAAAAGAAGATTTCTTTAAGTTCACTTGAAAACCCAGAATAAATAGAAAACTAAGCACTTGCTAATGACTCTTGATAACTGAAAAACAGTCTGCAAGTAATAGACAATCATCCAAATATGGGAAAATGTGAATGCCTTGAAGTCTGCAATAAACAATTACTGAAGCCAGCCAATGTGTAAATACCCTTGGAGCCATACATAGTCTAAAGTATAAAACAGAGAACTGATAATATGAGCCAGATACAGAAAATCTTAAGACAAAATGGCCCTGCACCCACTCCTGATACCTCCTAGTCATCAGTGGTGTACCACAAGGCTCTGTCCTTGGTCCCCTGTCTTTAACATTTTCACCAACACCCTCCACACATCCACTTGCACTACTTACCTCCTCCCCTTGCTGATGTGCCACATTTGCACTATGTACATCCTCCCCTTGCTAACGTGGCTCTCTTGCACTACTTACCTCCTCCCCTTGCTGACATGGCACACCTGCACTACTTACCTCCTCCCCTTGCTGACATGGCACACTTGCACTACTTACTTCCTCCTCTTTCTGACATGGCACACCTGCACTACTTATCTCCTCCCCTTGCTGGCGTGGCACACCTGCACTACTTACCTCCTCCTCTTGCTGCTTTATAGTGCTCCCATCATTACTAATGTCCAGTCTCACAAAAAGTAAAACCTGAACAATGCTATAATAAATGTGGCTAAATTTGCTGTAAATACCCCTTTCAAAACCCACCACTGTATAGCACTAAAAAGCCTAAATTGATTAGAACCACCCCATCAACTAACAAATAAGTAGCTTCTTACCACCAATAAAATTATCCAGCATCTATCTGCTTGTCCAGCACTAGTTAAAATTATGTTCAAATATGTTCCCATTTGGTCATTATCCAACTTTCAGCATGGCTTTAAGCCACACCACAGTACTACTTCTGCCCTCCTCTCTTTCTCTAATGTCATTAACCACAACCACAATAATAACAAACTATCCTCAGCACTCTTTCTAGATCTATCCAAGGCTTTTTACATGGTTGACCACAAAATGCTTATAAATACCTTGAAGGCCTTCTCCTTAAAGAACCATGCACTTCAGTGGTTTCAGTCCTACCAGCAGAGCAGGCAACAGGCAGTCCTATGGCAGGACAAGCTATCATCTCGCCTACCCATCACATTAGGAGTCCCCCAGGGCTTGATATTAGGGCCCCTTCTTTTCTCCATCTTTATCAATGACCTTCATTCAGTCATCCCAGATGCTATCTGCATTCAATATGCGGATGACTCCACCTTGATTTGTTCTGACACCTCACCAGCTACTTTATTCACATTAACCCAAAATACCTTCAATACAGTGGAAACATGGCTCTCCAATCAGCATCTAATCCTAATCCCCAACAAAACTAAGTTGCTCCTCTTCTCCCCCACATGCAGGACCCTCCTGCTATCCTTCAACATAACTGCTAACAATGGCACTATCATCTCCCCAGAAGCCCAAACTAAACTACTGGGTGTCATAGTTGATAACAACCTGAAGTTTGATGCGCATATCAATCAAACTATCAAAACCATTAATAAAAAACTTGGCTCTCTTTACAGAATCAAACCTTTCCTTACCCCACTTGCTAGAACTGCAATTGCCCGTTCCCATCTGCTATCAACTCTTCTCTACGCCTCACCTCTATTCTCCATCCTAAACAAAACAGATCTTAATAAACTATCATCCTGCTATAACCACATTGCCAGATATGCTACTGGCACAGCCTACCGGACACACCACTGTCACAACCTAAATCGCTTAGGATGGCTTGAACTGCCAAGCCCAACCAGAAAATACACCTGCACTAAAAAATATTATCAGCCCCTACACCAGCACCCGGCCACTGCGATCATCCACTAGACTCCTAGTTCAAACATACAAATCCAACTACTCAGCTGGGGACTCACTGTTTGCCAACTCTGTTGGAAAAATATGGAACAGACTCCCAGCTGACTTGACTCTAGTACCCTCACTAACTCAATTCAAAAACAAACTCAAGAAATACTTCAAAACTCATTGGTTATGTCCTTGCACTAACCCCGACAAGTGACCTCTCTATTTCTTAGGTGCCTTAGCTTCAACTACATCTAAGTTCTTTCTACCACTCCATTTCAGGAAGGGTTAATTGTATAACTGCTGCTCAGTGTGTCTTAAACCTGAATGTAATGTTATGTATAGATAACTTTGAAAATAATGTTACGTTTTGTAAAGTGTTTTATAATAAGTTAGTACTATATGTGCTAAATGCTGGTATTGTTTATGACTGTAATCTGCTTGAAACTAGCATTTACTAAATGTTCAATGTGTATTATTATCTTGGAGCTTTTCTCCCCGGGCCTCCGCTGAAAATGGATATGTATCCAGTCAGACTATTCCAGTCAACAAATGTAAAATAAAATAAATAAATACTTGTCTATGTCCACAAACCTATCAAATCTGCTGTGCATGGTCTGTACTAATAATATATTTTGATGGCCTGGAACTCCATAACCTATATCCATCAGATCAGTATACCCTACCTCCAGTCCTAACCATTCTGATAGACTTCCTAGCCAAAATGTATCTGAATTCTTGTTCAATCTCAGGGTAAACTATATTCTTAAATATGAACTAGTACCTATTCATACCTTACACCTCTTTACTCCCCCTTCTTCACTCACTTCCTAACTTCAATCAATTTCTCTCCCATGACACTCTTTAGCTAAATATGCCATAACCCTTTTTTCTCTCTCATTTCATAATGGAATTCATGTTTGTGTTATATTAATTTACCTTTAATTTCTTTAAACTGGCTAAAATTTGTTGAAATATGAAATTATCATCATATAAGATGTATCTTTTTTCAACCAGTGTTGTCACACTCTGTCTGATTTGGTATAATTGTTTAAACTGTAGATGTTTTTGTATTATTTTTGAAGATTATAAAATTATTGTTTTTGCAATACATTACAGCTTTTCTCCCTAGGCCTCCACTGAAACTGGGCACCTACCCATTTGGAATTGCCTGGTAATGAAATCTCAATAAATATAAATACAATAAGAAACAACAACTTACACTGAGCTGTAATCTGTTTGTGGATCAATGTCATTTTCTGTGAAGCACTACCAGAAATTTTACCTTGAGTTTAGCTGCAAATACCCCCTTGTAGCTATCAAAGTATTCAACATCAGTGCAAAGAGATGAGCTCTTTGGAATTTTAAGAGAGAAAGTGTAGTATTTTAGCAAACTAGGTGGTATATGGTACGGTATGCAAATTCAGATTTATTTATCTATAACTGCCTTGCATATAGTTAAAATACTGCTAATAAGATATATAATTTTATTCTACAGAATGTCAGCCCCCAATGGTCTACTTTGACTGCAAAACTGCTACTTCCGGGAAAACTGGTGCAGAGTGTCAGAGGAGTTGCCAGACACTTTCAATGGAATGTGTAAGTAATATTTTTTCACATACTGGACTTGGTGGATGAGGTTAGACATATTACATTTATCTGTCCTTGTATCTATCTGTCTCTCTGTCACTGCTTTGAGGTCAGATTTGGAGTCTGCACCTTTTACAGTGTGGGTTCTGTCAGTGAGCCTAAAGACCGGTCATTTTCAGCCTAGGTTTCTAGAATCCTGACTACAGGATCAACTTTTAGAGGTGTATTGTCAATGTGATAGTTACAATGGAAGTCATACTTATAGAAGGATACAGTTATGAATGTCTTGGTGTTTAGTTTCAGTCCATGGTTTGGACATCAGCAATTTGTTTAGGAAAGGCCAGCTGGGGATATTTTCTTGTCCTCTGAGGAGTTTATGATGGCAACAAGTTTACAGTCCTCTGCAAACTTGGTTAGCCATAAACCCTTAAATGTAGTTTTGATATACAAAAGGTAAATGCCAAAGAGGAGTATCTCAAGGACTGCACCCTGGGATACATGCAAACTGTATATGTGTCTGTATGTCTGTCTATCTCTCCACCTATCTATCTATCTATCTATCTATCTATCTATCTGTCTATCCACTCAACCATACAGATTTTCGCAGAATGTCCAGATTTTTGTCTTATATTTCTGCTCCATTTTTCATAAAATATTGGTTTTCTAGCAAATCATTGAAGATATAAGTCAGAAAATAATGACACACATTTGAGTTTCAGACTTCATACCATTTAGACAATTTATGCAAATGCAAAACCTGTTATTCTATCTACTTTCTAAGTTTGTAAGAGCAGTATTTAACAACTGTCCCTATTTTTGGGTCTTTGTCCCCCCATTTTTTCTGGCTTTGTCCACATTTCTTAATCTAAGAGGTTGAGAGGTATGGTACAGAGTAATGGTGAATGTGGAAGGGAGGTGAAGAAGAGAATGCAGGCAGGGTGGAGTAGGTGAAGAAGAGTGTCAGGAGTGATTTTTAACAGACAGGTACCAGTAAGAGTGAAAGGGAAGGTCTACAAAAGGGTAGTGAGACCAGTTATGTTATATGGGTTGGAGACAGTGATATTGACAAAAAGGCAGGAGTCAGAGCTGGAGTTGGCAGAGTTAAAGATGTTAAGATTTGCAATGGGTGTGACGAGGATGGATAGGATTAAGAATCAGTATATTAGAGGGTAAGCTCCAGTTGGACGGTTTGGAGACAAAGCCAAAGAGGCGGGATTCCATTGGTTTGGTCATATGCTGAGGCGGGATGGTGGGTATATTGGGAGAAGGATGCTAAGGATGGAGCTGCCAGGTAACAGGAAAAGAGGAAGGCCTAAGATAAGGTTTATGGATGTGGTGAGAGAGGACATGCAGGTTGTTGGTGTGACAGAGCAAGATGCAGAGGACAGGAAGAAATGGAAACAGATGATCCACTGTGGCGACCCCTAATGGGAGCAGCCGAAAGAAGAAGAAGAAGAAGAAATAGAAGAAGAAGAAGAAGAAGAAGAAGAAGAAGAAGTGGTGTATTGTCTATACATTATGTTGTGAGGAGGGGTTGTCTATCAAAAGTAATGATACTACACTTTTTTAACGTTTAGTTTGAACCCATTTTTAGTACACCAGTAGTTTACTATGGATTGTTCTTTCCAGACAGTTTGTATATAATAGGATCTCTTAACAACAACCCTGAATGTGTAATCATCTGCAAACTTTGTTAACAATTGTTTTTGGCTCTTTTCCCGAACATCTGGTAGGTGAATACCAAAAGAAGTCCTGAGGTACACTGATGGTCACTTTCATACTTAATGATGAGGGACCTGCAACTTGCATCATGTGGGTTCTGTCTTTCAACCACTTTGCTATCCATAGTACAACATATGATGTGATTTTTAAAGTACTTAAATTTTGTATGATGCCAGCAAAGGGAATGGCGTTGAAGGCCTCAGCCAGGTCAACATATGCTGTGCCATATTGCATGGTGGCATCTACAGCCTTTATAACCATTTTAAAGGAATTTACCAGACTAAACAGACAGAATCCAGTGTTAACAAAACAAATTGCTGGAAGGCAAGTCTAATAAGATTACTAACATCACAGCATGTGCATTCACTTATAATACATTCTTGCTTTTCAGATGAGGCTTGTACGGCTGATAGATTTCCAATTATGCAAGTCAGGTATAAGGCTAACTTTATGAAGGGGCACTTCCACTGCAGTGCTCCTTTCATCAGGGATTAAATCAGTAGCTAAATATAAGTTAAACACTTTGAGAAATGTGTCTGTAAGGACATGTTTAACACTATTAATTAGCAACCATCAGGTCCTATGGAGAAAATATTTTTGGTCTTGTTAAGCACTTTCAGTAAATGACCTTTAGAGATAACTGGGGGACCATGGAATAATTCAGATAGTCTAGGACTTTGAATAAAAATTTCAGGGGTGAAGCTGGTACTAAATTTGATTGCAAGGATATTGGCATATTGATTGGATTAAAACATGAGGTATCAATATCAATAAGGTCAGGGCAATGTATAATATTGTTTTTTTAGTTTTCTAACCTAATTATAAGGAGTTTTAGATTTGCTAAACATTTAAGGTATGTCTTTATTTTGTCGTATAGTTTATTTATGGTGGTGGAGCAGTACGGTGATGAATTTCCGTGATTCTTGGTTCTGTTAGGAACTACTAGGTCTACATTTTTCCAAATGGGTGTAGAATTCCTTACTGAAGCTTGCTGCTGTATTAAGGTCAGGAGAGGTGCAGCCCAAAGTGAATTGTGATATTTCTTCACAGAGTAGGCTGCAGTTGGCATGTTTGCAGCCTTTAAATTCAGTAGGGTTTGTTGTAGGAACTTTTTGGAGTTTGAAAGAGAAAGTTTCAAGTTTGTGGTCAGACTTCACTGAGCAAGGAGATAGCATTGGAGTCGTGGAAGAAGCAACTATATTTATAAGACTCAGATCAAGAATGCTTTGTCTTTAACAGGTTTATTTACCAACTGATCAAGCAAATATTTGTTTGTTAAGTCTACAAATTTATGGGCATGTCCTGCATCGAAGGTATAGGTGTGCCAGTTTATTGAAGGGTGATTAAAATCATACAAAACAAGGGAGTTTTTGCTAAAAGAAAGATCAGTTAGAACACTGAGTAATCTTATATGATCTCCACGGAAGGTGATCTGTAACATAATTCTCTCTAGAGTGATCTGTAGTTCAGTGAGTTCAGTTTGCGAGTCCCTGTGGAGCTGCCTGAAGGTAATAAGTTCCTTGATAAATATGGAGACCCCATCACAATTACCACTGGATTTGAAAGCATGAAAAGCAGAACCCTAGCATATAAAAAGTGCTGTCTTTACATTTAAACCAAGTCTAAGTAACTACACAGATGTAGAGGTTTTTCACATGCAGGAGTGCCTCAACATCAGACAAATTATTTTTTAAACTTCATTCAGGAGACCCACCTTCATGTCAGCTGATTTCAGGACAGATATGCTAATTACACTAGAATTTCCATCAATGGAACTCTGCCAAAAAAGGACACTAGGGAGCTGCAGAGGCTTTTAGCCAGTATGTGGAAGCCTCGAAATGAGGAGCGCAGGACACAAAGCGAGCTGGATCACCGACACATCCTGGATCTGCCTATAATGCTGTAAGCCATTTAAACAATTATTGAAACCAGGTATATTTTTCTATATGTAGATATAGAGCTATTTAACCAATTACTGAAGCCAAGTATATTTTTTCTGTATATAGGTATAACTCAAGGCAAATGAAGGATTCCACTTAGGAATTAGCATTTACCTGCATTTGTAACATGCATAGAAAGTTCTAACGTCTTCCTTTGCAAATCCCTCAGTATTCTATGTATTGAGTCATTAACTCCCACATGTATTTCTACCATGTTATAGTTATATTTGTCAGGAATTAAAGTGCGTAGTGCCTTTGTTACATCAAAGACCTTGGTGTTTGAAAAACAGATATGTTTGTATATGCATTTGCGTGTGCGTATATGTGTGTGTGTAGTTTATTGTACTTGTTTACTTTTGTTCATAGTTCATACATAAGAACTAGACTAGCTGCCCTTCTGGGACATTTTAAGCCCAGCCAATTTCCTTTGGTGAGAATCAAGCTCTGTTCATCTTGTCTGTGAGGTAAACACCTTACCCATTATGCCAACCCCCAACCCTTATGGTAGCCCCGTCCCATCTTCTTCTTCTTCTTTATTTACTTTTCAGAAATAAATGTAATGTTTACTCAGTCTGAGGGAGGTGACATGCACAGTATGACTACTTGTTTATATACATTACTTCAGCGTTCTTTTAATAGCATGTTTATGCTTCGTGTTTCAGTTGAGTTCTGTGTGTTTCTTGTTCCTCCAGTGAGTTTCTGTACTTTCCCTTACTAGTGCATTTTAATTTTACTTTGTAATGATGTAACTAGATCAGTAAATCAGTTTTTATGTGGTACAATGATGGTAATTAAAATTTATTGCCATTACATCTTATTCACAGAAATTACTCCCATCCTTTTCTTGAAGATTCTCTCTCAAACATTGTTAAGTAAGAGTATGCTGTGAGTAAATCTGTTCTGTAACTTGGTTTGCCTTAACAGACTGCCTTTCCTTTACAAAACATTAATCCTAAAGTTTAGTTAATGCATTGAATGATCATTTACACTTAATAATAATACTATACTTCATCATGAAATGGTTATATGTTGTTTTTTAGGCATTATTTTTTAAATAGTAAATGGTACTCATTGAAGACAATATAACTTTAGTCAGCTCATGTATGTCCTAAATAAAAATAAAAGTTTAATTTTTTTTTTGTTTGCTTTTCCAGTTTAGTACAGAGTGTGTATCTGGCTGCGTGTGTCCTAATGGACTCATTCTTGATGGTCAAGGTAGATGCATTACAGAGGAAAAGTGTTCTTGTGTACACAATGGCATTATTTATAACCCTGGGGAGACCGTCGACATCGGATGCAATACATGGTAATCAAACCGGACATGTTCTAATATCACTTTCTGGACAATAACTGATGTGTTTGTGTGGGTCTCTGTGAAGACGTGTGTGAGGGAGTGACATTCATTTTATCAAATCATTTTTCATTAGTTTACTTCAGTGAACTTTTCATAAAATTTTTATCTTGTTAGCTTGCCTTGTAGTTAAATTGCATGTCCTTGACTGTTAACATTTTAATATGGAGGTTCACCTTGTTTGCTATTGTTTAGTCATGTAGTTAATATATTTAAGTTCTCAAGATTTTCGTGTTGGGGTTCTTGTTCCTGTACATAGTAAATGGAAAGCTGAGAGTATGCTGTATTATTATTAAGTTGCACTTGAAATTGTGTTTATTTATTTATTTTTTGTTTTGTCCCACATTTATTCTTTTTTAATTTTATTTAGCTTTAAAACTAGCAACTGCTTATTTCTATTTATGGGAACTTAGAAGTCAGTAAGTATATTAAAGGAAGGTGCAGGAGGCAAAAACTCACATGAGGGGCTTGGTAGCTGTGCCCAGAGCTGACTTTCTGTTTTGAGAAAGCTTTAGATTTTCAAAAAAAAGCATTTGCTTCTGAAATTGTTTGCATCAGACTAGTATGCTTCACTCATAGAAGTGCATGCATTCAGCTTTCAGTTTCATTAACATTTAATGGTTGCTGAGTAACAGTTGCAGTACTGAAGTAATTCCTTGGGTAATGAAACTGTAACAGTTGCAGTACTGAAGTAATTCCTTGGGTAATGAAACTGTAACAGTTGCAGTACTGAAGTAATTCCTTGGGTAATGAAACTGTAACAGTTGCAGTACTGAAGTAATTCCTTGGGTAATGAAACTGTAACAGTTGCAGTACTGAAGTAATTCCTTGGGTAATGAAACTGTAACAGTTGCAGTACTGAAGTAATTCCTTGGGTAATGAAACTGTAACAGTTGCAGTACTGAAGTAATTCCTTGGGTAATGAAACTGTAACAGTTGCAGTACTGAAGTAATTCGTTGGGTAATGAAACTCGTGACAACATTTCTTTCTTTCTGGAGTTATCCGAAGACAATTTTGGCATGATACAGTTTAAGGATGTATTCCATGGGCATACAGTGACAGACACAGTACCACTGAAAAACAGGTCCCCAGCTCTGGCCCTTTGGGGTGACCTATTTTTGACTAAAAGCACTGGCACTGGAGGGACTGAGTGAGAGGTGTGGCAGTAACTGACTAATGGAGACTCACCCATCCTGGAGTGAGGTAGATAGCCATGGCTCATTGTACTGGTGACATCTCCAGGAGGAGGAGAGAGATATCAGTGACAGCAATGGGCTCAGAGATGCACAGATGTGCAATTCCAGTAACCAGGATGTAGATGCAGAGATGTCCCATGCCAGTAACCAGGATGTAGATGCAGAGATGTCCCATGCCAGTATCCAGGATGTTGACATGTGCAGCAGTACAGATCTTTCTAACAGCAACAGCTCTGAATCTTGTAGTGTCATTGTAGGGTTTTTGAAGTTAGGAACATAAATTAAAAAAAAAATCTTTACCCTCTCAATAGATACTGCACTATTATTGGAACCCAGCTTTTGCCTTCCAGGGGAAATAATGGTTCAGTTAGCTCTCACCTCTGGGATGAACAAATGTGTAATGGGTGTCTGAGGGTGGGAGCATTGGGTACTGTTGGGGTGGGTGCCCAAAAATCAGAATCATACAGGCCCATTTCAATATTAAACCATGATTATAAAGTGATTATGTCTATAAAGGCTAAAAGAATGACAAATGTGATGCCAAAATTGATAGATATGGATCAGTGTGGTATTGTGGAGGGGAGACAAACAGTTGACAGGATTAACAGAACACTGACAATCCAGAGGGAAGCAGAATGTAAGAAAATACCACTGTTGTTTGTGGGTCTTGATGCAGAGAAAGCATTTGACAAAGTAAGCTGGGACTTTATGAGCAGAGCAATTGAAGCATTTGCATTCCCTGATAAAATTATAAGGTTGATTAGGAGGGTATATGAGAGATCGGAGTTGAAAATTAAAGTGGGCAGGGTCCTCTCTGATCATTTCTTCTTGAGCAGAGGAAACAGACGGGTAGTCTTTTCTCACTTTTCTTACTTCCATTATATTTGGAACCATTGGCCAAGAAAATAACAGACTCAGAAATTCAAGAATATAATTGGTATGGTAGTCAGGAAAAGCTGGCTGTATTTGCAGATGATATTATTTTATACCTGACAAAATCAGAAGGGTTTTTGAACATACTGAGACAGTTTCAAATCTTTTTGGAATACAAAATTAATGAAGCTAAAACAAAAGCAACAGCTGTGAATTATGTGGCCACACATGAATTGGTTCAGCAATATCCGTATTTATGGGGACATGATAAAATGAAGTATTTAGGAGTATGGATTAAAATTATTCCAGTGTGGCACCTCAGGACATGTGGGAGGAGACTAAACAAAATATAATACAAAAACTGAGAAAATGGAATCTCTGTTATATGGATATTGGCAGTAAGATAGAAGCAGTTAAAATGTTTTTATTCCCTTTAGTCATATACACAGGTCAGGCATATTTTTAGCAACCAGAGGAGAAGTCGTGGATAGCAATTAATAAAGAGATGAAGGAGGGGGAGACAGCAAGAGTCATATACGATAAGCTTATTCTACCAATACAGCAATTGGAATTACTGATTTGAAGCAGTATTTCAGAGCAACACATTTATACCCTAGAACTAAAAAAATCTGTTTTTATCACTCTTTGTTTGCTTCCTGACCTATTTTAACACTTCAAAATCACTCTAAGTGCTTTATTTGTAATTTTATCCTGTTTTCCACAACATGGCTACCAATGGGGCTTGATGTATCAGCATGATCTTGTTCTCCCTCATCCCTTTATCTTTCCCAAAATGCTTTGTATGACTCATGCCAGACATAAGGAAGTAACTGTGAATTCCCATGCCATTGACATATAATGGGATTTATGTGAGTCACTGTTAACTTCTTTACCTTCTGTAAAAGGACTGCTTGTTTTCTGTCTCCAATCACCCTCATTTATGTTTGGCTCAGACCTTGTTTGGTACTATACTTAGAACTTATCCAGCTACAGCCAGAAAAGTAACTAAACTGCAGGCATTTGTTCAGGGTTTTCTTTTGTAGTCCAAGAAGAATTGATTCTGCAAGGGTCTGTCAGTGCAGTGAGAGTTTTAGCACATCTGCAGTAGTGTGGGGGAGGGAACTGACAATTCCTCTTGAACTAGAAAAGAAAACCCTGAACAAAAGTCTGCAATTTAGCTACTTTTCTGGCTGAAGCTGGATACCTTCTAAGTATAGTGTAAAACAAGGTCTGAGCCAAACATAAATGAGGGTGATTAGAGACAGAAAATAAACAGACCTTCTACAGAAGGTATGTATCCCAGAGATTACCCCGTCTATGGAACAGGCTTCCCATCCATGTGAAGGAGAGTTCCTCCCTAACCCAATTCAAGTGCAACTTGGACAGTTGAATTGGAAACCGGAAATTCATCCCTGGTTTGGCACCTATGTCTTTAATGGGCGCAGGTATCATGTAAATGGTTCATCTCCCAGGCCTATGCTTACACTTATCAAGGGTAGAAGAAATTGTCAGAGTTTTGGGATGCATGGCTACCTATGAACCTAGGAACATATTTATGTGAGTCACTGTGAGGCACACAAATAATTAGTAGAGCATATAAACTATTGCATTATAACTATCAGACTCAATCAGAGGAGGTTAGAAATGATTTTAAAGACAGATTGGATAAGCAATTCACAAAGAAACAATGGGAGGGGTATATGTATGTCTCCCAAATATGCAACAAAGTCTAGAAGATTACACAGATATTTTTATACCCCAAGTGGACCCAATAAAATTTTCTTCAGGTAGACAGCAAATGTTGCAGGTATGTTGGGGAAGAAAGAGGTAGCTGGGAACATATTTTCTCGGAATGTAATGAATTGGCAGACTTTAAAGATTCCCTGTAGAATGCTTTGTTGGAGATAGTGAGTGAACAAACTGGTGTAACTAAGGAAATAATTTTTTTGAGCTATGATTCAGAATCAGAATTGCCTAGACATAGTAAGGCCTTGCAGAGCCTAATAATGATGGCTGTTCAAAAAATAATAACTAAAAAATGAAAATCAAAGTCTAAACCAACTTCACTAGAAGTAGCAAAGATAGTAACAGAGAAAAAACAACTGGAATTGGGATTTTTAGAAAAGGGTAGGAGCAAATTACATAGGAAAAAATGGGAATTTTGGAATCAATACATGCAGAAGAGCAACAAGGTTTAAAAGAAGCCAGGATTTGAATGAGCTATATAATGTTTGACAATGACTGGATATATTATGTTGTGTCTTTCAGCTTTTTCCCGGTTAGGGGTCGCCACAGCAGATCTCCGGTCCGCTAATGATTGGTAGTTGATTTTTATGTGCCGAGTTACCAGCCCTGAAGCACAACCTTCAACGAAGGTACACACATTCACGCATGTCTCCACGCAGAAGACGCATTAGCTGAGAATCGAACCGGACAGCATCTTACTGTGAGGTGACAACGCTACCGCAGCAATGACTGGATATATTATAAGTGATATATAATGTTTGCAGCTACAGTTGTGTCAGCATGGTTATGAATGTATAAGGTTTGCAACTGAAATTCTATCTGTATGGTTTATTTTCTTTGATTGCCTGTGTCATACACGATAATTTAATAAACGTTTCTTGTTTTAAAAAATGAAACTGAATATGTTTTCCAAAAAAATATTGCTTAGTTTTTTTCATGTGCAATAAATCTTAGGTGATGCTTAAACTCCACTTTTAAAAAGGTCTTTTGAATCCCACAGTTTTGCTAATATGGTAATGGCTTTATTTTATTTTTGTTTACAGCACATGTATAAAAGCTAGATGGTCTTGCACGAACTTACCCTGCCAAGAGACTTGTGCTATCTATGGAGAGGGGCATTATATTTCCTTTGATAAACGTCGTTTTAACTTCAATGGAAACTGTGAATATGTCCTGACACAGGTAAAGGAGTATTACTTTTATAGTTTGAATGACTAATGTGAAATCTTGTTTTATACCCTGAGTTAAGAAAAAATATTTACCATCCTACGATGCTATGACATGGAAATTAAAGTCTAGATATTTCTCATAAACTTAAAAAAAGTTAGGGTTTCCAGTTTTTTAAATGCATGAAGTGGACAATTTTAAATGGTAATGAAATTTTCAGGACAAACTACATTCTCAACAACAGAAATACCTTGATTTCATTTCTTCAAAATAAATGTATATTATAAAAATGCAGGACCTTTTGTTGTAAATCATACAAATGTACTTGAAGTACAGGTTCATAGCTGAATAGTAGGCTAACTGCTCTGAAAAACCTTGCCAATAACCCAAGTTCAGAATAAAACGCTGTACTTTGTGTCTATGAGGCAAAGACCTTAACCATTATGCCAGACCCACAATGCTTGCACTTTTCTGCAAAGATTAGAGGGGAGTCAAAAGGGTCATCTAAAATATACATTTGCCATTTTCATATTTTCACAAGACATAAACTGCCAAATCAGGATAGTCCTATAAAAAGAGGGACAGATAAAGCATAAATAATTTGAAAAACAAATTAATCTTCAGAAACTGTAGAAACAAAATGGACTTATTTTGAAAGCACATTCCTTCTTCACACACACACACACACACACACACACACACACACACACACACACACACACACACACACACACACAGACACACACACACACACACAAGCACACATACACACACATGCATTTGACATTTTTTTCATTTCCACAGGACATAACTGCCCAAATTGGGACTGCCCTTCAAAAAAGGGAGATGGGTGGTAACAATAAATGCACCTCCAAAACAAATGAATGTTTAGAAACTTCAGAAACAGAATGCACTACTATTTCATTTTTCTTGATTTTAAAATATTAAGTAGCATATTGTTAGACTTGTACACATTGCATTAAACAGTTTTTAGTGGTGTAATGTAGATTTAGCTAGATAGATATATTTGTGTGTGTGTTTGTGTGTGTGTGTGTGTGTGTGTGTGTGTGTGTGTGTGTGTGTGTGTGTGTGTGTGTGTGTGTGTGTGTGTGTGTGTATCTGCATTTGTTCAAGGGCTCATGAAGAAGATGGATTTCAAGTGATTTCCTTCTACATACACTAAAGGAGAGTCAAGTTATAAATGATTAATAGTCTGAACAAAATGAAAAGTAAACATTATTAACTCTGTGATGAATCTCTGAGCAATGAGGAATTCTTTACTTGAGCAGAAGCAGGAAACTGAAAACTACAGTTAATGCGATCATTTAAAAAAGCAGAAGGAACTGGGCCGAAGCAACACAATGTAAATACTATGCAACCATAAATGGCTCACTGTGTGTGTTGCAGATACCACAGGCATATATATGGCCGGGGTAAATGGAGTTAAAAAATGGGAAGCCATTCTAAATTGTAATTAGCCCCTTCCACAATTGTCTACCCCATTTTTAGTCAGTATTCATGTATTTTTAACATGAAATATATCACTTTTTTTTCTTTTATATGTTCCAACAGCACTACTGACTCGGCAACAAAGTGTTTCTCATTTCTAACTTAAATTTACCTCTGACAGTCATTTACATTTAATTCCTTTTTCCTCCAGTGTTTCTATATACAAATATCCCAGTGCATTAACACAGACCTGTGCATTCTTTCCCATCTCCAGTTCAGTCAAATATGGAGTGATTGACCTCCTGCTTCCATCTAGCCCCCCTCCCCATCTTGTTGTTGCATTAATGCTGATATAATCTGAAATATTTGTTGATATCCTTCGCAACCTTCAACATACCACACACCTTTTTAACACATTGTGTAGAAGCTGCAAGAGCCCAGCCGCAAGCTGCAAGGCTGCAGCAAAAAGGGTCCTTTACACATGACTGTGAAAACTAGTCATTCAGTGACACACTAATCACAATGAGTAAGACCTCATTATTGGTTAATTTGCATGTCTCTGAATAGGTTAGTGATTACTGCAAGTGCTAAGAGGTACGTTGCTGTAGTAGTCACCACACTGATGGCACAGGCATCAAGTTGGCACAAGCTTCCACCTCATTCATCTCCACCACTCATGGACACATTCAAACGCACACACATACACACATGCACATGCGCACACACACACACACACACACACACACACACACACACACACACACACACACACACACACACACACACACACACACCAGTACTTGCACATACAATCACCAACCTACATATACAAAGAGTGAAAGAGATACACATACACATTCGTGTACACACACACTTAAACACACACACACACACACACACACACACACACACACACACACACACACACACACACACACACACACACACACACACCAGTACTTGCACATACAATCACCAACCTATATATACAAAGCGTGAAAGAGACATACACATGTGTACACACACACACACACACACACACACACAAACACACACACACACAAACCCACACACACACACACACACACACACACACACACACACACACACACACACACACACACACCAGTACTTGCACATACAATCACCAACCTATATATACAAAGCGTGAAAGAGACATACACATGTACACACACACACACACTCGTACATATGAGCCACACGTGTATACACAAAGATGCACACATACCTATACGTACACATACACTCACTAACCTATACCTGCAAAGAGTGAAATAGAGAGACATACCTACAAGCAGAGATACATATGGAAATCTGCACACACAAAGCTAGAACAGATACACAGAATTTGTACCAGATTCTAAATTAAATATAATTTAAAATGAATTATTTCAGAAAATGTGCTTGCACAAGCACAAAGAGGTATGTTATATAGTACCTGCCCCCATCTAAAATATATAATATGTTTGCTGCATGAGTTGTGAGCTTTTAGAATAAGCAAAGTGCTTATAATTCGGGGCAAATATTCCTAGTCAGGGATGGAAAACTGTGTTTTCCATTAATTCTGTTTGGAGCAGACTGCAGCCCCCCCTCCCTTAAAACTTTTACAACTACTTTTGTGAACTTTAATAGAAATAGCTAGCCAGTATAATTTTTGAAACATGTAGCATACTTAAGCTCTCTGTTTATAAGGTAAGACAAAATAATGTATTTCTGTAAAGTAGATGTAATTTATTTGACATAGCTGCTGACATGTTTTTTTACCTTTAAGTTACAAGTGTTGTGCCTGGGGTTAGCTGTAGTAAGACTTTGTCCATGAGTATTATAAAATATGTAAATGCATATTGATTTATTGATAGAGTATAAGGCAACATCAAAAGAATGTATACTATAAAATAAATACTTAATAAAGTTAGAATAAATATGATTTCATATTAAATATGAACAGTTTTATAACAAGCAAACTATTTATTTACCATTATTTAACACAATTAAAACGTTTTTCATTTTATGTTCCAATATGTCAAATAAAAAAGTGTATTTAAACCAAATGATAATATTTTTGCAGGACTATTGTACTAACAATCCTGAAAATGGAACTTTTCGAGTAATCACAGAGAATATCCCATGTGGAACCACTGGGACCACTTGTTCAAAGGCTATCAAACTCTTTCTGGGGGTAACTTTGTTTTTTTCTTTTTTATTGTAAAATCAATATTTTTTTGAACATTTCAGATTGCAACACTGAATTTGGTAGGACCTTTGTACATGTTTACATAAATCTCAGGAATGCTATTGTGATAACTTTTGCCATTTTGCTCACCTGGCTGACTTCCAGAACCTTTTTTTTTTAATTCATGATGTAACTCAGAGATTAGCAAGAACTCAGAATGAAAAAGCACAACAGTGAGATTCTGATATGGTGTACGGGAGCACCTGTAGCAGAGCAGGGTGTGTCAGGTGTTAGTATATACAGCTTTTGTGCATCTCATACACTGATCTCCATCTAGGGACCCAATAGCAACTGAAAGAGGCCTGACAGACTCAAATTATCCAGCTGTATGCACTATCTCAGTTGTAAACACTGTTTCATGTGTGAATAGGCAGTTCAAAGCTGCAGTATTTACTTTTCAGAAGTCTTTGAAGAGAGGTTAGGAGATTGCAGTTTTATGACCATATATCTCTACAGCCCTTGATATTTAATACATGCTTTTTATTAAAAGTGTATGCATGTTAACAGAGTGAGTCTATAAAAATATCCATCAACAATAATATAGCTTTTCCCAGATTAAACAAGTTAATAAAAATGCAATTCATTCCTACCAAAGAAGTGTACACATATTTTTAGGTTTGCTATGTAAATAGATCCTAATTCAGATTCGTATAAAGACTCATTCCTCTCCTATATTAAAGTAAGAAGAGCTATCGTTGTCCTCTAAAACTGCACAGTCCTGGAGTCTTGTTAGCTTCTGCCTGCACATGCAAATAAAAGTGCAGTGAGAGTCTTCAGACAATAAACATATTGCACAATCCCTTAGTCCTATGACTTTACTTGCTAATATTCTAAAGTTGCCCACACAACACATTTCTTTCTCTCTCTCTCTCTATATTTATATATATATATATATATATATATATATATATATATATATATATATATATATATATTTATATATATATATATATATATATATATATATATATATATATATATATATATATATATATATATATATATATATATATATATATATATATATATATATATATATATATATATATATATATATATATATATATATATATATATATGTGTGTGTGTGTGTATAAACCAGACCAGGTTCTACTTCTGAATCACAAAATACTGAAATATTGAATTTCAGTATCTCAAGACCAATATAGCGAATGTGCAGTTGCTCGAAACTGCATATTGTTGAATGTTAGTTTGCCGAATCTGTTGTAGTTGTGGTGCAGTGTGTTCTTCACTTTATGCTGTTACTTTAAGGTTTATTGGTTTCTGGGTAGTAAAGATGGTGGCTGGTGTGTGGTTATGTTCAGAGATTCAGGCAGGTTCATAATTTGTAAGGGTTTTGGGTAGAAATGTGGTTTGTTTTAGTTTTTTTGGGAAGTTTTAATAGTAGGTTAGGGTAGGTAGGTGAGTGTGTGTGTGTGTGTGTGTGTGTGTGTGTGTGTGTGTGTGTGTGTGTGTGTGTGTGTGTGTTTAAGTGTTGAAAGTGGCAATTTTTGTAGATCTGTAGTGTGTGTGTTTCTTGTGGGATAAATATGACAGTGTGTAATGGGAATGTAAGGTGCGTAACAGTAGGTTTGCTGTTTTTTTTCATGTTAGTGTGACCTTGGAGTTGGTATATATAAGTAGCAGGGGTGTGGGGGTTGCAGGGTGTCTTGGTCCCCTGCTTAAACATATACTAGTGTTATGTGTTTTTTTTTATGTTGGGGGAGGGTTGGGTCTTTGTGTTCTTTTATTTTCAGTATTTTGAATGTCATTGTTGTAGTTTTTCATTTTTGTGGACATTCGCTATTCTGGTCTTGAGATACTAAAATTCGATATTTCAGTATTTCGAGATTCAGAAGTAGAACCGTAAACCAATACCAATATCTATATCTCTATAATGGTTTACATGGAACTAGTCGACAACCAAATGTCGAACAGGGTTTTCTTCGAACTTTTATGTCGAAGATTTAGGTGTTGAACGGTCGGAATGTCATACAAAATTCAGAATTCGACATTTCTGACCGCTCTACCACCTAAACAAGTACTACCGTGGGTCAAAAAGGGGGGGGGGGGTTGGCGTTTTGACATAATTGCATTCGCAATTATGCGGAACTGCTGTTCTGCTTTCGAACATGTTGTGTTCGACAGTTGGCCATATGACCAAATCCATGTATACCCTATATAATATATAATATTACAATATTTCCCAAGTTTGTTTAAGTTGCCTTTATTTTGAACAGCCCATCTCTTATCCATCAGTTCCATCATTCTCATGATAAAGTAACTAATCAGGACACACCACGAGACACCTTCTTCTACACAAATCTTTATTCCAATGGATGAATAAAAGTGAATAAGCGCTTTCGCTTGCTGCTCGCAAGCTTCTTCAGATACAATAACATTTCTTTTTTGAGTTCCATCATTCTGAAAGCCTTGTAATCTCTTACAAAAGATGGTGTTAATAGCAGCTTCATCAACCTAAATGTCCTTCAGTCTTTATTTGCCCCAGTCCTCCATCCCCTAGAAATCCCACTAGAGTTCAACCTTTTTGGAGAATGATTTTGTCTGAGTGAGCACATGGTTTCCTCCAAAGGTTGTTTTCCCAATCATATTACTAGTACCTAGTTAGCATAGATGTGTTAATTGCCTTTTATCTCTTCTTTTCTCATTCCATAATCCATAAGGGGTGAAAAACTGTCCGTGAAGCATTTTCTGCTGATACCACAGATGGGGCCACATGCTGCTAGATCCTCCACATGCTGTCCACATTCTTTCATTGTCCCTTAACAGGCTTAAGCTTCACCTTTAGTCTATGTTAAACTGCTAGTCTCTTGTTGGAGCCTTTAGATGTTACAAATTCAGAACAAATTGGATTAGATCTGTCCTTTGGATGAGATGTTAAACCAAAGCCCCATCTCCTTGAATGGTGGTACTTCAGGTGGAAGTAAAATATTTCATGGCAACGTTTGAAAAGAGTAGGGGAATTTTCCTAATGCCCTGGCTAAATTTCCCCAATATTTAAATACCACTTTGGGTCTCCCCTGAAAAGTGTCTACTAGCCTAGTGAGACTAATCTAGTCAACAAAGGCTAACTAAATAAATAAAATAAATAAATAAATAAATAAATAAATAAATGGTGCCATTCCTTCCCTTCTTTATATCTTTATATTTCTTCTGTTTACTTCTTGAACCTCCTTCCCATGTCTTATTTTCTTCTCCTTTGTATCCTATTGCCCTGAGTCCTAGAAAATTCTATGACTCTCTAGTGGAGATTCTAAACACTTTTTTCCTTTCTTAAACTTTTTACAGACTCACTCTGTCTCGCTCTTTCTCTCTCTCACTCATGTTTCCATGCTGTGTGGCACATCGGGCAACAAGCGTCCTTCAGAGCTCTTTGTTTCTGTAGCAGTTATGGATTTTAAGGTATTGTGTTGCTAGCCTGAAGCCCAACCCTCCTCAGAGGGTGCACCACACATTTGTATGCAAACACTCACAAACAGACATAATTTAAAGTGTCCAATCCACCTACTACATGTGTTTGGAATGTGGGAGGAAACCTGATCACCCAGACGAAACCCACGCAAATACAGGAAGGACATGCAGACTCCAAACAGAAGGCACCCCAGCTTTTTACAGTTGTTTCTGTTGTCCTTTGTTATCTGATGAAGACTGTGAATATCGAAACTCATCCACCTCTTTTTATCTCTTGTCACCCAAACACCCTACACCATCCCTTGCCAGGTGCCCACCATCAGAATCTTTTCAGATGATCTATGTTGTTGTTTGTCTTTTCAGCTTTTCCCAGTTAGGGGTTGCCACAGCAGAACTGTGGTCCACTAATGATTGACAGTAGATTTTTATGGTGCTGAGTTGCCAGCCCGATGCCCAACCTTCAGCAAAGGCACGCCCATTTACGCATGTCTTTTGGAGGCCACTCGACCATGGGGAGGACATGCAGACTCCACACAGTAGGTACTCCAGCCAAGAATCGAACAGGAGAACCTTTTGCTGTGAGGCAACAATGCTACCGCTGCACCACCGCGGCTTTTCAGATGATCTATGCATATTTCATAATTCCCTTTCTCAAACCTTGCACAGTAGTTTTCCTTCTACCTTCTGAACATTGTTTGTCTAATTCTGATTTTCGGACTAACAAGTTGCTCCAGTCCTAAAATCTTCACCTACACCTCCTATTCACCAATCATCTACCCTGGTCATCCTTTAAATTAACTTTGTTAGTCTCTCATAATATTTCCTTTAGCCACATGCTTTCTACATCATTAACATCTAGAATATCTTGTATCAACGCATTCTTTTATCCTCATTGTTCTCCCAAACTCCATCTGTGGCTTGCCATTTCTAGCAACCCCCCCCCACTTCCCCTCTTCCAGATCATGACTACTGTATCTCCTTCATATGGAAATTTGTTATCATAAATCTGTCAAGATGATTTGCTTGAGCTGAATCATTCCTAGAGAAGATAAACTGGTTTCTGTACTTTTTTTTGTTTGCCAGTTAGTGTCTACACTTTCACCTCAATTTCAGTGATTAAAAGTACTGATGCTTAATACGTTAATAAATTTTGTAAACTTTTTAATAAATGTGCAGCCAACAAATTGACTTTTCCACTTAATAATAAAACCACAATCATTGCAAGAGGTTGCATCCGTATTTTTTATTTACCTCCATGCATGCAGGGTGGTTCTTGTATTAAAGCATGCAGATGCAGCTACATGCTATCCCTGGGATGGATATGTTGGAAAGTTAACAGAATGAAGAAATATAAAAACATATGCATGGATTATTCTGAATGTTTTAAATTTAAAAATTGAACAGTAGAAGGGAAGATAAGTGATGATTCTAGAAGCATTGTGTGCTGCAGTGCACAAGGGAAGGCCCACATAACACTTTGAGGTTAATGTCTTCCTAATGTGGAATTCTTTTAGCACAAAACTTCTCTCTGTTTGACTTCATTATCCAGCTAAAATGTCTTCTCATCAACTCCCCTTTCCACTTCCCCTCTAATTCTCTAAAATCATTAAAGAAATTATGGAAAATGCTTTGTGAAAGAATTATGTCAGCAACTTTGTAGCATTTTCTCCCAGTTCTTAATAGCACTATAATCCACCTACCTATACATTTTTAATATGACCTCCAGAGATTTTAACTAGTTCCTTACCAAAGACATTATCAGCTCTCTGTTTCCCCCAGGCCCATAAGCCATCTCTAGCCAAGGAAAATGTATTATGCAAATGTGTCAAGAGTCTTGCACCTTCAATTTAGGCTCTTCCTCCTCATTTTCTCAAGATCTCCTGAACTAACCTTCATCTTTTTGTCAGTTGTGAGCATCCCATATCATTTCCTGAAATATAAAGCATCATGTCTTCCATCCTATTCTGTCCAAGGAAGACTCTTCCACATCTAGATCACCTAATAATCATGGTCACTCTAGTCGCCTATCCTTATTTTATATATGGCACAGGCTTATACCTAGGCCTTCCTTTCCCTGAACAGATCAGATATCTGCTTCCTATGGCAGCTTTAACATCATGCCATGAGTCCCCAGCTAGTACAGTAACCCTTCCAAATGAGTCTTCTTGTTTTGCTACTCAAACACCACTACTCTAAGAACAGAGGGATGTTTCTGTCTTTCAGCTGCTAGTTTCTTGCTCCTACCTTGTCTATATCCACTCTCTTTACAAAGCTTTCTCTCTATGGGTTTTACTGCATGGGTTCTTACATTGTGTGCAAAGTGGTTTCCATGTCCCCCACACCATGATTTCCCTTCACATATAAGGATGAGCTGAAACTGTTTCAAGATTCTTACCTAAGGGGATAGACTGCTGTCAGGCTGCTGACTTATTCTTGTCTCTTTGAGCATTAGGTCCAGTTCAGTGCAACGTGCAACTAGTAAAGACCACGAGAGGCGATGACGTGGTTTCTCTATTATTAACGCTGTCCCGCTATCTGCTGTTCCCCTGCTGAGGTTGGATGGATCTCACTTCTAGTGGAACCAAAACAGCAAGGTGATCCCCAAACTCTGTCAGCACTGCCGTGCATCAGACATCTGTGGATACAAGGAGAGTGTATCCTTGTAAAGAGAAAGTAGGTCCCAGACACCTTACGAGTGATCCAATTTTCCTAGTTCCAGTTTCCCTGATATAACAGGAATGACATAGGTTCATAGGTTCATAGGTTGATACTAAGCTATCAGCCCTAGGGCCTATACAAGCCTAGCCATAACAATTCCCTGGCTATTTCTTCCCACACTATTTACTTCCCTGGACCCTTGTCTAGCAGGCGAATGACATGATCCCCAGGGTGAATTTCCTTTCTCCCATCCAATCGTCAAGGTTCCTTTTAAAGAGGGCCAAAGAGGTGCTCTGCTTGACATGTATGGGCAGTCTATTCCAGAGTCTGGGGAGTCTCTGCGTCAGGAACCTAACCTATACATTGCTCAGTTCTGTCCTCAGCTTCTTTGATTTTCCCATTGTGTTTGCCTATTTACAGTGCCTTTATGAACATCTTTATAGATTCATAGCTAGTTATTAGACATGCAGTCCAGGAAACCATTAAGGAGCATAGTGCAAGTTCCCAATAGCCCCCAAAGCACTGTTTAGTTAGTTGACTTGCTCAGGATCACACAGTAGGCAAATGATGGCTGAGAGAATCAATGAAATTTGCAATTGTTTTCAAAGGTTGTATAGCTATGACCATCTGGCACAGAAGAATAAAGGTCTGACCGTGCCCCAAGTAACTTGTATTGGTCTTGCAGTATAGGCACTGGAGGGTCTAAGCAGAGGAGTGTAGGAGGGAGTGGCAGATGCAAACTTACCCATACTGGGTAGAGGGAGACAGCTTGGCTCACTGTATTAGCAACACCTGCAAGAATGCAGGTGTATTGCCTGTAGCATTTAGAGCCTGCTGTGCCTGCACTGTAAGCAGTGTGCTGTTTGGCTTGAGACTGCTCATGAGCACAGGCATACATGCATCAACAGAGGGCAGTGAATGCTGAAATGCTGTGGGATGGAATAGGACAGACCACAGGATCTGCAGAGTAGCCCACACCTGACTTTCACCTCCATTGGGGAATGAGTGAGCTGCAGGGATGTCACCCTCGTGGAGGAGAGAAAGGATGATTTGGTAGAGGAAGTACGAAAACAAGGTGTACAAGCTGGGCATTAAGCAGGGGTATTAATAAAGGGGTATAGGAAACATGCCTCCCTCTTTCATCTAGGTCTGGTAATGTATGTTTGCCTGAGGCCCTATTTCTTTAACTATAGTCACAATCATTGGAAGTAGAAACCACTGTTTATATAACAAAGTAACAAATCTATTAAACCATTACTCAGCTTGCAGATCCTGCTATGAATGACTGAACCCTGTGTCATTATCCCTGATATCCAACTACAAATAGTACCTGGATGGATGTTACATAACTCTTTTAAACAGCAATTGTAAGGCAACTGAGGGAACTGTGACTACCAGAATGCACTTGAAGATCGATATTCATGGCACTGTGGGAGATTCTACCAACACAAACCGATCAATAAGCCAAGATATGCCCTACAGTTCCAAGCGCTAACAAGCCCATCAGCCTTTTATGCTTATAATAAAATGATAACTCTCCCAGGTGAAACTCCTATGTAGATTTATTCTCCTTTCCTGACCTGATGGCCTCACCAGGCATCCATACAACCCACCTAGATATAACACTCTCTAGAGACACGCCTCCAATTGTAAGTATCTGTTCTTTACAATTTGTTAACTTTGTTTTAAATGCCCTTACCTGTAGTAAGCATATTTCAAGTAAGGGATGCATCAGATTCCCATTTTGCTTTTCTTTCCATGGTGCAGTCTCTTCGTCTGTTCTGAAGGATGCATTTAATTTCTAACTCCTGCTTGCATTCTTCCTTTGCCCCTAACTTTACGGCCTTGGCCGTTTTCCCATTTTCCTTTTCCCATCATGCGTTTCTCTCTTTCTTCTATATCATATGTGTCAGTACTTCCATGCTACTTACTGTAATTCCCTAAAACATGATTATAGTATTAACTTTAATTAGGTTTAGTTTGCCTTACTTTTGCTTGATTCTGGTTTGTAAACCCCAGACTAAGCTTGAAATGGTCCACTTGGGTCTGAAACACGGAAGTAGCATTAACATTAGGTAAGTATGGATTTTCTTAGTAATTGTAAACACCACTGAATAATGTAATCTAACTGATGAATTGGTGTTTGCAAATCCTGGGCTAAGCCTGAAAATGATCCACTTGCATAGTGTTCTACTCCAGTCAACCTATACAAATGAAATAAATTCTTACCCTATATCTGAGATGTTACTGTCCATTCAAAGGGGACTGTTTGACATTTTCATGCTTGTACATAGATGCAGCCCTGTGACCAGCTGGGCAGTTTGGAAATAACGTTTCAGATCATCAGTCAACTGGTTTGGACACTTCCTCTTCTCTGTCCATTACATACACAACTGTTTGCCTTATGTTTCATATAGAAGCTGTTTTCCAGTTTCGCACTGCATCATCCTTACAAACAGATTGCCACTTTTCCAGTCTCTTGTTGTTTGGGATTTCTCAAAATGCTCCTTTGATATGGATGAATAGCAAAGACAAGTACAAATGTACTGGGGGCACAGACAAATAAGCACATGCCTTTGAATTAGAATCATCTATCTTTTTTAATCCATGAATATTTCTCATCCTCCTCTCAATTTGCACTATTCTGGAGAACCTATTTGTGAAACACCACTCCAGTTAACCAACTATCTAGGTACCGCAGGCAGCTCTTATGTTCCACAGTACAAGCTGGCAGGTATCAGTGTGCACACCCACTGGGTACAGAGCTCACTCTGAGCTAATTCTCCCTTTTTAGCCAAATTTTGTATAAACTCATAAGAGGTACTTTCTGCAACTCCACTATCATCTCTGGTGTTACAGTTGACACTGAAACAAGAAAGAGCTTTCAGACACTTATTTTACAATGAATTTCCACATTGCTAAACCAGTTGAACAGAATGCAGATTTCTAGTTCTATCCTGAAATTTGCTTAGGTCACCATCGGACTTGTCCTCTCCATGGGTGACTATAACTGACCATCATTCCTGCATACTGGCAGGCTGAGCACAGTCCATTACATGAGTTCCCTGCTTCGATAGTCTCCACCTACTTTGAATCCACTGTAGCTGCATCTCCCCACTAAACCATGATGTGTTACTCTAAAGTTAACTGCCCACCATAGACTTATTGCAGCTACATCGCCCTATCTCATGCTACCATATTAAAATTAAACACAGTGTAGTTCATATTAATTATTCTCACCACCTTCCTTGGTATCAAAACCAGTGGCACCATACAATAGAAAAAGGTTTGTTCTTACTGTTTGTAATATTTTCATATGCCATATATAATACAATAGGATGAAATGTTACATGCAATAAAGTAGGAAAAATGTTGTAAAAGGAAAATGCCAGGATCTAATGTGACTTCTTTTGAAGTGTAGTATGATTTCCCATATCTACAGGCAAACACATCTCCTACCTTTTCCTTCTCTACAGGGTGTTAATCCTAAACCTAACTCCATGCTTCTTAGATTATTTTATTACTTTTCTCCTTTCTTCATCAAGTTCTGACTGACAATTAAGTTCTCTCAAGCCCTAAGGCAGCCAACTGTTTTCATCAATATCATCCAACTACATGGAGAAGTTTATACATCAGGAATGGTACCCTATCTTTGTTGGACTCATACATCTCAAACTCTTTGCAAAATAAATCTGGACAAAACCAGAAATAATAGTGGGTCAGAGGCCAAAAGATAGGGACATAGTTTTAATATTACACTTAAAAACTTAGAAAGTTGCTAGAATAATAGGCTTTTCATTAACCTGCATTTTCTGAAGGGTATGAAGTCTGAAACTCAAATAGCTGTCATTGTTTAGTGACTTTGGTCCTTAATGATATGCCAGAAAACCCACAATTTTATGAAGAACAGACCAAAAATATATGTCAAAAATCTGGACATTCTGTAAAAGTCTGTACAGTTGAGAGGTATGGTTTGATAAAATGTGCTTTTTCCTCAGTTTCTTGTCATCTAGCCTTCTCATCTGAGCTTTTTTAAGGATATTGGCTGTCCCTGGAGTACCTATACAACTGGAAAACATAGACTGTATTTTCATTTCTTGAGGGTTAGCCCCAACATTCTGATCTCTGGTATCTGTAGAATGAGAGGGGACTTGTATTCCCTGGTCATTTCCTGAAGCCATCCACTCATTTTTATCCATTTACTCAAGGGTCTCTTGTCAGGAGATGTCAAGGTCTCCCTGCCTCTGTTTTTCTTTGCAGACAACTCGATCTTATCTTGTGAGTCTAACTCCCAGATACGCTTAGAGCCATGATGCTGCCTTCCTTCTTTCCATCCTTCTACAAGTGCATTCACTTCTTCAAACTCAGCAAAATTTGCATCCCTCCCTGCCAAACGACTGCTAATGTTATGAGAGATGCCACTCATGAAGGTATGCGCATGACCGAGGCTCAACACTGCATGGAATGTCTTGTGCATCAGTATTCTCTAGTAAGGTATGCGCATGACCGAGGCTCAACACTGCACGGAATGTCTTGTGCATCAGTATTCTCTAGTAAGGTATGCGCATGACCGAGGCTCAACACTGCACGGAATGTCTTGTGCATCAGTATTCTCTATGGGTCTGTGAAAAGCCCTCTGTAACCTTAATCTAAATATCACCAATATGAATGAATCTATGCAATCTGCAGTCCTGAATTATACTGTCTTATGACCTGTATGAATGGCAGAGGTCTAGTACACCCAGGATCATTGCTATTTTAATAATTCAGTGGATCCACTCATTTCTCAGAGACTATTCAGCAGGGATTGTTGATATTTCCTTAATTATTTTTTTGATGAGATCCCTCATCTTCATCTTCATCTTCAGGGCTGTTTTTGAAACAGTGATAACCCCCAGAGTTTGATGCACTCATAGGACATTCTTAAACTCAGTAACATTGTTCTCTGCATCTTGTAATCTGTTTGAAAGTAAGTCATTTGTCTCTTCTGGTAATCTGAATTTGTTGGCATCTTCATTAATTTGGCGCTGCTGACCATCTAGATCGGTCTACAGTTCAGCCATATTGTCAGGTACAAGCAGTAGCTTATCAAAAGTCAGGCGTTACTTCTATTCCATGATGGCTTTAAAAGCTCTCAGGCTTCTTCTCCATCTCTTTACGTTTGCCTTTTGCTTCCTGCCACTGTACCACTGGTTTCTCACTAGGTAATCAACCAGTAACTTAAAGAGAAGGGACCCTAGGGAGATCATGGGACCCAGCTGCAATTAGTTTGAAAGCTGTTCATGACTTATATCTCAAGAATAACCTAATTTGAAGTGGCATCCCAAGTTTAGCTCAGATTTTATCCAGCTTACTTGAATGAATTTTGCAGGAGCACAATCACCAAAGAATTACAGAAGATTTATGATCACATATTAAGCTGTTTTTTTTCATCAGAACTTCTTATATATAAAACAAAGATGTTCCAAATTATCATCATTGATGAAAAGCATAAATTCAGCTGGGAGGTAAGCCCCACCCCTTATCCAACACACATTTTGATATATGTAAATACATTGCTTTTTGTAGAAAGTAGTGATAACTTTGATTTAGAGATCTGAGATTGGCTCCACCCTTAGTGTTGGATTGCTCTAATCATTTTAACAGCAGTCTAATCCTATTTATACCAAGAACTCTTTTACTATTATGCTGAGCCAGCAATAGAGGGTGACTGAATCATCTACTGAATCATCTACTGTTACAGTGAGAATCTCACTCATCTGTACTTTGTGTTTCTCTTCTTTTTAGTAGATTTGCTTTTTTAATGCAATTATAAACCAATGTGGCTAGTTTAGAGATTAGACCATTATTGTTTATTTTAATACCATAGCATACTTCTCAACTGTATAGATTTTTGCAGAATGTCCAGATTTTTGTCTTTTATTTGTGGTCTTTTCCTCATAAAAATTGTAGTTTTCTAGCAAATCGCTAGGGATTGAAGTCACTAAATAATGACAGACATTTGAGTTTCAGACTTCATATCTTTTAGAAAATGCATGGTAAGACAAAACCTATTATTCTATCTACTTTCTAAGTTTATAAGAGTAATATTTAAAATCTGTCCCTATTTTTGTGCCTTTGTCCCCCAATTATGTTTGGCTTTGTCCAGATTTCTTGCATTAAGAGATTGAGAGGTATGTACCAAAGTTTCTTAAGTTACTGTTTTCAATTATTACTTTATTTAACTATTGAAAGCAGTAGCTTATATGTTGTTAGTATGTATATATATTTATATATAAATTACACCCAGTGTGTCATTCTTTCTTTTATTTAACTACTGGTCGAATAAAAATCTATATGTTGGTGAACAATTTCAAAATTTATTTATTTTAGTATTGCTAAAGTTCAGAAGAAAAAAGATTTTTAATGATAATTTAATCAGAATTTTTATTTTAAATGTTGCTTTTTAATTGTTGCCATAACATCTACTTAACAATGATTTAGTTGCTATGCTGAGGAATAATTAAAGAAACAGTTCTCATGTTCATATCTCTTCACTTACTGTATTGCAGAACACTGAACTGAAGCTTTCAGATGGAAGTGTTGAAGTGATTAAAAAAGACTTCGTTGTTGATGCACCTTATCAGATATATAGCATGGGAATCTATTCTGTTATCGAAGCAGAAAATGGCATGGTCCTCATGTGGGACAAGAAGACGAGCATGTTCATCAAACTTAATCCATCTTTCAAGGTGAGATAGACAATGTAATTGCATGACACACATCTGCACAATTAAAAAGAAAGAGAAGTGCACCCAGAAATAACTTTTTGACAAATAATATTAAAAGGCAAATTACATATGAAAAACTATGGCAACAAAATAAATATCATATTATATTATATTATATCATATTATATTATATTATATTATATCATATCATATTATATTATATTATATTATATTATATTATATTATATTATATCATATCATATTATATTATATTATATTATATTATATCATATCATATCATATCATATTATATTATATTATATTATATTATATTATATCATATCATATCATATCATATTATATTATATTATATTATATTATATTATATTATCTCATATCATATTATATTATATTATATTATATTATATCATATCATATTATATTATATTATATCATATTGTATTATATCATATTATATTATATTATATTATATTATATCATATTATATCATATCATATTATATTATATTATATTATATCATATTATATCATATTATATCATATTGTATTATATCCATAAGGTGATTACATCCACATAAATAATAAAATATATTATCTTTTTCTAGACAGGCACTGTAATTTAACATTGATTGTAGTACTTTGTTTTAGAGGATTGTGAACCATATGATTAGTTGTTCACCAGTTACATATGTAATTAACATGGTGAAGTAGAAAAACGATATATTTGTTTAAAATATATAGTATAAAGGAATGGCAGTGAAGAAGAATAAAAGGTAATGGTTATGATATGTTCATATCAACTGAAAGCTTTTCCAGTTTTTCTGTGCAAAAATAGCTTGCAATGTTTTTAGTTCCAGTGGTGCTTCATACCAACTAAAATCCTTTACTGATGATTAAATCAGGTCGTTATTGTATTTATTATCCAGTTATTGTACTGATTATCCAAGTTGCTTAATTCATTATTGTGGAAAAGGCATGCATAGTTGGTAGCACAGTATACATTACATTAGATACCAAAACATTAATAAACTTATAAAAATAATATTTTACAAGACACCTATATCAAATGACCTTCACAACTTTATTGCGTATTTTAGCATTTGATATTCTTTACAGATCTTGATGTATTTGTTGCTCTGTAGCAAACAGTTCTTAGCAGTGTCATTGATTTAGAAGGATTAGGATGCTGGTAACCTCTCACTACTTGTTTTGTCTTCTACCATCCATCTTAGCCTGCTGAGAATACAAAGGCAATGTACAATATGTGATTTCTGAAAAAATGAGACAACCATATTTAATGCTGTGTGAAACATGAAAACTGCTCTAAAAATACAGAGAAATGATTACAAAAATATCTTCAAACAATGCATTAATGTGCAATTTAAATTATCAAGCTTCATAAAATTGGAAATGATGTAACACTCTCAGGTTAGCTGTGCTATTTCAAGCTGTCATCCAGAAGCCCATCACTACAGAGTTCCATACCACAGTGAACTGTGAAAACACAGTCATGTGCAACAAACGTGTCTGCATCTCTAAAAGTAGAATTACCTCATTTAATCATTTATTACAGTGTTACTAGTAAATATCTACATAATCTGGTGGCTTAGTCTGTTGTAGGGTTGCAGTAGTGGCAGTATTGTGAACTCTGTTCAAAGATTTGTGCTTCAGCACTTTTGATAGCTGTATATAATTGCTTCAAATAGCATTCCAGTAGCACTGAGGCCTCAGTCTGTGATAGTTCTGCAGTAGTTGTACTATTGTGAATTCTGCTCCAGGATATGTGCTTCAGTACTTTCATATCTGTATATACCTGCTTAAGTTGCATTCCCTTGCTTTTCTGTTTGCTTTGATACTGGTTTCCACTGCTCTTTAAGTTTGTTCCACACCCTGCTGAAACATTAAGCTAAATGTATTTATTTATTTTATTTTACATTTGTTGACCAGGATAGTCCGACTGGATGTATGTCCATTTTCAGTGGAGGCCCGGGGAGAAAAGGTCCACATTAAGACAATTTGCAAGACAGAAATCTTGACCATATACAATACAGATAATGTCAGACAGGTAAAACATTTCAAATACAGGAACATTTATATAGTACTGTTACAGTAACATACCAACATACCCGACTAAATAAGTTAAAAATTTTGAGTAAAAGGATTAATAAAACAATTTTATTTTTTTTTTGAGGGTAACATTGTTTATAAAGTTTACCAAACCTTAGGAAGTGAGCTACTACAGTAGGAATTAATAGAGAATATCAGAGCACCTGAAATAGCATGTTAAAGATAGATAGTAAAAGAATTGTCCTGCTAGGGGAGAAAGTGTCAGTCAGGATTTGTGCATGGGCAAAGCCATTGGGCTTTAAGGAAGAATCTTAATTGCTTCTTGAAAAGTGGGGTAGAAGAAAGGGCTGTTAGTTCAGTTGGAAGAGTGTTCCAAGAGTTACCAATAGAGTTTGAGAACAAGCTATCTCCAGATTTGTTTTTGGACTTTAGGGTAGCTACAAGTACCTTATTAGCTGATTGAAGGGTTATTAGATTTTTATATGGGCAGATAAGGGTAGAGAGTATGGGTGTATCTGTGGGATGGGATGGTGTAAGATCTTGTGTACAGTAGTAGGTTGCTGGAAAAGAATCTCGCTTTGCAATTACAGCCATCCTAGCAATTTAAGATTTTGGCAGTGGTGTGTTCAGAAAGGGGCACCAGTGGCAAATCTAGCTATGTTATTATAGGATGTTTCCAACTTATGAAGATTATTTTTGGATAAGTTGGTATAGATTGGGGATGCATAAAGAAGGATGGAGATTAAGTGAGTTCGGGCAATAGCAGTCCTAGTTAGAGGTGTGAGATAGGGATTAAGTCTGCAGAGGAAACCAAGTTTTTTATTAACTGATTTAATGGTTAGGTTGATATGTGTCTCGAAGTTTAGATTATGATCAATTGTTACACCGAAAAATTTGGTGGTTGTGTCCGGAGTTATTACAGTACCATTATTAGATGTAATTGTGAAGTTGATAGCAGGAGACTTCTGAGTGGGAGAGAATAGTGCCAATTTTGTTTTTTTGGGGTTAAGGATAAGACAGCATTGATGGAACCAGTTTTCAACTAAGGTAAATACTGCTTGGGTACTCGAATGAAGTCCAGCAGGTGAGGAGGCTGACATATTAATGTCGAGTCGTCGGCATATTGTATGCAGGTGGTTTGCGGAAGGGAAATTTTCAGATCATTTATGAATATGGTGAAGAGGAGGGGTCCCAGAATAGAGCCTTGTGGGACTCCAAGAGTTATAGGGAGAAGAGTAGATAGTTTATTTTCCCAGAGGACTGCTTATTGTCTATTTCCCAGATAGAACTTGAACCAATTAACTGTCTGGGTATCTAGTGAAAGTGATTTGAGTGAGTTTAACAGTAACTGATGTATAACCATATCAAATGCTTTTGAGAGGTCAATAAAGAGGGCAAATAAGCTTTTGTTATGATTTTTATTAATGCAGTCAGAAAAGGATAGTAGAGCAGTTAGTACTATGGAAAGGCCTAAAACCATGCTGGCAGTCAACTAGCAGGTGGTTTTGGAGGAGATGATCAAGTAGCTGACGGTGAATACATCTCTCCATAATTTTTGCTAAGGGGGGAAGTAGGGCTATGGGGCAGAAGTTTGAGAGTTCATTTGAGTTCCCACCCTTATGCAGTGGGATAATATATGAGACTTTCCAGAGGGATGGGATGGAACTTTCTGTAATGGTTCTGTTAATTAAGATGGAAACAGGGTAGGCAAGCACTCCAGCTGCCATTTGAAGGCATTCAGCTGGGAGGAGGTCAGCTGATGGAGTACATGGTTTAAGCTTAAGAAGTAGGGAGTGTATGATAGATGTTGGGACAGGCTGCAGTTGTAATACTTGGGGTAAGGTGGTTGGCAAGGATGACTCAGTGGTTGGCATGGATGAGTCAGTGGTGCTAACAGGTGGTAAGGTATTTGCTAAAGATTGAACAGTTTCTGAAAAAAAATTGTTAAAAATATCAGCAATTTGGTTGGGAGAATTATGAATCAAGTTAGAGGGAGTATGTGTTTTGGCTTATCCAAGATGGAGTAATTTATTTAATCCTGACGAGAATTTTTGTGGGTTTAGATATTGGGTTTGTTGGAATTTAAGGTAATATTTTTTTATTGAGGAATATTAATTTTTTAGTGGCATTTCTGAGATGTCTAATGTTTAAATGATCAATAGGGTCTTTGGTATTTCTTCATATATTCCAGATTTTATTTCTCAGTCTCATTTTTTGCCTTGTCTTATTTGAGAGCCAGGGAGCAGTTTGTTCCTAATTTTAATAGTTGAGAGGGGGCATGGTGCTCAAGGATTTTTAGGAATGTATTGTTAAAAAAAGAGACCGCTTCATCGAGAGGTAGGTATTTTAGGGGTGACCAATTGCAAGTTTTTAGCTCTGCTTGAAAGTTACCTAGGTTCAGGTTCTTTTTGTTCCGGGTGTTTCTAAAGTTTAGTTGAGTGGGAATGGGGATCTTTTGTCTAGTTATAAAGGTAAGAGAGTGGTCATTAATATCATCAGGAAGTATGCCTATTTTGTAAGACTGGGGGTTATTGTTGACTAGTATCCAGCCTAAGGTAGTTTGTTTGTTGCTGGGTTTATGGGTTCTGGTCGGGTCGGTGATAGTTTGATAGAAGCCATATAGATTAATGTGAGATGTAGGGTTGCCAGAAGTACAACAGTTCCAGTCAATATTAAAGTCTCCAAGGAGGATAGCTTCTTGTGGGAATGATGTGGAAAGCCAGTTAAGGATATTTTCAAGAGTACTTATGTCGTTGCCTGGGGGGATGTAAGAGCAAATGATGTATATAGACTTATTAGCATTAATTTGGAGCTTAGATATTAAGATTTCAGCATTGCTAGGTGAGGGAGGTTGAGTGTTTAGTGAGGTTATCTGTAGTTCAGATTTAAACAATATCACTAACCCCCCACCCTTTTTGTTAGGACGGTCAATCCTAAGGATGTTATAACCTGGAGGGATGATATCATTGCCATTAGTAACTGGTTTGAGCCAGGTTTCTGTGAGACATAGGATGTCAAGGAATGCAAGTCTAGTAGGGCATGAAGTTGGGTAATTTTGTTATTTAAACTATGAATATTGAGGTGGGCAATAAGAAGAGAGTTCGAGAAAGAAGAGAGGGTATGGGAAATAGAGGTGAAGGAAGAATGGGAGTCAGGGAAGGTATTACCAGGCCCTGGTTTTGGGTGAATGTCACCGTTTAGTAGTAGATACTGAGGATTGTGTGGAAGTTTTACTAGTTTACATAAAATAGGGTATATTTTTCTGGTTTGGAAATACTTAATATGGTTTAATCTGTGAAACAGTGGGAGAAGGTAGCCTGATGAGGATGTAATGTTACTGTGGGTTTGTGAGGCTGATAGATAGAAAGGGGAAGTTTGTTTAAAGGAGTGTTGAAATTGAAAGGAGCTTAGGAATTCATAGCCTGTGAGGCTATGAGATAGAAGTAGAGTGGAAAGAATTATGGGCAAGAGGAGGAAATTAGAGAGTTTTAGTAAGCCAGGGGTTGACATAATGAGATAATGTGGGAATGTAAGTAATGAGAAAATAAGGGGTTATAGAAGGGCAAATATGAGGTGGGTTTGTTTAATGAGGAAAGTATAGATAGTGGAAGGTGTGAGTAAATTAGTAACAGATGGTTGAGTATGTAATGAGATAAGTCGAGCTACTGGTTGATGTGGGGTGGGGGTGTGGCTTCTAGCAGTATAAGGATAGGTGCCCTGGGGGTTGGTAGGAATTGGGGGTAGGGTAGGGGAGCAGAGTGAGCCTGCAGGGTGAACGGAGTGGGCAAGAGCAGTAAGGTAAGTTCAGCCAAAAGACAATCAGCTGTCTTTCGTGTTTGGCGTAATACAGAAGTAACTAAAGTGAAAACTGGGGAGCAGAGTATATAAGCTTATCAGATATGTGTAAATGATTTAGTAAAGAGAGAGTGAGGTTCTCATGTGCACAGAGGGTGATTAGAATTGTACTGAAATGCCAAAGAATGGGTGTAGGACCTGAGAGATAGTTAGTTTTAATGCTAGAATATAGTGTAGGTAAAGTCTGCCACCTAGTGGTCAGGGGAGTAATAGCAGATGGGGTAGGCAAGAAGCTATTCCAAAGGGATAAGATATAGCATGAGGGGAAAAAAGGGTGGAGGGAGGAAGTGGCTTTGGGTCTGCGGAAGGCTATTAAATCTGACACTGGATGGTTAACAAGCAGTTATAGGTACTACAGAAAGGTAGAAAAAGGTAAAAGTTTCTGAAATTGTAACCGGAGGACTAGAGCTGCAGTCTGATTTTTCCCAGCCCTCCTACTCTTCTTGTCTTGTGGTTTTTAAATGGCTGTGTCTCTGGCTTCTGCCTCTTATGGTACTCTGACTTCCAAAGTCCCTCCCCTCTTTCATTGCTATCGTCAATTGTCTAACCTAGTTAAGTATTTTATTTCCCTACCCATTGTTTTCCATAAATCCATAATCCTAGGTGCCCACCCAGCAAACCAGTATTGCACTTGCGTAAACTTCTCTTACTACAAATTGTCTCCAGCAAAGTAAACATAACTGTTATTAAATCATAGCACAATATAACCGAGTCTAGTGTCATACCCCAGAGACCACCCAGGGAGAGCCCGGCATAACTCAGTCCATAACCTGCAACAGCCCACCCAGATATAGATACAGACAACATCAATATGCAATTTCTAACTGTCTCCATAGGCAGGCTTGGTAGATATGGGCATCCTGAGACAATGTACCAATTGTCTCATGTTCACAGACAACCATTTCATCCTTAGAGAAACAAACACAGCATGCAAGAGATGCATATCCACAATTCACTGGACGCAAAAATCTCACATACAAACAAGGCTGTCAAGAACAAACACACACTATGCACATCACACATAGTGTCCACCACACACATACACCAACCTATGCTGAGACACTAGAAAGCAATCTTCCCAAAGCTCAAAGACCTCCTAAGCATATAAACAGTAATGTCTATCCTCAGCAATCTCTAAAGTACTCACCAAAAGAAACACCATACACTACACATACAGCTTCAGCCAGTGGGTACCCAACAGCAAAGCTCTGAAGGTAAGCTAGTACATTACCCAGGACTCTTGCCATAGGCCACACCACTGTACGACGCACAGATGCCCCGCCCACCAGACTGAACAAGGAGAAGTTAACAGTCAGTTATTTATCTGGTGCCAGGATCGGCCAAGTTATTTATACACTCTTAAGTCACTACATCACAGATACTAGTATAATTCGCTCATATTCCATGTTGGTGTTAATGAACTGACTATATGAAGAGAGACATTGTTGAGCTCTGTGTTTATGTCTCACACAGGATGTGCCTTGCATGGAGCAGCATTCTATCTTCACCAAAGATGATGCCACAGTACAAAAAAAAAAGATGATTGACTTCAATAATTGTCTTAGTTTCTGGTGTCTTTCCAGGGGAATTTAAACATTGTCAGTATGGGAGAACATGGTTAGCAAACCACAATGCTTTGCAAAGGATGGTCTGCTCCTGCCTCCCCTAGGCATCTGAATACTGGCTAAAACTTTATCCATTCCCTTAGAGTCTTTTTAGGCAATGCCAAATTTACAAACCTACTGACATAACAAATAAAACCTAAAGAAACCAAATGGTGTTACTGCTCAGTGCTAGAGCCTAAACAGTAAACCCACATCCTACAAGTTCTTCACACTCTGGAGAATATAAACATCTGTGCCGTTACAGAGACCTGGTTTAAATCAATAGAAGGTACTCCAGCAGTGAAAGACTTCAGTGCCTTCCACACATTTAGACCATCATCTGCACAGACAGGCACAAAACGTGGAGGAGTCTCAATCTTTTTTAACAGCAAGCATAACTCTGTATTGCTTAAACAAGACGATACCCTAGAATTTATCCTTGTGCAAATCACTATAGACAAAATTTGATACCGTATTCAGCTGTAGGTTACCCTCTATGTCACAAGAATCCTATAACTCATACCTAGGCCTACAGAAGACACTCACCATTAAACCAAATATCCTATTTATGGGAGACTTTAAGTAGCCCTGTATAGACTGGGAAGCATACACTGCCTCATACTCACAGATACAACAATTCCTGGACTTTATTAACACAAATACCCTTGACCATAAAATGCACACACCCACCAGAGGTTCAGATATACTGGACTGGTACACACCAATATGGGACATCACTGCACCCCCCCCCCCCCCCGCCATTGTCATGTCCACACTGTTGAAGTTAGACTACAAAGCTATCTACTTTGAAATAAAAATCAACACTGTAACTCCAGCAAAACTTGTGACAGTTAGGCACTATTGCAAAGCAAACTACATCCTATTAAGTAATAGGTTGTCAAAATTCAATGCCCTTTCCAACCCTGAGTGCACAGCAGCCTATGAGGAATTGTTTACAGAGACCCTTTACAATCATGGAAATGGCTGTATCGAGACTGCTGTACCTACTAGAAGTAAGCCCAAAAAACAAACCACTCTGGTATAATACTAACCTTAGTAGGGTACATGACAAAAGGGAAAAAGTCATGTTTACATTTAGGAACAGCAACTCTCACAATGATAGAAACACTCTTATTAAACTAAACAGGAAACAAAGTGGATACTGCCTACCTGGACCCCACTAAGGTGTTTGATACAATACCTCACTCTGGTATTGTTGACAGACTCACCGAACCAGGCATAAGCACCTACATAACTCATTGGATTGCTAGGTGGCTCACAGACAGGAACAAGAAAGTTAGGATTGGTATACCTCTTCCACTAAGAGACTGGTCACCAGGTGGGTAATCAGGATTTCATGCTGGGACTGCTCCTATTTGGCATCTACTTCTCAGGAATAAAGGTTAATGTTAAGGGCATTTGACTGGCCATGTTCACAGATGACTGCAAACTGAGAACCATTACAGATCTGCCCCAGGACACACCCATCTTACAAGAGTGTTTAACACAGACAAATGACTAGTGCCAAAGTCATGGACTAAAACTCAGTGCTAAGAAATGCATAAAGGTTTCTTACCAGGAGAATCCAGGGTATAAACACATTGTTTTATATGGATTGCCTTAAAGCCCTATCTCTATACTCTGTCTCCTAAAGGTTACTAACAGGAGATCTATGCCTAGCATACAAGTCATCCTTGCATACGGCTCTCCTGGACCTTTTGCATATATGCACCAATAACTTGCTTTCTGATGATGTATAAACTGCACACAGGAATTGATGCAGACAGAGTTTATAGTCATTTTAAAGAAAACTCAATCATCATACTAGAACAATTGAACAAAGGATTATTTGTTGTTAAATAAAACCATAACAAAGAATTGTAAAAAGAGGAAGAATCTAACTATGCCATGGATAGATTACAAAAAAGCAACTGACAGCATCAGCATCCCACATTCATGGATAAAGGAGTGCGTACAGGAGTATAAGATACACCTACATTGATCAACTACATTATAATGATGATAAAACAGTGTTAAACCATGATAAATGACAAATGATTATTACAGGGATAAAAATTCAAAGTGGGATATTCCAGGGTGAATCTTGTCTCACCCTTAACCCGAGCTGCTACATAACAGATTAGGTCATGGTTTCTATTTGGCTCCCAGAAAACAACAAAGCGTAAATACTTATCTTCTTGTTGTGAATGATTTAAAACTGTATAGTTCAACAGATTAGGAATTGAAATCACAAAAGGAAGTCATTGAATCTTTTTTCAGATGATATAAGAATGTCATTTGGTCTTGATGTTTAAATCAGGAAAGCTGTTGCACAAAGAAAATGTCAGCATGGTGGGTGATTAACTGTCCCCAAAAGGCATTAGATCAGCTGGACAGGAAAACAACAAAATGATTCATGCTTATCAAATGATTTATAAAAAGGAGTATATACCAAGATTATCTATTAAATATTCTGAAGGTGGTATGGGCGTCCTTGAAGCTGATTACATGTGTAGATCTGCAGTCAGAGGAATGCATACATATTTGTTGATCCAAACATAGTGAATGTTTTGAAACATGAAGAGAACAAATCTAAGATGGCTTCCTTGCTTAGTTCAGCAGAAGCATATCTGTGTCAAGTGGAAACTGAATCTGCTGAAAAACTAAAGAAAGACTATAAGAAGAAGAAGGATTATATGAGAAGGTAGGAAATGTGGAAAAGGCATGAATATAGTTCCAAGTACAGAAAATTCCTGGAACAACCTTACATCAATCATGATCTCACACAGGAATTTTTAAGGAGAGGTGAATTTAAATCAAAAGATGAAAGGTTAATATTGGTGGCCCAAGATATTGGACTACATACACACTGATTTACAAAGTCCATTGAGCTTGTGGGAGAAACAGACAAATGCAGGTTGTGTAAAACAGAACTGGAACCACCCACACATCTTGTTGCTGAGTGTGAAACACTAATGGCAGAGACCCTATATTTATTTATTTATTTTACATTTGTTAACCGGAGGTGTCTGACTGAGCTGAAAAGGCCCTTTTTCAGCAGAGGCCCGGGGAGAAAAGCTCCACAAAGAAAAATTACAGACACATTTAGTTATTTAGACATAATCTGTATACACACAAATTACAAGAGACATGTTTTTACAGTGGCATGCGGCACAAACAGTTACAGTGGAGAGAACAATCAAAAAAGATATTAATTTTAAAAATAAAGGTAAGTAATAGATTTGTGGTGTACAGCTGAACTTTGGAATGTAGGTAGAATACATACATAGTACACAGGTACAGTACATACATTGTAGATTAGCCAGTGTTTGTGAGTAAGATTGAAAAACTATTATAAATTGCTCTAGATTTAGTATGCATATGTTATCCACTTTCACTAGCCTGGGGAGCAATCATGGCACTGCCAACTTTGCTTGAGATGTTGCCTGATGAGGTCTTTAAAGGAGGCTTTGGATGATGTGTTTTGAATGCTAGTAGGGACAGAGTTCCATTTTTTAGCCACCGAACTACTATATAGTGCATCTCCGAAGCTATTGTAGCTGTTGGTGACTTCTAGTAGTAGTTTGCTTGATGATCTAAGAGGCCTTTTGGCTGAGTGATGTTGTACTAGGTTTTTGAGGACAGGACACTTATTGGGGAGGTAATAGATAGAATGACAGAGGCAGAGCTGATTGTAGGTTAGGAGATTGGGCAGTTCAAGCCAGTGGAGCTGTCTCAAAGCAGTACAATGATGAGTTCTATATGAGCAATTTGCAGCAAAACGGGCAATTCTGTTATATCAAGCTTCCATTTTGCTTAGTTCAGTTTTGTTGAGATTAGTCAGAATGGGAGATGCATAGAGTAGGGTGGATAGAAGTTGGGAGCGAGCAATGGCTGATCTTGTGTTGTTGGTAAGAAATGGTTTGATACGGTAGAGTGACCCCAGTTTGGCATGTACTTTTTTAATAGTTAAGTTCAGATGACTATCAAATTTTAGGTGGGAGTCTATGGTTATTCCCAATAGCTTAGCCTGTGGCACTGAAGCAATTGGAGTAGCATTTGTGGAGTAGATAGTGAATTGACTGTTAGTGTTTTTGTTATAACTGGTTATAATCATAAGCTGAGTTTTCTTTGGATTGAGGATAAGTTGGGCTTTGGTAAGGTAGTTTTCAACGTCAGAGAATGCTAGTTGAGTTGTTTGCAGGAGGGTGGGAATGTTTTGTGCAGCACAGATTAAGGTAGTGTCATCTGCATACTGAATTATAGATGCATGCTGTGTGGAGGTGTGGAGGTCATTTGTAAAGACTGTGAATAGTAGTGGTCCTAAGACAGAACCCTGTGGGACTCCTATAGTTATGGGCAGCTGAGGAGAGAGAGAATTTTCCCATTTTACAGCTTGGTACCTGTCAGTTAAGTAGCTTTGGAACCAGGTAAGAGTGGAATTAGATAGATGATATTGGTTTAGTTTGTTTAGCAGGATTTGGTGTGAGACTGTGTCAAATGCTTTGGACATATCCAAAAAAAGAGTTGACACTTGCAGGCCTTCATTTTTGAGACGGTTTACCTATATACTGAAAGGTATAATAATGTGGCAAGACTGTTGCATTGGGAATTGTGCAAACATTACAATAATGAAGTAGCTAAGTAGTATTGAAAAGATTAGCCATAAAGCAGTATAGAGAATGATGACATTTATATCACATGGGATTACCTTTTTACCAACAGTTCAAAAACAGATGCGCAAAAAACAGATGTTATAGTCCATGAAAAGAAGACAAAAGTAGCAGTGATCATTGAAATCTGTACACCCAGTGATTACAGTTTCTTACACAAAGTAATAAAACACCAAGATCTGCAGGCAGAAATTAGGGCATTGTGGAAGAAAGATACTCACACTGTTCCAATAGTAGTTGGAGCAATGGGTTTCCTGTGATTTGCAGAAGGAGTCAATCCTGGGCATATCACAGGTGCTGCGAAGGACACTTTTGACAAACATCATAGACTGAAACAATACTAATTTCATGAACTTTAATCATACTTAGGAATGGGGTCCATTCCCATCATGGTATTAGACACCTAAAAGACTTGGAGAAATTAAATGACAGAAATCATACAGTAACCTCTTTACAATTTACTAATCTGTGTAGTCATAGAAACACAGAACTATATAACAGTGATACTTTTATTACATTAATAGCTTAAGAGCAAGACGAGGCACCTCTAGTACTGTTTCTACATGGAGCTGCAAACTTCAAGTACAGGTACAATAAAACACATGGTTGTGTCTGAGAGTATAAAAACCTATATGTCTCTTGACATTAATCAAGCAGTGCAAACATTTTAATAAACATTTACAGGATGTGCCAGCATAGGATACACCTAAACCTGTGACATTGTTAATGGAACAGCTACTATAACCAATTTCTACCTGTTCCTATCACAGAACACACTGCAGCCTTACAATCTAACCAGTACTGTGAAGGCACTAGAAATAGGCCAAAGCTTTTGACACAGTCCCCCATTCAGGTATAGTAGAAATACTAAATAAACTATGAATAAATACCTTATGTCACCCACTGAATTACCTACTGGGATGCAGGAAATCAAAATAGGAGAAGTTAACTCCACAAAGAGACTAGTCACCAGTGGAGTCCCACAGGGTTCTGTGTTGGGATCGCTCCTGTTTGGCATCTACTTTTCTAAGGTAAAAAAAAATACTTAAAGGCACTGGCTGACTGAATTTGCAGATGACTGTAAGCTAGGATAAGACATTGAATCCCCAAATGACTTAACCATCCTGCAGGAAGGTTTGTCCCAAATAAATAACTAGTGCCAAAATAATGGACTGAAACTAAATGCCAAAAATGCATTATTGTATCCTTTGAAAGTCATCTACCCCAGGGAACTATCACATTGACAATACTCCCCTAAGAGTTGACCCAATTATTTGGGATTTGGGAAATTATATGGACACTGACCTAACTTTTGACCAAGACTTGTCTGCTGCTATACAAAAGTACTTCTATATTGCACAGCTTATACTTAAAAGAATTGTGTCTAGTTCTAGGAATGTCATTGTCCCCTTTACTCAGCCTTTATTAAGCCAATCATTGAATATAACGCCCCCTTTGGTACGTATCTGTCCAGACACATGTAACAATGGGAGCACCCACAGAGATATCTTACTAAAACAATATGCCTCAAAGCCCTGGCGCTATACTCAGTAACCTGCAGACTGCTAAGAGGTGACCTATGTCTGACATACAAGGCATCCTCCAAACCAATACTAATGGGTTTACTGCACATCAGTAAGTCAAATGGCATAAAAAATACTCAGTCTAGGAGTCTAGGCCTCTTCTGAAACATTAATAAAATGGTGTGGAGGGGCAGGTATATCTTGTAGAGTATCCACAGCTCTGGAAGAGACTCCCCATCTGCATAAAACAAAGCTTGTCCTTGTCCATATTCAAGCGCAATTTGGACCTATGGATTGCAAACAAAACATTTACCGCAGAACTGTCCCCTGTACTACTAATGGACAGAAGCAGCTTCTAAATGTTTTATCCTATGCATGGGTCACTGCAAATTATCTATGGTATCAACTCAAGTTATTTTCATTAGGGGTAATAAATAATTATCGCCCATGGGATGGACAAAGCTAATCTGTGACGGAATGTGATAGGTTAATTTGAGAGCAAAAAGGGAAATTGGCTAGGCTTAAAATGGCCCACAAGGGCAGCTAGCCTAGTACTTACCTGTGAACCTATGAACATCTGGATTTAATATTCTCAATTCTGTAGACTTTGCTTTAGTATTTTCCATTTCAGTTTGTTCAGTGTGGCTGTTATGTGAAAAAAGTTTTTACGTCAGTGTAATTTTTTTTGATTACTAAGATTAGCATGACTTATTACTTAACAATCAAGTTGTTCACTTTACAAAAGAGTCTTAAGTTCTTCTTTGATCCACTGCACACAGGGTGAGGTTTGTGGTCTGTGTGGTAACTACGATGGAAATGCAAACAATGACTTTACCACCAGAGGGCAGTCTATTGCAGTTGATGTGCAGGAGTTTGGAAACAGTTGGAAAGTTTCTCCCAGCTGCCCTGATGCAGACATTACAAAGGATCCCTGTTCTGCTAATCCATACAGAGAAGCCTGGGCACAAAAAAAGTGCAGCATACTGATAAGTAATGAGTTTTCAACGTGTCATAACCAGGTAAGAAAAAATGTATTCATTGCACTTTCATTTTCTGAAATAAGACTACAAGCCTTTACTAAGCTATAAAAATATTGTTATTTGTAAAATATTGTATACTTAAATAAAACAGAAATAAGATTTTCACTATATACCATTACATCACAGCTTGATCATGAATTAAAATGTATAAAAAGGTTTCCATAGAAGCATTTGCAAAATAAAAAAAAAATACTTTAAAGGAAAAAGTAACACATTAATGTAATACCTATATCTAATGCATACCTTTCAGCTGTGCAGATTTCTGCAGAATGTTCAGATTTTTGTCTCATAACTTTGGTCTGTTTCTCATAAAATTTGTGGTTTTCTGGCAAATCAATGGGATGATCTGAGGACTGAAGTCACTAAAATGGCATACATTTGAGTTTCAGACTTCAACTCCTTTAGAAAATGTATGTTAAGACAAACCTTGTTACTCTAGCAACTTTCTAAGTTTATGAGTAATGTTTAAAAGCTGTCCCTATTTTTGGACCTTTGTCCTCCCATTTTGTTGAGCTTGGTCCAGATTTCTTGCACTAAGTGGTTGAGAGGTATGATCTAATGTGCAAGTGTGTGTGTGTGTGTGTGTGTGTGTGTGTGTGTGTGTGTGTGTGTGTGTGTGTGTGTGTGCTAAGCATTCACAGTGGCTCAAGAATCTCATTTCAAGTTATCAGACATTTTTATCTTGTCCTGTCTTTTCTGAGTAGCTGTCTCAGTGTTCACTCCATTATTGGTATTGTCTTTTCTTTAACTACTATTCATCTAGGTTATCTAGACATTTTGAAATTAACAGATCTCCTCCATAAACCAAGTGATTGCTAATTAGTATGCAGCATGCAGTAGTTTAGGTCTGGAAGATATCACACTTCTGTTTCATTTATGAGCTGCTCAGAGACTAAGATTCCTCTCGGGAGACAGATGTGCAATGACATCTGTGCCTACACCTCTCACTCTTCCTAATCTGGGGTGCTGAAGAATTACACCCTCCCCCTTATTAGATAGTAATGTGTCTACAGGGTCTCATAACCTTCCAATTACATGCACTCCCTTTTTTTAGGCTGTGATAATTTAATGGAAAATAGGTGAATAATTGTTTGATAGTTGGTGAAAAGCTCTAATTATTATGAGGGGATACAGTACAAAACATTTTCATTAGCATCATCATAATGAATGCATAGAATAATATACTTTACCACGGTGCAGTATTTGAAGCAGAAGGAAGGAGAGAGAAGGAGAAAATGGAAATAATATTTACAAAATCTTTAAGAATTATTAATGAGGTAACTCCTTCATTTCAGTGCAAGAAATGCAAAAGCAAACAGAACACAAAAGCTGAGTTTTCACATATTGTCTTGTGGCGAACGTTATAAAGTAACGAGCTGGAATTTAATCTAAGGTAATTAAAAGGAAAGTTACATAGACTGATACAAGGGGGAATAAACAAGGACACACTTGTAGAATACATGATATCATGTTGTATGTAAAAAGAGTAAGATTTAAATCTATACAGATGAAAAACGAAGTAGTACTTGAAGAACTGAATCAATTTCTGTACATCCAGCCCCAGATAAAATGGAAATGGATTGGTGATGGGAATTGTATTTACCACAAAAAGGAATTACTAAATGGCAACCTAAGTACACAGCACAAGAGAAAGAATAAGGGCAGTACTCAGAGATCATATTTTTTAATTGAGATGGTGATGGTTCTTAACTGCAATAGTGACTCAACAGCAACATAATGGAAGCCAGAAATATACTATATGTTGATTTTCCTTGCATATTTTGCCTCAGAACTCTATAACTTAAAGTAATGAGTCACAGGATAGTATCATATAGTGTGTTGTTTTGAATATTGTCTGCTGTGACTGGCTGGGAATGCAAAATGAAATAAAGGATGCAATCTTTGGATGTAATAGAAGATATAATTTCAAGAAGGAGTTTGGTTCATTCTTTATCACCAAGCTGATGATATGAATACGAACATACTATCCATCTTGAATTAGCAGAGCATAGCTAGCCTATTGGCATGCAATGTATCCAGCTAGGGTTCAATTCCTGCATCCACTGTTAAAGGGTCAGTCAGAAGGAGGACACAGAGGCTAATGAAGTAGACAAGAAACCAAGTCTGTCTTGCTGAGGGGAAAATACGGCTTGAGACTTGTGAGCTACCTCTTACTTGCTGCAGGACTGACAATGTGTTGGCAATGGATTCATTAGCAGAGGTGGCAACAGACGTCCACGGTAAGTCCATGCGGGATAACCTGCAGACTTCGTAAAGCTGACATTACTGCTTAGTGGCCATGCAAGAATCAGAAGATAAAACACACAGGAAATGCCACCTCTTCCTGCACTATAAGACTTATAAGCCTCGTTGCCTGGCAACAGGACACTTATGCTAAGAGGAATAAGCATTGGTAACTAGAACACCCATGTGTTAACCAGGTAGGCCTGCTGGATACACATAGTCCATTTTTAAGGGTGACCTGGGAGCAATGTCTAGGTAAGTGACTTACTTAATGTCACACTGTAGGCAAATGATGGCATCAAACCCTGAAGCACAGGACCTACAACTCACAGCCTTAACCCTCTCTGCCAACTGACAGAGTAGCTTATAACAATGAAAAGTAATGGACTAGATATCTAAATTCAGTAGAAGGCACGCCCTAAACTGTACAATAATAGACTGCAGGCAACCTTAGAAATTAAGCACCAAGGAAGATGTGAGCACACATCTTAGGCTTCAGTATCTGTGTTTGTGTTGGGCAGCTAGGTTAAAATACTTTCTATGTTAATACAGTATGCCTAAATTTCTGAACAGACTATGATCCAAAATTAATCCATAAGCTGAAATATCATGGAGTCTATCACATAGTCCAATGGCTACCAATGCATGTAACCCCATATGAATTACAGAAGGCGGTAATTTGGGCTTATTGTAGGTGCTGAGACGAGCACTTTTAGCTAATATCAATGACAGAAACAATGCAAATTTTACGAACTCTAACCATACCGTGACTTATGAATGGGGTCCAATCTCATCATGTTAATAGGAACCAAGGCACCTGGAGACATTAAAACTGTGAGATCAAAAAGTTAATCTAATCAGATAATGCTTAACACATTATATAGTGGTCTATTTGCAGAAAAGCATAAGTACAAACATCATAACTAAAAATGCATATTAAATTTTACTTTAGTAGTTATTTCAAACTAAGTTTAAATTAGTTAATGACATTTTATAGCTTATAGCAAGAATTAAAACAGCTGCTATATTTTAGCTATTGTACATTATGGAATTATCCTGTAATGAAATATTTTTTTATTTTTTAAGTGGGTAAGTGAACAAGTCTTTTTCAGCTCACTTATAGCCACAACAACATATATTTGTTTGTGTATGTGTGTATGCATGTGTTTGTCTGCACACGTATGTGTAGGTATGTAAGAGAGTCTTTATGCATACACACACATATATATATATATATATATATATATATATATATATATATATATATATATATATATATATATAGTTTAATGGCAATATTTTGGGAGGTAGAAGGAAATGGAGTACCCAGACAATAAGCTGTATAGGTAAGTCAGTGACTTGCAAGCCAGTTGGAATTGATTTAGCACATCTGGCACAGGAAACTGCTTGCTGCATCTAACATTCCTTGTAATCAACTTAGAATCTCTTTCTCTCTGGGGCAGGTGGATCCCTCACAATACTATGACTCCTGTGTCCATGATGCCTGTGCCTGCGACACTGGTGGAGACTGTGAGTGTTTCTGTACTGCTGTCGCTGCTTACGCAGCTGCCTGTAATGAAGCTGGTGCTTGTGTTGCTTGGAGAACTCCTGATGTTTGTCGTAAGTATCCTGCAGTTTTTTCTTATAAGTTCTTGTGTAAATTGAGGTCAGATCTATTCACATTTATAAATTCTACAACTAATACAAGGAGCATTCAATCTGCATATTGTCAACTGTTTTGTTTTTATTCCAAGGGAGCTTAATTTTGTGCACCTGTATTATAATATAGCTTAACATTAATAAAGGCTAAGAGCTAGCCTCCAAAGTGAGTTGAGAGTTGAGTTGAATATATCACACATAAAATGAAATTACTTATTTACATACTTATTTTGTTGCATTCATACTTAAAATAATTTACACATTATCATTCCAAAAGGAAAAGTTATCAGTATAAAATAACTTAACTAAACAGTTCTATTTATTTATTTCTTCTTTTATCTTTACTGAATGTCCCCTACCCTTTCTTCCACAGCTATCATCGTATTTCAGCTAATGCATTACCCTCTTCTATTTTCTTGTTATGCAACAACTTGTTACATCTTTTTTCCACAGTACCCATATTGTCACAAGCAGTACTTTATCACATTTATGAATATCAGATTTTTTTTTTACTTTATCATTCTTCCCATATAATATATTCATATTTATACACTTAAATCCTTCCTATCTATATTCATTTTTAAATGTTTAAAAAATGATTTATACAAAAAACAATGGCTCCTATTCCAAAAGAATTGCTCTCTGTGTAAGTAATCATTTATGCTGAGGGCAGGCCTTTAGCAGGTGTTTTGGAATCTGGTCCCTGTAGTAAGCCTATATATTTATAGGATTTACATCAGACTTAGTCACTTACACTGAGAACAGGTCTTTTGAAATCAGAAAAGACTTACTACGAAAGCAACTTTTAGAATCTGGCCTATTTCTTCTTCCCTACAGTCAACATATTTTCTTTCCTCCAGCACCTTATGATTCATATTCCCTTTCACTGGTAACTTTTCAAATAAAATTCCCCACAAAAAATCCGCTACTTCATAAAAAAAATAAACTTTTTGTCTTCTGTCTTTTATTGCCTTTTTCATCTTCTTTTAACTCCTTTCATGGGTACGTATAAAAAAGAAATTCAAATATATTATTATACTTTTATTTTATTTGCCTATCAACTTTATTTACTCTTAACTTCCATAATTTCATTTTGTCATATTTTTTCTTACATCCTGTCCATTTTTCTCTTCTTTTTGTTTCTCCTGATTTTTCTTACTGTACATTTTTATATTTTTCATACAGTATCTTGCCTATCATTTCTTTTTGAATTTCTTTTACCTTTCTCATTACCTAAAATAAATGCATAGAAGCTAATTTCACCACAGGATTTTTTTTTTCATTTCAAACTGCCTTCTTCCTTTTTATTATAAATTATCTATTTTTACTGGGTCCAGCTCTGTGCCCCAAATGAAGCTAAAAAAAAATTCTGATAACTGGTTTTCCATTTTAGTGGGAAAATATATATTCCCACTGAATATGCTATTTCTCTTAAGATATAAGTGTTCAGTATATATGGCTTTTATTTTATGAAATGATAAGTAAGCACTTTTCTACCAAGCTAAATATTTTGTATATGTTCTCGCCATTGACTTACTAGACTTGCATACTCAAGTTTTTCACCTCCTTTTTTATGAAATGTATTCCATTTATTTTTTTTTAGCCTATGGAATCTCTGACATATACTTAATTTTAACTGCAGGCCAGTTTTTTAACTTCTTTTTGATCCTTATTACAACCTCACTTATCTGCTCCTTGTGTTTCTGTTATTAGAATACATCATCTACATATGCCATGTATTTTGGTAATGTAACATTTCCTTCCATCTCCCATCTTGCCTCCCTTATTTCATGCATGCATGACTGTATTCATCACTAATACTAATAAGCACATAATGATTGGCATCCTTGTTTTTTACCTATCTTAATACTTACATTTTCCTCAACCATCCATTGATCCAGCCATCCATCTGTTTATCATAGCTTGCACCAATGAATTTTCATAACATTTCATTATTATATTAATATATTGTTTATCCAGTCTGTCTCTAACATCCGCCACATTGTTAATGGCTCATTTTATCAAATGCTTTAGCTATATCACATGCTATCAGTCTTACTTCTTTATTTTCTTTCAGATTCATCTCTACTACTTCTTTCAGTAAAATTAAAATACTGTTCACCTCTCTTCCTTTTATACTATAAACCCATTCACCTATTATCTCATCCAGTACTTTCTCCATTGTTTTTTACATTATTTTTATAAATATTTTACAGTCGGTATTCCCTATTATTATGGGCCTCCATTTTTCTAAATCTTTTCTTTCATCCTCTTTCCATATAAATAATTGGATCATTACACCACATATGTCTTATTCCATGATACCTTCCCTCATACATTCATTTAATATTTAAAAAATGTCTGTTTCATCTTTATTCATTTCCTTAAAATACTCATAATTTATACCATCTAATCCTGTGCGAACTCATTCTTAACACCATTTATCACCTTCTCTAGCTCTTCCATTGTTATAACATTTTCTAAAAAAAAATCCTTACTGGCCCCAGTACTTAACAGATCTTCTCTTGCCATTCCCAATTATTGTATTTGAAATATGTTGAATTTTCCTGTGCTTGCTTTCCATTGATAACACACTTCTCATCACCAGTCCATACATTTCTTTCATCATGTATTTTTTAATTTCATGTACTTTACTACATGGTGAAAGAAAAGGCCGTTTGAACCCTTGCTCGTCCATAGCTGAAGTCCTAAACTGAGCTTGTATTTTTTTCTGTTGTAGTTCCAAGCTCTGAAATAAATAGTATGTCCATGCTGCTACTGCATTTCTTTTTTCAGTCTCAGTCATAATTTTTTTTAGTGAGTTAAAGCTTTCAAATGTCACTTCACAAAATGGATCTACCAAATGAATTAATGCTCTTATGTCTTTAATGTTAA
>NC_056751.1:543957858-543992858 GCF_019279795.1 Protopterus annectens
AATAATGCGGTTCGCATCCTTCTTATAGCATTAATAATGCTATTCGCATCTTTCTTATAGCAGTAATAATGCTATTTGCATCCTTCTTATAGCATTAATAATGCTGTTCACATCCTTCTTATAGCATTAATAATGCTGTTCACATCCTTCTATTAGCATTAATAATGCTGTTCACATCCTTCTTATAGCATTAATAATGCTGTTCACATCCTTCTTACAGCATTAATAATGCTGTTCACATCCTTCTTATAGCATTAATAATGCTGTTCATATGCTTCTTATAGCAGTAATAATGTTGTTCACATCCTTCTTATAACATTAATAATGCTGTTCACATCCTTCTTATAGCATTAATAATGCTGTTCACATCCTTCTTATAGCATTAATAATGCTGTTCACATCCTTCTTATAGCAGTAATAATGTTGTTCACATCCTTCTTATAGCATTAATAATGCTGTTCACATCCTTCTTATAGCATTAATAATGCTGTTCACATCCTTATAGCATTAATAATGCTGTTCACATCCTTCTTATAGCAGTAATAATGCTGTTCACATCCTTCTTATAGTATTAATAATGCTGTTCACATCCTTATAGCATTAATAATGCTGTTCACATCCTTCTTATAGCAGTAATAATGCTGTTCACATCCTTCTTATAGCATTAATAATGCTGTTCACATCCTTCTTATAGCATTAATAATGCTGTTCACATCCTTCTTATAGCATTAATAATGCTGTTCACATCCTTCTTATAGCATTAATAATGCTGTTCACATCCTTCTTATAGCATTAATAATGCTGTTCACATCCTTCTTATAGCATTAATAATGCTGTTCACATCCTTCTTATAGCATTAATAATGCTGTTCACATCCTTCTTATAGCAGTAATAATGCTGTTCACATCCTTCTTATAGCATTAATAATGCTGTTCACATCCTTCTTATAGCATTAATAATGCTGTTCACATCCTTCTTATAGCAGTAATAATGCTGTTCACATCTTTCTTATAACATTAATAATGCTGTTCACATCCTTCATATAGAATTAATAATGCTGTTCACATCCTTCTTATAGCAGTAATAATGCTGTTCACATCCTTCTTACAGCATTAATAATGCTGTTCACATCCTTCTTATAGCAGTAATAATGCTGTTCACATCCTTCTTATAGTATTAATAATGCTGTTCACATCCTTATAGCATTAATAATGCTGTTCACATCCTTATAGCATTAATAATGCTGTTCACATCCTTCTTATAGCATTAATAATGCTGTTCACATCCTTCTTATAGCATTAATAATGCTGTTCACATCCTTATAGCATTAATAATGCTGTTCACATCCTTCTTATAGCAGTAATAATGCTGTTCACATCCTTCTTATAGCATTAATAATGCTGTTCACATCCTTCTTATAGCATTAATAATGCTGTTCACATCCTTCTTATAGCATTAATAATGCTGTTCACATCCTTCTTATAGCATTAATAATGCTGTTCACATCCTTCTTATAGCATTAATAATGCTGCTCACATCCTTCTTATAGCATTAATAATGCTGTTCACATCCTTCTTATAGCACTAATAATGCTGTTCACATGCTTCTTATAGCAGTAATAATGCTGTTCACATCCTTCTTATAGCATTAATAATGCTGTTCACATCCTTCTTATAGCATTAACAATGCTGTTCACATCCTTCTTATAGCATTAATAATGCTGTTCACATCCTTATAGCATTAATAATGTTGTTCGCATCCTTCTTATAGCATTAACAATGCTGTTCACATCCTTCTTATAGCATTAATAATGCTGTTCACATCCTTCTTATAGCAGTAATAATGCTGTTCACATCCTTCTTATAACATTAATAATGATGTTCACATCCTTCTTATAGCATTAATAATGCTGTTCGCATCCTTCTTATAGCATTAATAATGGTATTCACATCTTTCTTATAGCATTAATAATGCTGTTCGCATCCTTCTTATAGCAGTAATAATGCTGTTCGCATCCTTCTTATAGCATTAATAATGCTGTTCACATCCTTCTTACAGAATTAATAATGCTGTTCACATCCTTCTTATAGCATTAATACTGCTGTTCACATCCTTCTTATAGCAGTAATAATGTTGTTCACATCCTTCTTATAGCATTAATAATGCTGTTCACATCCTTCTTATAGCATTAATAATGCTGTTCACATCCTTCTTATAGCAGTAATAATGTTGTTCACATCCTTCTTATAGCATTAATAATGCTGTTCACATCCTTCTTATAGCATTAATAATGCTGTTCACATCCTTATAGCATTAATAATGTTGTTCGCATCCTTCGTATAGCATTAATAATGCTGTTCACATCCTTCTTATAGCATTAATAATGCTGTTCACATCCTTCTTATAGCATTAATAATGCTGTTCACATCCTTCTTATAGCATTAATAATGCTGTTCACATCCTTCTTATAGCATTAATAATGCTGTTCACATCCTTCTTATAGCATTAATAATGCTGTTCACATCCTTCTTATAGCATTAATAATGCTGTTCACATCCTTCTTATAGCATTAATAATGCTGTTCACATCCTTCTTATAGCATTAATAATGCTGTTCACATCCTTCTTATAGCATTAATAATGCTGTTCGCATCCTTCTTATAGCATTAATAATGCTATTCGCATCTTTCTTATAGCATTAATAATGCTGTTCGCATCCTTCTTATAGCAGTAATAATGCTGTTCGCATCCTTCTTATAGCATTAATAATGCTGTTCACATCCTTCTTATAGCATTAATAATGCTTTTCACATCCTTCTAATAGGATTAATAATGCTGTTCACATCCTTCTTATAGCATTAATAATGCTGTTCACATCGTTCTTATAGCATTAATAATGCTGTTCACATCCTTCTATTAGGATTAATAATGCTGTTCACATCCTTCTTATAGCATTAATAATGCTGTTCACATCCTTCTTACAGCATTAATAATGCTGTTCACATCCTTCTTATAGCATTAATAATGCTGCTCACATCCTTCTTATAGCATTAATAATGCTGTTCACATCCTTCTTATAGCATTAATAATACTGTTCACATCCTTCTTATAGCAGTAATAATGTTGTTCACATCCTTCTTATAGCATTAATAATGCTGTTCACATCCTTCTTATAGCATTAATAATGCTGTTCACATCCTTCTACTAGCATTAATAATGCTGTTCAGATCCTTCTTATAGCCTTAATAATGCTGTTCAGATCCTTCTTATAGCATTAATAATGCTGTTCACATCCTTCTTATAGCATTAATAATGCTGTTCACATCCTTCTTATAGCATTAATAATGCTGTTCACATCCTTCTTTCAGCATTAATAATGCTGTTCACATCCTTCTTATAGCATTAATAATGCTGTTCACATCCTTCTTATAGCATTAATAATGCTGTTCACATCCTTCTTATAGCAGTAATAATGCTGTTCACATCCTTCTTATAGCATTAATAATGCTGTTCACATCCTTATAGCATTAATAATGCTGTTCACATCCTTCTTATAGCAGTAATAATGCTGTTCACATCCTTCTTATAGCATTAATAATGCTGTTCACATCCTTCTTATAGCATTAATAATGCTGTTCACATCCTTCTTATAGCATTAATAATGCTGTTCACATCCTTCTTATAGCAGTAATAATGCTGTTCACATCCTTCTTATAGCATTAATAATGCTGTTCACATCCTTCTTATAGCATTAATAATGCTGTTCACATCCTTATAGCATTAATAATGCTGTTCACATCCTTCTTATAGCATTAATAATGCTATTCACATCCTTCTTATAGCATTAATAATGCTGTTCACATCCTTCTTATAGCATTAATAATGCTGTTCACATCCTTCTTATAGCATTAATAATGCTGTTCACATCCTTCTTACAGCATTAATAATGCTGTTCACATCCTTCTTATAGCATTAATAATGCTGTTCACATCCTTCTTATAGCAGTAATAATGCTGTTCACATCCTTCTTATAGCAGTAATAATGCTGTTCGCATCCTTCTTATAGCATTAATAATGCTGTTCACATCGTTCTTATAGCATTAATAATGCTGTTCACATCCTTCTATTAGGATTAATAATGCTGTTCACATCCTTCTTATAGCATTAATAATGCTGTTCACATCCTTCTTACAGCATTAATAATGCTGTTCACATCCTTCTTATAGCATTAATAATGCTGTTCACATCCTTCTTATAGCATTAATAATGCTGTTCACATCCTTCTTATAGCATTAATAATGCTGTTCACATCCTTCTTATAGCATTAATAATGCTGTTCACATCCTTCTTATAGCATTAATAATACTGTTCACATCCTTCTTATAGCAGTAATAATGTTGTTCACATCCTTCTTATAGCATTAATAATGCTGTTCACATCCTTCTTATAGCATTAATAATGCTGTTCACATCCTTCTTATAGCATTAATAATGCTGTTCACATCCTTCTTATAGCATTAATAATGCTGTTCACATCCTTCTTATAGCATTAATAATGCTGTTCACATCCTTCTTATAGCATTAATAATGCTGCTCACATCCTTCTTATAGCATTAATAATGCTGTTCACATCCTTCTTATAGCATTAATAATGCTGTTCACATCCTTCTTATAGCATTAATAATGCTGTTCACATCCTTCTTATAGCATTAATAATGCTGTTCACATCCTTCTTATAGCATTAATAATGCTGTTCACATCCTTCTTATAGCATTAATAATGCTGTTCACATCCTTCTTATAGCATTAATAATGCTGTTCACATCCTTCTTATAGCATTAATAATGCTGTTCACATCCTTCTTATAGCATTAATAATGCTGTTCACATCCTTCTTATAGCATTAATAATGCTGTTCACATCCTTCTTATAGCATTAATAATGCTGTTCACATCCTTCTTATAACATTAATAATGATGTTCACATCCTTCTTATAGCATTAATAATGCTGTTCGCATCCTTCTTATAGCATTAATAATGCTGTTCACATCCTTCTTATAGCATTAATAATGCTGTTCACATCCTTCTTATAGCATTAATAATGCTGTTCACATCCTTCTTATAGCATTAATAATGCTGTTCACATCCTTCTTATAGCATTAATAATGCTGTTCACATCCTTCTTATAGCATTAATAATGCTGTTCACATCCTTCTTATAGCATTAATAATGCTGTTCACATCCTTCTTATAGCAGTAATAATGCTGTTCACATCCTTCTTATAGCAGTAATAATGCTGTTCACATCCTTCTTATAGCATTAATAATGCTGTTCACATCCTTCTTATAGCATTAATAATGCTGTTCACATCCTTCTTATAGCAGTAATAATGCTGTTCACATCCTTCTTACAGCATTAATAATGCTGTTCACATCCTTCTTATAGCATTAATAATGCTGTTCACATCCTTCTTATAGCAGTAATAATGCTGTTCACATCCTTCTTATAACATTAATAATGCTGTTCACATCCTTCTTATAGCAGTAATAATGCTGTTCACATCCTTCTTATAACATTAATAATGCTGTTCACATCCTTCTTATAGAATTAATAATGCTGTTCACATCCTTCTTATAGCATTAATAATGCTGTTCACATCCTTCTTTCAGCATTAATAATGCTGTTCACATCCTTCTTATAGCAGTAATAATGTTGTTCACATCCTTCTTATAGCATTAATAATGTTCATATCCTTCTTATAGCATTAATAATGCTGTTCACATCCTTATAGCATTAATAATGCTGTTCACATCCTTCTTATAGCATTAATAATGCTGTTCACATCCTTCTTATAGCATTAATAATGCTGTTCACATGCTTCTTATAGCAGTAATAATGCTGTTCACATCCTTCTTATAGCATTAATAATGCTGTTCACATCCTTATAGCATTAATAATGCTGTTCACATCCTTCTTATAGCATTAATAATGCTTTTCACATCCTTCTAATAGGATTAATAATGCTGTTCACATCCTTCTTATAGCATTAATAATGCTGTTCACATCCTTCTTATAGCATTAATAATGCTGTTCACATCCTTCTTATAGCATTAATAATGCTGTTCACATCCTTCTTATAGCATTAATAATGCTGTTCACATCCTTCTTATAGCATTAATAATACTGTTCACATCCTTCTTATAGCATTAATAATGCTGTTCACATCCTTCTTATAGCATTAATAATGCTGTTCACATCCTTCTTATAGCATTAATAATGCTGTTCACATCCTTCTTATAGCATTAATAATGCTGTTCGCATCCTTCTTATAGCATTAATAATGCTATTCACATCCTTCTTATAGCATTAATAATGCTGTTCACATCCTTCTTATAGCATTAATAATGCTGTTCACATCCTTCTTACAGCATTAATAATGCTGTTCACATCCTTCTTATAGCATTAATAATGCTGTTCACATCCTTCTTATAGCAGTAATAATGCTGTTCACATCCTTCTTACAGCAATAATAATGCTGTTCACATCCTTCTTATAGCATTAATAATGCTGCTCACATCCTTCTTATAGCATTAATAATGCTGTTCACATCCTTCTTATAGCATTAATAATACTGTTCACATCCTTTTTATAGCATTAATAATGCTGTTCACATCCTTCTTATAGCATTAATAATGCTGTTCACATCCTTCTTATAGCATTAATAATGCTGTTCACATCCTTATAGCATTAATAATGCTGTTCACATCCTTCTTATAGCAGTAATAATGCTGTTCACATCCTTCTTATAGCATTAATAATGCTGTTCACATCCTTCTTATAGCATTAATAATGCTGTTCACATCCTTCTTATAGCAGTAATAATGCTGTTCACATCCTTCTTATAGCATTAATAATGCTGTTCACATCCTTCTTATAGCATTAATAATGCTGTTCACATCCTTCTTATAGCAATAATAATGCTGTTTACATCCTTCATATAGCATTAATAATGCTGTTCACATCCTTCTTATAGCATTAATAATGCTGTTCACATCCTTCTTATAGCATTAATAATGCTGTTCACATCCTTCTATTAGCATTAATAATGCTGTTCACATCCTTCTTATAGCATTAATAATGCTGTTCACATCCTTCTTATAGCATTAATAATGCTGTTCACATCCTTCTTATAGCATTAATAATGCTGTTCACATCCTTCTTATAGCATTAATAATGCTGTTCACATCCTTCTTATAGCATTAATAATGCTGTTCACATCCTTCTTATAGCATTAATAATGCTGTTCACATCCTTCTTATAGCATTAATAATGCTGTTCACATCCTTCTTATAGCATTAATAATGCTGTTCACATCCTTCTTATAGCATTAATAATGCTGTTCACATCCTTCTTATAGCAGCATTAATAATGCTGTTCACATCCTTCTTATAGCAGTAATAATGCTGCTCACATCCTTCTTATAGCATTAATAATGCTGTTCACATCCTTCTTATAGCATTAATAATACTGTTCACATCCTTTTTATAGCAGTAATAATGTTGTTCACATCCTTCTTATAGCATTAATAATGCTGTTCACATCCTTCTTATAGCATTAATAATGCTGTTCACATCCTTCTTATAGCATTAATAATGCTGTTCACATCCTTCTTATAGCATTAATAATGCTGTTCACATCCTTATAGCATTAATAATGCTGTTCACATCCTTCTTATAGCATTAATAATGCTATTCACATCCTTCTTATAGCATTAATAATGCTGTTCACATCCTTCTTATAGCATTAATAATGCTGTTCACATCCTTCTTATAGCATTAATAATGCTATTCACATCCTTCTTATAGCATTAATAATGCTGTTCACATCCTTCTTATAGCATTAATAATGCTGTTCACATCCTTCTTATAGCAGTAATAATGCTGTTCACATCCTTCTTATAGCATTAATAATGCTGTTCACATCCTTCTTATAGCACTAATAATGCTGTTCACATGCTTCTTATAGCAGTAATAATGCTGTTCACATCCTTCTTATAGCATTAATAATGCTGTTCACATCCTTCTTATAGCATTAATAATGCTGTTCACATCCTTATAGCATTAATAATGCTGTTCGCATCCTTCTTATAGCATTAATAATGCTGTTCACATCCTTCTTATAGCATTAATAATGCTGTTCACATCCTTCTTATAGCATTAATAATGCTGTTCACATCCTTCTTATAGCATTAATAATGCTGTTCACATCCTTCTTATAGCATTAATAATGCTGTTCACATCCTTCTTATAGCAGTAATAATGCTGTTCACATCCTTCTTATAGCATTAATAATGCTGTTCACATCCTTCTTATAGCATTAATAATGCTGTTCACATCCTTCTTATAGCATTAATAATGCTATTCACATCCTTCTTATAGCATTAATAATGCTGTTCACATCCTTCTTATAGCATTAATAAGGCTGTTCACATCCTTCTTATAGCAGTAATAATGCTGTTCACATCCTTCTTATAGCATTAATAATGCTGTTCACATCCTTCTTATAGCATTAATAATACTGTTCACATCCTTCTTATAGCATTAATAATGCTGTTCACATCCTTCTTATAGCATTAATAATGCTGTTCACATCCTTCTTATAGCATTAATAATGCTGTTCACATCCTTCTTATAGCATTAATAATGCTGTTCACATCCTTCTTATAGCATTAATAATGCTGTTCACATCCTTCTTATAGCATTAATAATGCTGTTCACATCCTTCTTATAGCATTAATAATGCTGTTCACATCCTTCTTATAGCATTAATAATGCTGTTCACATCCTTCTTATAGCAGTAATAATGCTGTTCACATCCTTCTTATAGCATTAATAATGCTGTTCACATCCTTCTTATAGCATTAATAATGCTGTTCACATCGTTCTTATAGCATTAATAATGCTGTTCACATCCTTCTAATAGGATTAATAATGATGTTCACATCCTTCTTATAGCATTAATAATACTGTTCACATCCTTCTTACAGCATTAATAATGCTGTTCACATCCTTCTTATAGCATTAATAATGCTGTTCACATCCTTCTTATAGCATTAATAATACTGTTCACATCCTTTTTATAGCAGTAATAATGTTGTTCACATCCTTCTTATAGCATTAATAATGCTGTTCACATCCTTCTTATAGCATTAATAATGCTGTTCACATCCTTCTTATAGCAGTAATAATGCTGTTCACATCCTTCTTATAGCATTAATAATGCTGTTCACATCCTTATAGCATTAATAATGCTGTTCATCCTTCTTATAGCATTAATAATGCTGTTCACATCCTTCGTATAGCATTAATAATGCTGTTCACATCCTTCTTATAGCATTAATAATGCTGTTCACATCCTTCTTATAGTATTAATAATGATGTTCACATCCTTATAGCATTAATAATGCTGTTCGCATCCTTCTTATAGCATTAATAATGCTGTTCACATCCTTCTTATAGCATTAATAATGCTGTTCACATCCTTCTTATAGCATTAATAATGCTGTTCACATCCTTCTTATAGCAGTAATAATGTTGTTCACATCCTTCTTATAGCATTAATAATGCTGTTCACATCCTTCTTATAGCATTAATAATGCTGTTCACATCCTTCTTATAGCATTAATAATGCTGTTCACATCCTTCTTATAGCATTAATAATGCTGTTCACATCCTTCTTACAGCATTAATAATGCTGTTCACATCCTTCTTATAGCATTAATAATGCTGCTCACATCCTTCTTATAGCATTAATAATGCTGTTCACATCCTTCTTATAGCATTAATAATGCTGTTCACATCCTTCTTATAGCAGTAATAATGCTGTTCACATCCTTCTTATAGCATTAATAATGCTGTTCACATCCTTCTTATAGCATTAATAATGCTGTTCACATCCTTCTTATAGCATTAATAATGCTGTTCACATCCTTCTTATAGCATTAATAATGCTATTCACATCCTTCTTATAGCAGTAATAATGCTGTTCACATCCTTCTTATAGCATTAATAATGCTGTTCACATCCTTATAGCATTAATAATGTTGTTCACATCCTTCTTATAACATTAATAATGATGTTCACATTCTTATAGCATTAATGATGCTGTTCACATCCTTCTTATAGCATTAATAATGCTATTCACATCCTTCTTATAGCATTAATAATGCTGTTCACATCCTTCTTATAGCATTAATAATGCTGTTCACATCCTTCTTATAGCAGTAATAATGCTGTTTACATCCTTCTTATAGCATTAATAATGCTGTTCACCTCCTTCTTATAGCAGTAATAATGCTGTTCACATCCTTCTTACAGCATTAATAATGCTGTTCACATCCTTCTTATAGCATTAATAATGCTGTTCACATCCTTCTTATAGCAGTAATAATGCTGTTCACATCCTTCTTATAGCATTAATAATGCTGTTCACATCCTTCTTATAGCATTAATAATGCTGTTCACATCCTTCTTATAGCATTAATAATGCTGTTCACATCCTTCTTATAGCATTAATAATGCTGTTCACATCCTTCTTATAGCATTAATAATGCTGTTCACATCCTTCTTATAGCATTAATAATGCTGTTCACATCCTTATAGCATTAATAATGCTGTTCACATCCTTCTTATAGCAGTAATAATGCTGTTCACATCCTTCTTATAGCATTAATAATGCTGTTCACATCCTTCTTATAGCATTAATAATGCTGTTCACATCCTTCTTATAGCAGTAATAATGCTGTTCACATCCTTCTTATAGCATTAATAATGCTGTTCACATCCTTCTTATAGCATTAATAATGCTGTTCACATCCTTCTTATAGCATTAATAATGCTGTTCACATCCTTCTTATAGCATTAATAATGCTGTTCGCATCCTTCTTATAGCATTAATAATGCTGTTCGCATCCTTCTTATAGCATTAATAATGCTGTTCGCATCCTTCTTATAGCATTAATAATGCTGTTCACATCGTTCTTATAGCATTAATAATGCTGTTCACATCCTTCTAATAGGATTAATAATGCTGTTCACATCCTTCTTATAGCATTAATAATGCTGTTCACATCCTTCTTATAGCATTAATAATGTGTTCACATCCTTCTTATAGCATTAATAATGCTGTTCACATCCTTCTTATAGCATTAATAATGCTGTTCACATCCTTCTTATAGCATTAATAATGCTGTTCACATCCTTCTTATAGCATTAATAATGCTGTTCACATCCTTCTTATAGCATTAATAATGCTGTTCACATCCTTCTTATAGCATTAATAATGCTGTTCGCATCCTTCTTATAGCATTAATAATGCTGTTCACATCCTTCTTATAGCATTAATAATGCTGTTCACATCCTTCTAATAGGATTAATAATGCTGTTCACATCCTTCTTATAGCATTAATAATGCTGTTCACATCCTTCTTATAGCATTAATAATGCTGTTCACATCCTTCTTATAGCATTAATAATGCTGTTCACATCCTTCTTATAGCATTAATAATGTGTTCACATCCTTCTTATAGCATTAATAATGCTGTTCACATCCTTCTTATAGCAGTAATAATGCTGTTCACATCCTTCTTATAGCATTAATAATGCTGTTCACATCCTTCTTATAGCATTAATAATGCTGTTCACATCCTTCTTACAGCATTAATAATGCTGTTCACATCCTTCTTATAGCATTAATAATGCTGCTCACATCCTTCTTATAGCATTAATAATGCTGTTCACATCCTTCTTATAGCATTAATAATGCTATTCACATCCTTATAGCATTAATAATGCTGTTCACATCCTTCTTATAGCAGTAATAATGCTGTTCACATCCTTCTTATAGCATTAATAATGCTGTTCACATCCTTATAGCATTAATAATGTTGTTCGCATCCTTCTTATAGCATTAATAATGCTGTTCACATCCTTCTTATAGCATTAATAATGCTGTTCACATCCTTCTTATAGCAGTAATAATGCTGTTCACATCCTTCTTATAACATTAATAATGCTGTTCACATCCTTCTTATAGCAGTAATAATGCTGTTCGCATCCGCTGTTCACATCCTTCTTACAGCATTAATAATGCTGTTCACATCCTTCTTATAGCATTAATAATGCTGTTCACATCCTTCTTATAGCAGTAATAATGTTGTTCACATCCTTCTTATAGCATTAATAATGCTGTTCACATCCTTCTTATAGCATTAATAATGCTGTTCACATCCTTATAGCATTAATAATGCTGTTCACATCCTTCTTATAGCAGAAATAATGCTTTTAACATCCTTCTTATAGTATTAATAATGCTGTTCACATCCGTATAGCATTAATAATGCTGTTCACATCCTTCTTATAGCATTAATAATGCTGTTCACATCCTTCTTATAGCATTAATAATGCTGTTCACATCCTTCTTATAGCATTAATAATGCTGTTCACATCCTTCTTATAGCATTAATAATGCTGTTCACATCCTTCTTATAGCATTAATAATGCTGTTCACATCCTTCTTATAGCATTAATAATGCTGTTCACATCCTTCTTATAGCAGTAATAATGCTGTTCACATCCTTCTTATAGCAGTAATAATGCTGTTCCCATCCTTCTTATAGCATTAATAATGCTGTTCACATCCTTCTTATAGCAGTAATAATGCTGTTCACATCCTTCTTACAGCATTAATAATGCTGTTCACATCCTTCTTATAGCATTAATAATGCTGTTCACATCCTTCTTATAGCAGTAATAATGCTGTTCACATCCTTCTTATAACATTAATAATGCTGTTCACATCCTTCTTATAGAATTAATAATGCTGTTCACATCCTTCTTATAGCATTAATAATGCTGTTCGCATCCTTCTTATAGCATTAATAATGCTGTTCACATCCTTCTTATAGCATTAATAATGCTGTTCACATCCTTCTTATAGCATTAATAATGCTGTTCACATCCTTCTTATAGCATTAATAATGCTGTTCACATCCTTCTTATAGCATTAATAATGCTGTTCACATCCTTCTTATAGCATTAATAATGCTGTTCACATCCTTCTTACAGCATTAATAATGCTGTTCACATCCTTCTTATAGCATTAATACTGCTGTTCACATCCTTCTTATAGCAGTAATAATGCTGTTCACATCCTTCTTATAGCATTAATAATGCTGTTCGCATCCTTCTTATAGCATTAATAATGCTGTTCGCATCCTTCTTATAGCATTAATAATGCTGTTCGCATCCTTGATATAGCATTAATAATGCAAATCACATCCTTCTTATAGCATTAATAATGCTGTTCACAACCTTCTTATAGCATTAATAATGCTGTTCACATCCTTCTTATAGCATTAATAATGCTGTTCACATCCTTCTTATAGCATTAATAATGTGTTCACATCCTTCTTATAGCATTAATAATGCTGTTCGCATCCTTCTTATAGCATTAATAATGCTATTCACATCCTTCTTATAGCATTAATAATGCTGTTCACATCCTTCTTATAGCATTAATAAGGCTGTTCACATCCTTCTTATAGCATTAATAATGCTGTTCACATCCTTCTTATAGCATTAATAAGGCTGTTCACATCCTTCTTATAGCAGTAATAATGCTGTTCACATCCTTCTTACAGCATTAATAATGCTGTTCACATCCTTCTTATAGCATTAATAATGCTGTTCACATCCTTCTTATAGCATTAATAATGCTGTTCACATCCTTCTTATAGCATTAATAATGCTGTTCACATCCTTCTTATAGCATTAATAATGCTGTTCACATCCTTCTTATAGCATTAATAATGCTGTTCACATCCTTCTTATAGCATTAATAATGCTGTTCACATCCTTCTTATAGCATTAATAATGCTGTTCACATCCTTCTTATAGCATTAACAATGCTGTTCACATCCTTCTTATAGCATTAATAATGCTGTTCACATCCTTCTTATAGCATTAATAATGCTGTTCACATCCTTCTTATAGCAGTAATAATGCTGTTCACATCCTTCTTATAACATTAATAATGATGTTCACATCCTTCTTATAGCATTAATAATGCTGTTCACATCCTTCTTATAGCATTAATAATGTTGTTCACATCCTTCTTATAGCATTAATAATGCTGTTCACATCCTTCTTACAGAATTAATAATGCTGTTCACATCCATCTTATAGCATTAATACTGCTGTTCACATCCTTCTTATAGCATTAATAATGCTGTTCACATCCTTCTTATAGCATTAACAATGCTGTTCACATCCTTCTTATAGCATTAATAATGCTGTTCACATCCTTCTTATAGCATTAATAATGCTGTTCACATCCTTCTTATAGCATTAATAATGCTGTTCACATCCTTCTTATAGCATTAATAATGCTGTTCACATCCTTCTTATAGCATTAATAATGCTGTTCACATCCTTCTTATAGCATTAATAATGCTGTTCGCATCCTTCTTATAGCATTAATAATGCTATTCACATCCTTCTTATAGCATTAATAATGCTGTTCACATCCTTCTTATAGCATTAATAATGCTGTTCACATCCTTCTTATAGCATTAATAATGCTGTTCACATCCTTCTTATAGCATTAATAATGCTGTTCACATCCTTCTTATAGCATTAATAATGCTGTTCACATCCTTATAGCATTAATAATGCTGTTCACATCCTTCTTATAGCATTAATAATGCTGTTCACATCCTTCTATTAGCATTAATAATGCTGTTCACATCCTTCTTATAGCATTAATAATGCTGTTCACATCCTTCTTACAGCATTAATAATGCTGTTCACATCCTTCTTATAGCAGTAATAATGTTGTTCACATCCTTCTTATAACATTAATAATGCTGTTCACATCCTTCTTATAGCATTAATAATGCTGTTCACATCCTTCTTACAGCATTAATAATGCTGTTCACATCCTTCTTATAGCATTAATAATGCTGTTCATATGCTTCTTATAGCAGTAATAATGTTGTTCACATCCTTCTTATAGTATTAATAATGCTGTTCACATCCTTCTTATAGCATTAATAATGCTGTTCACATCCTTCTTATAGCATTAATAATGCTGTTCACATCCTTCTTATAGCATTAATAATGCTGTTCACATCCTTCTTATAGCATTAATAATGCTGTTCACATCCTTCTTATAGCATTAATAATGCTATTCACATCCTTCTTATAGCATTAATAATGCTGTTCACATCCTTCTTATAGCATTAATAATGCTGTTCACATCCTTCTTATAGCATTAATAATGCTGTTCACATCCTTCTTATAGCATTAATAATGCTGTTCACATCCTTCTTATAGCAGTAATAATGTTGTTCACATCCTTCTTATAGCATTAATAATGCTGTTCACATCCTTCTTATAGCATTAATAATGCTGTTCACATCCTTATAGCATTAATAATGCTGTTCACACCCTTCTTATACCACTATTAATGCTGTTCTGATCCTTCTTATTGCATTAATAGTCCTGTTCACATCCTTCTTATAGCATTAATAATGCTGTTCACATCCTTCTTATAGCATTAATAATGCTGTTCACATCCTTCTTATAGCATTAATAATGCTGTTCACATCCTTCTTATAGCATTAATAATGCTGTTCACATCCTTCTTATAGCATTAATAAGGCTGTTCACATCCTTCTTATAGCAGTAATAATGCTGTTCGCATCCTTCTTATAGCATTAATAATGCTGTTCACATCCTTCTTATAGCATTAATAATGCTGTTCACATCCTTCTTATAGCATTAATAATGCTGTTCACATCCTTCTTATAGCATTAATAATGCTGTTCACATCCTTCTTATAGCATTAATAATGCTGTTCACATCCTTCTTATAGCATTAATAATGCTGTTCACATCCTTCTTATAGCATTAATAATGCTGTTCACATCCTTCTTATAGCATTAATAATGCTGTTCACATCCTTCTTATAGCATTAATAATGCTGTTCACATCCTTCTTATAGCAGTAATAATGTTGTTCACATCCTTCTTATAGCATTAATAATGCTGTTCACATCCTTCTTATAGCATTAATAATGCTGTTCACATCCTTATAGCATTAATAATGCTGTTCACATCCTTCTTATAGCAGTAATAATGCTGTTCACATCCTTCTTATAGTATTAATAATGCTGTTCACATCCTTATAGCATTAATAATGCTGTTCACATCCTTCTTATAGCAGTAATAATGCTGTTCACATCCTTCTTATAGCATTAATAATGCTGTTCACATCCTTCTTATAGCATTAATAATGCTGTTCACATCCTTCTTATAGCATTAATAATGCTGTTCACATCCTTCTTATAGCATTAATAATGCTGTTCACATCCTTCTTATAGCATTAATAATGCTGTTCACATCCTTCTTATAGCAGTAATAATGCTGTTCGCATCCTTCTTATAGCATTAATAATGCTGTTCACATCCTTCTTATAGCATTAATAATGCTTTTCACATCCTTCTAATAGGATTAATAATGCTGTTCACATCCTTCTTATAGCATTAATAATGCTGTTCACATCCTTCTTATAGCAGTAATAATGTTGTTCACATCCTTCTTATAGCATTAATAATGCTGTTCACATCCTTCTTATAGCATTAATAATGCTGTTCACATCCTTCTTATAGCATTAATAATGCTGTTCACATCCTTCTTATAGCATTAATAATGCTGTTCACATCCTTATAGCATTAATAATGCTGTTCACATCCTTCTTATAGCATTAATAATGCTGTTCACATCCTTATAGCATTAATAATGCTGTTCGCATCATTCTTATAGCATTAATAATGCTATTCACATCCTTCTTATAGCATTAATAATGCTGTTCACATCCTTCTTATAGCATTAATAATGCTGTTCACATCCTTCTTACAGCATTAATAATGCTGTTCACATCCTTCTTATAGCATTAATAATGCTGCTCACATCCTTCTTATAGCATTAATAATGCTGTTCACATCCTTCTTATAGCATTAATAATGCTGTTCACATCCTTCTTATAGCATTAATAATGCTGTTCACATCCTTCTTATAGCATTAATAATGCTGTTCACATCCTTCTTATAGCATTAATAATGCTGTTCACATCCTTCTTATAGCATTAATAATGCTGTTCACATCCTTCTTATAGCATTAATAATGCTGTTCACATCCTTCTTATAGCATTAATAATGCTGTTCACATCCTTCTTATAGCATTAATAATGCTGTTCACATCCTTCTTATAGTATTAATAATGATGTTCACATCCTTATAGCATTAATAATGCTGTTCGCATCCTTCTTATAGCATTAATAATGCTGTTCACATCCTTCTTATAGCATTAATAATGCTGTTCACATCCTTCTTATAGCATTAATAATGCTGTTCACATCCTTCTTATAGCATTAATAATGCTGTTCACATCCTTCTTATAGCATTAATAATGCTGTTCACATCCTTCTTATAGCAGTAATAATGCTGTTCACATCCTTCTTATAGCATTAATAATGCTGTTCGCATCCTTCTTATAGCATTAATAATGCTATTCGCATCTTTCTTATAGCATTAATAATGCTGTTCGCATCCTTCTTATAGCAGTAATAATGCTGTTCGCATCCTTCTTATAGCATTAATAATGCTGTTCACATCCTTCTTATAGCATTAATAATGCTGTTCACATCCTTCTTATAGCATTATTAATGCTGCTCACATCCGTCTTATAGCATTAATAATGCTGTTCACATCCTTCTTATAGCATTAATAATGCTGTTCACATCCTTCTTATAGCATTAATAATGCTGTTCACATCCTTCTTATAGCATTAATAATGCTGTTCACATCCTTCTTATAGCATTAATAATACTGTTCACATCCTTCTTATAGCATTAATAATGCTGTTCACATCCTTCTTATAGCATTAATAATGCTGTTCACATCCTTCTTATAGCATTAATAATGCTGTTCACATCTATAGCATAACAATGCTGTTCACATCCTTCTTATAACATTAATAATGATGTTCACATCCTTCTTATAGCATTAATAATGCTGTTCGCATCCTTCTTATAGCATTAATAATGCTGTTCACATCCTTCTTATAGCATTAATAATGCTGTTCACATCCTTCTTATAGCATTAATAATGCTGTTCATCCTTCTTATAGCATTAATAATGCTGTTCACATCCTTCTTATAGCATTAATAATGTTGTTCACATCCTTCTTATAGCATTAATAATGCTGTTCACATCCTTCTTACAGAATTAATAATGCTGTTCACATCCTTCTTATAGCATTAATACTGCTGTTCACATCCTTCTTATACCATTAATAATGCTGTTCACACCGTTCTTATAGCATTAATAATGCTGTTCACATCCTTCTTATAGCAGTAATAATGTTGTTCACATCCTTCTTATAGCATTAATAATGCTGTTCACATCCTTCTTATAGCATTAATAATGCTGTTCACATCCTTCTTATAGCAGTAATAATGTTGTTCACATCCTTCTTATAGCATTAATAATGCTGTTCACATCCATCCTTCTTATAGTATTAATAATGCTGTTCACATCCTTATAGCATTAATAATGCTGTTCACATCCTTCTTATAGCAGTAATAATGCTGTTCACATCCTTCTTATAGCATTAATAATGCTGTTCACATCCTTCTTATAGCATTAATAATGCTGTTCACATCCTTATAGCATTAATAATGTTGTTCACATCCTTCTTATAGCATTAATAATGATGTTCCCATCCTTATAGCATTAATAATGCTGTTCGCATCGTTCTTATAGCATTAATAATGCTATTCACATCCTTCTTATAGCATTAATAATGCTGTTCACATCCTTCTTATAGCATTAATAATGCTGTTCACATCCTTCTTATAGCAGTAATAATGCTATTCACATCCTTCTTATAGCATTAATAATGCTGTTCACATCCTTCTTATAGCAGTAATAATGCTGTTCACATCCTTCTTACAGCATTAATAATGCTGTTCACATCCTTTTTACAGCATTAATAATGCTGTTCACATCCTTCTTTTAGCAGTAATAATGCTGTTCACATCCTTCTTATAACATTAATATTGCTGTTCACATCCTTCTTATAGAATTAATAATGCTGTTCACATCCTTCTTATAGCAGTAATAATGCTGTTCACATCCTTCTTACAGCATTAATAATGCTGTTCACATCCTTCTTATAGCAGTAATAATGTTGTTCACATCCTTCTTATAGCATTAATAATGTTCACATCCTTCTTATAGCATTAATAATGCTGTTCACATCCTTATAGCATTAATAATGCTGTTCACATCCTTCTTATAGCATTAATAATGCTGTTCACATCCTTATAGCATTAATAATGCTGTTCACATCCTTCTTATAGCAGTAATAATGCTTTTAACATCCTTCTTATAGTATTAATAATGCTGTTCACATCCTTATAGCATTAATAATGCTGTTCACATCCTTCTTATAGCAGTAATAATGCTGTTCACATCCTTCTTATAGCATTAATAATGCTGTTCACATCCTTCTTATAGCATTAATAATGCTGTTCACATCCTTATAGCATTAATAATGTTGTTCACATCCTTCTTATAGCATTAATAATGATGTTCACATCCTTATAGCATTAATAATGCTGTTCGCATCCTTCTTATAGCATTAATAATGCTATTCACATCCTTCTTATAGCATTAATAATGCTGTTCACATCCTTCTTATAGCATTAATAATGCTGTTCACATCCTTCTTATAGCAGTAATAATGCTGTTCACATCCTTCTTATAGCATTAATAATGCTGTTCACATCCTTCTTATAGCAGTAATAATGCTGTTCACATCCTTCTTACAGCATTAATAATGCTGTTCACATCCTTCTTTTAGCAGTAATAATGCTGTTCACATCCTTCTTATAACATTAATATTGCTGTTCACATCCTTCTTATAGAATTAATAATGCTGTTCACATCCTTCTTATAGCAGTAATAATGCTGTTCACATCCTTCTTACAGCATTAATAATGCTGTTCACATCCTTCTTATAGCAGTAATAATGTTGTTCACATCCTTCTTATAGCTTTAATAATGTTCACATCCTTCTTATAGCATTAATAATGCTGTTCACATCCTTATAGCATTAATAATGCTGTTCACATCCTTCTTATAGCAGTAATAATGCTGTTCACATCCTTCTTATAGTATTAATAATGCTGTTCACATCCTTATAGCACTAATAATGCTGTTCACATGCTTCTTATAGCAGTAATAATGCTGTTCACATCCTTCTTACAGCACTAATAATGCTGTTCACATGCTTCTTATACAGTAATAATGCTGTTCACATCCTTCTTATAGCATTAATAATGCTGTTCACATCCTTATAGCATTAATAATGTTGTTCGCATCCTTCTTATAGCATTAATAATGCTGTTCACATCCTTCTTATAGCATTAATAATGCTGTTCACATCCTTCTTATAGTATTAATAATGATGTTCACATCCTTATAGCATTAATAAGGCTGTTCACATACTTCTTATAGCATTAATAATGCTGTTCACATCCTTCTTATAGCATTAATTATGCTGTTCACATCCTTCTTATAGCATTAATAATGCTGTTCACATCCTTCTTATAGCAGTAATGATGCTGTTCACATCCTTCTTATAGCAGTAATAATGCTGTTCACATCCTTCTTACAGCATTAATAATGCTGTTCACATCCTTCTTATAGCATTAATAATGCTGTTCACATCCTTCTTATAGCAGTAATAATGCTGTTCACATCCTTCTTATAACATTAATAATGCTGTTCACATCCTTCTTATAGCATTAATAATGCTGTTCACATCCTTCTTATAGCAGTAATAATGCTGTTCACATCCTTCTTACAGCATTAATAATGCTGTTCACATCCTTCTTATAGCATTAGTAATGCTGTTCACATCCTTCTTACAGCATTAGTAATGCTGTTCACATCCTTCTTATAGCATTAATAATGCTGTTCACATCCTTATAGCATTAATAATGCTGTTCACATCTTCATAGCATTAATAATGCTGTTCGCATTTACTGAAAATACTCTACATTGTGTTGGTTTCCCCTTAAGTTTACAGGAAATTTTTTTAAATTGTCATTTTATTATTTAAGTCTTTCCCCACTAGAATATTTTTCCTGGGTTTATGTATAAGTAATCCTTGATCCTCCGAATCAGATTTTTCACCGGCTAGAATTGTAAAAAAACAATATTCGCATCATTCCCTTCCCCTGACCTCTCTGTTAACATGTTCTCCTCCTTTTTTTCTTCTACACATTCCTTTTCACCCAGTTCACCGTCCTCCTACCCTCTAATTGTCCTTCCTGATGTATGTTTTCCTCCCTTCCTCTTCTTCTTCTCCTTCATTATTTACTGTTTGCGCTTGACAATCCATTCAGTAGTGTCCCTTTTGGCACAACCTGCATTTGGGCATCCACCTTCTTGCTGTATGTCCTTTCTCCTCACATTGTTTACATTGCATCTTGTCACAACCATTAATTAAAAGAGAAAAGTCTGCACAAAATAAATATGATTTCATCTGACCAGAATGTCTTAGGCACCGTCTATGACCAGGTACAAAAATACCACTTCACAAGTGTCTCATCGTGCATTTTTATCACATTTCAAAACAGCTTCCAACCTCGACCTCCATTCCATAGCTTTCTTTCATTTCTAACGTTCACAATATCATCAGTAGTTTCACAGGGAGCCTGCATGCATTTTTCAACTTCATCTTCTTCCAGTTCCTCAGTTCTGAACTGCAAAGTAACATTTTTTTAACATGTAAGTCACTACCAAAAAATAAATAATTCCTCCACAGATAAATGTCCTTTTCTTTATTACGCAGTTCCAGAAATTTCATCAGTCCGTTGGTTTCAAATGTTAAGTCACAAAATGTTTCTGCTCTAACAAGTATAAAAGATTGAGCTTTAAAACCCAGAACAGTTACCAAATTGTTCCATATATAATATTTGTCTACTACAGTGTCATTTTTGTTCTTATTCTCACAATTGGTCTTCTCTTCTTTAAAAAAACAGTTTTACTTACAGTTTATTGCTGCTCTCCTTCTTTCTCGCTGTCACTGCTGCACATATAAGTTTTAGTTATTTTACTACGTGCAGCCACAAAACCAGACACCTACTCAGTTTGTTCCAGCTTTCCTCTTTTACTTTATGTCACTGCTGCATGAGGTTTAACTGCAGCATTCTGTGCTGATACATCACCTGGTTCCTTTTCCACGTTACCATCCTCAGCATTTTCAAAAACGTTATCTACCGTCTCACCCCATGAAACTACAGAACTGTTACCTGGATCATCCTGTTCAATTATTTTTAAGAGAACATCATCTGCAAGCCCTCCTGATGCCAGTTCTAATATCGGCAACACTTCAGTGGACTTGCTGACTTCCTTCTCCATGGGGATGGCTAAATGCTGCTCATTTCTAACATCCACCACAGAAGAATCTTTGTTTACATTCTGAAACTGAATATTGAGCAAATTTTTCTCCAAAAATCTCACTTTCTACCTCAAAACCTTCCATGGCTTTTCTCTCCACCTCCATGCTGCTACTTCCTTTAAGCCTCTTCCTTGCTGCTGTGGGAGCCGCCCTCTAGCATCATCTAACACCCCCAAAGAATATGGGAAGTTCCCCAATGGCTTGGCCAAATTTTACTTTGTAGTATAAATACCACTTTGGGTCTCCTCTGAAGAGAGGCCACTAGTCTAGTGGGGCTTACCCAGTCAACAAAGGATAAATAAAATAATAAATAAAATTAAATTAATGGATGAACATGAGTAATGAATGTATAATGATAAAAATGATGTGACACAGAGCTTTGAAGAACTCAACTTATGTGAAAGGAGTCCCTCAGAGAAATGTATTTTAATGGATTGCAGAAAAAGCAGGAAACCAAACTTGGAGCCTGTTGATATGAAATGAAGTTTAAAACATCACTAGCTGAAAGGAAAGGGAAATTAAGTCAAACAAGAGACTGTAGCAGACTGTCAAAATTGAGAATAGGCAAAAGTTGGATATTGCACAGTCCAGAGGCAAATTACATCAATGACTAATGACAGAAATCAATTGGTTATGACTGAAGCTGATGCTAACATAATTGATAAGGGTGGGAAGCTGGCATAATGGTTAAGATGTTTACCTTACAGACACAAGGTGCAGGGTTTGATTCTCACAGGGGGTAAGTGGCTAGGTTTAAAATGGCCCACAAGGGCAGTTAGTCTAGTACTAATCTATGAACCTATGAACCTATTGTACAATTCGGACAAAATAGCTAGCTGTATGATGTATAGAAATCATTGGACACAATGTCAAACAACACCATGAATCTAATAGTAAGGTTGATAAAATAGCTTTTGAATAATCAGTAATGAAAATTAGAAGAAAAAACAAACTCTAAACTGACAAATGACAAATGTATATATATCAGATGTCACCTACACCTGAACACAAGCTACAAATGTTTCAAACAGCTGTTTATGTCAATATTTTATTCATATTTTCTGCAGCTTTGTTTTGTGATTACTACAATCCTTCAGATGAGTGCAACTGGCATTACAAAGCTTGTGGAGCTCCATGTATGAAAACCTGCAGGCACCCAAGTGGTCAATGCCTCAGCCAGCTACCAGGCCTTGAAGGTAAATAACTTCTCATAATAATGTTCCACAAAAACCTATCCTGGTTCTTTAGTTTAGTCTTCCCCTAATCATGTCTGCTTGCTTTGCATAAATTATAATGTGTTACCATTTTGCACTTTTGGTTGCACTGGGTCAAAAACCATGAACAAAGTCTGGCACCTCAGTTACACTGTTATATAAACCGTTTTCGCAAATAAGTTCCAGAAATGTACATGCAACTATTTAATCAAGCACTTGTTAACTTAAATCAGATTACCTAACAATAAAATTCAGAAAAACAGGAACTGAAGACTAAGTCTGTAGTTGATAGTAATGAATTCTCAGAAGAGCAAACAATCTTTTTTCAGCCTACTGACTACTTTGTGTGCAAGACTATTTTACAGCTGGGGCTAGGAATTTGCACTTACCGTGCTGTTGTGTGATATTGAAGTTAGTGTACATCATTAACAATGGTATGGGGGTGCAGGGTGGTTTGCCCCTTGCAAAAAATACTTTTTTTTTTTATTGTAGTTCAATCATTTTAGATTCAGTCTAAAATGATCACTTTTTTGTTCACGCTTTGAAACATTTGATATTTGATGATAGAATCAAGACTAAATATGTAAAAATACATTTAATGTCACAATGTAGATGAGGCCAACATTTGACATAGAAGCATTCTTAAAAAAGCATTAGTCGTTCCTGAACATTTAGTTGCAGCTAAAGTGAAAAGAATAAGTAACATGACTATTTTGAGGATTTCTACCATTAAAGGAATAGTTTTGCCAGTGCAAATGTCGGTTCACGTTGGATATCATTGTCACCTCATTGTGTTAACATTATTATGTCAGTCTTGTTCTTTCCCAGTCCCAGGAACAAAATTGCTGAAATTAAACATTTGTCAGTTAAAGTATTATTTTGCATGACAAAGTCTTTTGGGGCAGTGTGAATAATTGCGACTACATGAAAAATATTTGCTGTTATATTCAAGCTGTAGTTTATAGGTTACGAATAAAGTCCTGACTATGTCACAGGGGATCCCAGTTTGACTAGTGACTCCCGTTCCTGTAAGAGCTAATGAGGAAGGATGGGAGTGAGCAGACACTGCTGTCTTGCCCTTCCTGGGGGGGGGGGGGGGGGGATTGGCATTCTGCTTCAACACATGGGTGACACCTAACAGGAGCACTAGAGGTTGACCCAGTGGAGTTCTGAGCCAGCTGAGATCACACTACCATAGTGCTTTTCCAGTAAGTATCCAAAGATAAACTAACATTCCCTTAGGTGACAGTGATTGTAGGCTCAAGGGAGTTGACAAGTGGAAGGAGGGTGTTCGTATTGTGAAAGGGTAGACCCCCCCCCCCCGGGGATATCAAGCTAGCATGATCCCTACTGTCCAACTCTCACCAGTGCTGATGGGGGTTGTAGTACAGGAAAGAATGGAAGTGTGGAACTACCAGTCTGCCATTATACCAAAATGAATGAGCTAAACTGGGCAAAGGTAAAGGAGTCAGCCATAAAAAAATGGGAAAAATCAAACAGGGTGGCAGATTGGTGCAATGGTTAGCATTACAGACTCCCAGAACCTGTTTCTGTGGTTCAGTTCCTGGCTGGAGCATTGTTTGCACAGTCCGCATATCTTCAGATTTAGTTTCCCTGTGACTCAAGACTGGATTAAGCCGGTAGCAGGAAATTTATGATTGAATCAATGAATCTTATATCAAAATGAAGTCCTATAACTATATGGTTAAACCTTTTACTGAATACTCTTTTCCTGAAGTCTTGCATTTTTTGTGTGTGTGTGTGTGTGTGTGTGTGTGTGTGTGTGTGTGTGTGTGTGTGTGTGTGTGTGTGTGTGTGTGTGTCTGTATTATATACACATATAGATAGCCTTTGAAGTTGCTCCCACACTTGCCATTTCAAAACTGCTAGTTGAGAGACAGATACTCCCATATAAAATAAATAAATAGGCACTTCCCTTATGTATGACAAAGCATGTGTGATTTTTTATCATCTTCATCCCTTCAGGTATCTTTATGGATAATAAGCCTCCCATCTGTGCTCCAGGGGTGAGAGGTTGGCATAATGGTTAAGGTGTTTACCTTACAGACACAAGGTGCTTGGTCTGATTCTCACATGGGGTAATTGGTTAGGCTTAAAATGGCCCACAAGAGCAATTAGCCTAGTACTAATCTAGGAACCTATGAACCTACAACTTTATATCTGTCCAATGACATTTACTATAAATGGTGATTGCAAGGGTTCATCCGGTATCCCTCTTTATCAGTGGAAATAGAAAGCACAGAAGTAGGGTGGTCATTTGTGCTGCCAGTGATCTGAGTTCAGGAATAGGCTTGGATTGCCGGGATGTTAGCTGGGGAGGACAGTATGACATGACCAGCGGCTTGCTCTAATGTATCAAGAAGAGGGAGGTTTGCCTGTTCAACCTTTGATGGAGACCAGAAGTCATGCAGGTAGCCTGCCTGGGTTAGCTGCAGGATGTTGTGACATCACTACACTCTCCACTCACCAAGCTAGTGATTCTGACCAACTCCATATACATGAGGACTCTATAGGCTCCACATACTGTGTCAATAATGTGCTGTGAACATGAAATATGCTGTTATAGTCTGCATCGTCTGACTATTCACCTGTGTATGTTAAGATCTATAATGTGCCGTGATCATTAAATAATGCGGTTATAGTCTGGATCTTCTGAGACTCCACCTGCGTATGTTAAGAGAGAGTTCTGCTGTTCAGACTACTCTCCAGACCACATTGTAGCCACTTGATCTAGTGGTGTGCATATGTGTTGTTGTACATGGTATATGTCTGAATGTCTTGTGTAGTGGTAGTGTTACAGAAAGCATTTGTCTAAAGTAAAGTTTAAGGGTGGGGGTCAAGGTACTTACAAAGATTCCTCCAACTAACATACATTCTGATGGAGTTCCATCTATAATTCTCCAAAATCCATGAAAAAGATCATTCCTACAATGCCAAAAAAAATCTGTTGATAACACAGCCTATCAGAAAAAGGAACAGAGAGTATTTTTGTTCAAAAACAGCCAGTTGCATCACTCATTGTTATTTATCATGCAACCCTCATAAACCATTGCATTTATAAAATAACAGCTGCAAATGAGGATTAAAAAAGGATTACAGTCATGTCACTAACCAACACCAAGTTGTTCATTTGTTAATGAAATAGATACAGGAATACACTGACAAATGGTTATTATCTGTTACCCAATATAATTTGTTTCAATACATGAAAAGATTTAGCTAACCCGTTGTTCTGCAGACTAAAATAAAGTATTTAAATGTGAAGTGCCTAACAGCTTGAAAAGCTCTCACATACTTTGCATGGCCAGACAAACAACAGCCAAAAGCAAAGCGCATGTCTAGTCAGCGAACAGCTTTAAAAGCTGTCACACAGTTTGTTGTGTCTCACTTGTACTGTTTATGTTGCAGCATGGTGTGTGTTACAGTATTCAAAGCAACCTTTTTGTTTCTGATGCAGTTCTGTGGTAGCTGCTATCTGTGCCTTGGGTCAGTCCTCACTAACAGTAAGGTTCTTTTGCATGAGCTTCATTATAATGAGTCTATTTTTCTTAATTTTGGAGCATAATTAGTGCATAGGGCATATTACAGTTCTATTGCTAAAAGAGAATCTGAAAACAAATAGGAGTTCAGGGATATTAAAGGCAGTGGGATTATTAAAAGAGCTGTGAGGAAGTGAATGAATATTACGCCCTTTTTTACTAACATTGTTTTACTAAGCGCATTGTGCTTTACTTTAAAGGATTTGTCATACTATAATTTTTTAGATATATTCCTTTTGCTGTGAATCCGAAATACTGAACCTTGCCAATGAAATACCCTCATTCAAACTGGCTCTATGGTGCAGAGAGATAAACCACTAAATGCAATGTAGGGAATTGGTATTCGATTAGTGGGCCCATAACTGGGGCGTCAGACATGGAGTGAGAGGAGGGAAGAGACATGGCTCCCTCACTTCTCCTTGGGGAAGGGGGCTTGCACATGTTTGGGGAGTACATGAGTATGGTTAGATTTGTCCATGGAGACCACAGACATCACCTCTCATGCTTTGAGATTGCTGGGAGGATTTGCTAGCTGAGCTATAAATCCCTTGTGGATGTGAAGGACCCTCCCAACTTAGTCAACCCATTGCAGATCACACCTTGATCACCATAACTGAGCATGCACAGGGAGATAGGGATAAAACAAGGGAAAAAAAGAATCACTCTTGATGGCTGCCTTAATGATGACATCTTCCTTTTGACTTTCACCATAGTGGTGGGGAACAAATAGAATAATTGGTTGGGAAGGCACTGATAATAAGCTTTTTCCCGGTTAAGGGTCACCACAGCGGAACTCCGGTCCGCTAATGATTGGCAGTAGATTTTTATGTGCCGAGTTGCCAGCCCTGATGCACAACCTTCAACGAAGGTACGCCTATTCACGCATGTCTCCAACCAGAAGATGCTCTAGCTGAGAATCGAACAGGGACAATATCTTACGGTGAGGCGACAACGCTACCACAGCACAACCACCACAGTTAAGCAAACAAAGGAGATAACGTGACAAAAAAAACCCACATTCATGGCCAGGAACACATGACCATGATGTTGTCACCTACAATACAGTTTTAAAAAACTAATATAATAATCACCTGAATTTTTTATGACAAAAAGAGTGCTGGCAGACTCTCTTAGTAACATAGTAACTTATCATACATTAGAAGAATGGTAACACTATTTTTTATTTTATGAAGTTACCGGGTTTGGAATAAAACAATGGACAATCAGTTGTAAAAATAAGCACTTTCATTTTTATATATATAAAACACAAAAATGAAAGTGCTTATTTTTACAATCAATTGTCCGTTGTTTTATTCCAAACTTGGTAACTTAATTTTTGTTTTTTTATTTTGTTATACTAGATACTGTATCTAATTTCTAAAGCAGCCGTCTGTTTCTGTTTGTTAGTAAAGCTTATTATGTGGAAGTCTCACTATTGAAGGATTTTTTGCTTTTACATGTACATTTGGACTGCATTAATGAGGGTAGTGTTAGAGTCTCATCTTATTGCATATGACAGCAAACTAGTTTAAGAAGATTGAATTTCAGGTCTTCATTTAAAAAATATGTATTGATGGTTCCCATTCCATATATTCACTTGTAAATACTTTCTACATGACGGCTTAATATCAAAAAATGATGCTTTATATTGAGTAATATTGCTTATAAATTATTTTGTATTATATTATATTATATTATATTATATTATATTATATTATATTATATTATATTATATTATATTATACATTCTTATTGTAGGCTGCTACCCTGAGTGCCCGATGGATAAGCCTTTCTTTGATGAAGATACAATGCAGTGTGTGTCTTATGAGCAATGCGGTTGTTTTGATAGTGATGGAAATCGGTATCTGTTTGGATCGTCTGTGCCTTCTTCCAAAAATTGTGAATCATGGTATGTACAATATATACGAGTGTAGCGTTTACTTTATTAAGAAATTATAGCAATATAAGCCAAATGACAGGTTATAAGCCCGACCTATTTTTTCAAGAAATAAATGATTACAAAAATTCAGACACAACTGTAGTCATTTTCATTTTAGCATATATGTAGAGCAAATTACAACGTGCTTGAAGTCTGAGAATTTCCTTTCTGTTTGACAAAACAGCCATATCAACACCGCACAACCATTATTTTTTTAAACTGACTACAAATAAAGAAAATAATTTTTAGTGTAGCATATGCATAAATAATGTTTATTTAATCTATGCCTTCTGCATGCTTGCTGCTTATTCTTATCAGTGGTGAAGGGAAGTTGGAAAAGACAGCCCACCATGACAATCATGGGAGTGTGGTGTAACATCCAAGAGGCAATGCAATGTCATTACATATCCCACCCTACCATTATAGAGATATTTCTTTTCCTTTCAGTCTCAAATTTTCTAGCATAAAAACAAAGTAATCCTTTGCATATCTGCAATATTTATATCTGGTTTTTGACTGCGACTCATCTGGAGAGGGGACTGAGAGTCAGGGGCACAGGTGGGGGTAAAATATTAATAAATATACAAGTAGATAGTAATATTCACAGACTTTAGCAAACACCATGTATTGAATGGTTATCATCATGTCAGTTTATCTTGACTTTATTTCTAGGCACCTAAACACAAAGTTATTATCCAAAAGTGGATAACTTTTTTTTAAATTTTATTTGTTTTTTGCCTGAGTCAGTCCGGCTAAGCTAGTAACCTCTTTTCAGGTGGAGACCTGAGATGACATTTATACTACTACCATAATTTAACCAGATCATTGGGGAACTTCCTCTGTTCTTTTTATTAGGTGCTGTAGAATCTTTTACATCCACCTAAGTCCCCACCAACTCAGGCAGATGGAGGCTTGATTTAATGTGTCACCTGAAGGGCAACACACTCTGGAGTGCAACCCCCCCCCCCATATTGTACTGCAGTTTGATATGTAAATCAATTACTTGCAGTGGGAATATAACCCACAACTTTCTGATTTTAGCACCAAAGGCAAACCTGCTGCCTGTTGAGCCACTAATAATTTCATATAAGCAGGTCATGCAAACTTATTGCTTGGCACATATGAAATAAATTATCTGCTCAAATAGCAGGATGTACAGAGAAGTTGGAGACTGGGAGTGGACATATAAGAACCAGGGATGTTTTACTTAGTAAACAGTCGGCATTTGCAGAAAAAAACATGAAAATGCCATTTTTATTTTCCACAACAAAACTGAAAATTTCTGAAAAATAAAAACAATTATGCAAGAAACTTTGAAATTTTATGCAGATAGTAATTATGTTATTAACTTGTAACTTCAAAAACTGTTACTTCTCTTTTAGCATTTGCACAAAAGATGGAATCATCTGCAAATACAGTACAGAAGGTAAGTCAACTCAAAGGTTAAATGCTCTTATTCACATTTTGTTCTGCTCTTTGCTGTACAGATATGTAATTAGGATGCTCTTCATTTTCATGATACTGTAATGACATTTTTTGACACATAGATAATTGTGCTGTTGTAAAATACAGTGTACCTCTCACAATGAATGCAGTCATCACATAAGGCACATGCATTGTTTATACATTTAATCTGATATATTATAAGGATGTCTGCTATTCTAGTGGGCAGAATCTCACTTATGATGTATGAAAGGATAGCAAGAATTTGATGCCATAAGCCAAGTGTCCACCCTTTGGAGTGCTGGTGGGCAGAGGCATCCACCAGAGTCCATCTTCTTGTATGCGTTGACATAACATTGATGGCACCATAATGTAAATATAAATTCATGGGGCAGTACAAAGTGTTGTACCATCACCATCATTGCTATAGTGCCTTACAAGTAGCTCCCTCAGGACCTTAGGCTAGTTTGTAACATGCAGGCTAATTTTCAGAAGCCTGTAAAGCCTTTTTCATCAAGAAAGTAGCATATTATCAAGATGCAGCACTTTCACTGCTAGAAGGAAGCACTAACCAGTATCAAAGGGAGGTGCAAATGAGAAGAACACTGAAGAGCGCTTTATTGCTAGACAGATTTCTAAATTATATTCCCCCCTCTGGGTTCTTGTCTTATCTGGAAATGTCTACATTTCCATGTATTTTGCAATAGCTCACTTATTTTTCTGAACTGTGTGTAACACAGTACAAAGTCACTGCAATATTGTTTTCTGATGATAAATTACTGACACTTCATCAGTCAGTGTCGCCATTTGAAATGATAAGACACATCAGCCTTGTCAGTCAGTATCTGTAATACAAAGGATTCAGAGTGAAAATTTTGTCTGTTGTCAGCAAGCTCACTACAGGTTTAGCAGTGTGAGTTTCAGATCTGCTTACATTGTAGACATTCCAGACTATCACTAACTAGCCCACAGTACACTGCATGAGGAATGTATTTGTGCCATTGGTGACCCAAGCTCATTAAAAGCTTTGGCACTAGAGATGGTGGCCAGAGGAATGAGTGATCAGTATCTTTTCTTGAAAGACAGAGTTTGCAGAGATTCCTTTTTAGGAATGACACTTACTTGGGTCCAAAAAATAGATTCCAGGCATGTGCTGTCAGAGCAGAATAGGCCAAAAGGTCATTAGGGTGGTGCAAGTATACATATGTCCACACTTAGTATGGCTCCAATGCACACTGAAAGCATGCTTCCCAAAATGAAAGTAGGGATAAAACAAAAATTGGGGAAAACATAAAACCACAACTACATATTTGCATGTGCACATTTGGGAGGCTTTTATGAATCTTCCTCATCGATCTAAGTTTTACATATGGAACCTGTTTTATAGGTTTGCGTATCTAAATTGACTGCAACAAAATACATTCTATTAAAACATGCTAGATGTCTTTTAACATCAGTGCTAACATGCAAACATCAATTATACAATATCTTTCTCTATTTCTGATACGATAGAAAAGAATGCATGTAATAATGTTTGCAGTTTTATCATCTAATAATGTTTAAATTTTTTTGTCTGTAGCTTGTTATTGCATTTACAATAATGTAACATACCCATATGGCTCAGTGATTTACAATACCACAGATGGCACTGGAGGCTGCATTATAGCAAGATGTGGTGCCAATGGGACAGTTAACAGAATAATATATCCATGCCCTATTTCCACTACCATGCCACCTACAACCTATAGAACAGCGACACCCTCATCAAGTCAGATAACTGGTAAGCCTGCATTTCCATCATTTACAATGATTTTAGTGTCATATTTTCAACTTACTGTTTGTCAAATGAGTTCATATGTAAGAGAGCAATGATTTACAATGCTATTTGGTTTTCATTTCAATAATTATTGTTTTGCAGTCATCCATTTACTTTTCACATTTTTTATCTTGGCCAGATGTGCCACATTTTAAAAATGCTGATTTTTATTTTTGTATCATAAATAATATAAAATATCGACTGTCTCATCATATTGTCCTGTGATTCTTAGTGATATCCTACTATTTCTTATAGTCCTGCAGATCCCCAAATCAATTATAACATACGCCAAGCTATTTTGATGTTTCCTTTCACAGTATATACACATATCCATACCCATATAGCACAGGGAAATGTGCTCCAGATCAATAACTGGCACTAAACATAGTCAATTCTCTCCTTCTAAATCACTTTGGAATTTGTGACCATTTTGTGTACATTTTGGTTTTTATTTTTATTTTTTTTTTTCAGCGCCTAGTGCTCTGTATAGGCCATCCCAGATGATTCTTAGTTTGTTTTACAAATCTTTCCTAAAGCCAGGGTTCACTCCTGTTTTCTAGGGAATAACATTTAATCAAAGGGCTGGAATTAGAAGTATTTTTACATGAAAAGCCACATATGAGCTCTCAGTGGTCTTCCCAGTATTATAATAGCCATTTATTTTATAAGAAAGATGAATTAGAACAAAAGTATCTATCTTAGCTATCTATGTATCTATGTATCTATCTATCTGTCTATCTGTTTACCGAGAGATAAAAGCCAGGGGAGAAATAATTCACATTTAAGAACAGTTTTGACATATGTATATAATATATCTATATATATATATATATATATATATATATATATATATGTATATATATCTATATATATATATATATATATATATATATATATATATATATATATCTATATATATATATATATATATATATATAAAATGCAGGAATACATGAGAGAAAAAAACGACAATAACTAACACAAACCTCATTTTGGAATAGAGCGTGTAAATAGCATGCATGCATAGGTATATGCATTGTTAAACATTCATTAGAAACAGACAAAAGATATATATATATATATATATATATATATATATATATATATATATATATATATAGGATCCGTACTTATGCACAAATGTCAATTTCACTGAAAGTGAAACTGCCGATCATACATTCACGAAAGTGCTTTTCACCGAAAAAGCACTTTCGCAAAAGTAGGATAAAAAATAGGGGAAATCAGCGGGGAATGGCTGTTGCTGAGATCGGAGTACAGTGTGGATAATGGAATATTCCCTTTCCCCACTATAGTGTGATCTCAGAGTGAGAATATAAAAGTAGGGAGGTGTGGGGGGCACAGCATAAATGCTAGTTATGTGTTTTTTGTTTTTAATTTTTTTTTTTTTGTTTATTTTAAGGACTTTAGCGAAAGCGCTTTTTTGGTTAAAAGCGCTTTCGCTAAAGTGTGTTCGGTAGATGTGAATTCAGACTATTGAACTTTCATTCAACAGTATGAGATCCATGTATATATATATATATATATATATATATATATATATATATATATATGTATATATATATATATATATATATATATAGATATATATATATATATATATATGGCAAAGAGAGATATAATAGTGAAAAATATATTACCTGCAATTTCTAGTCACTGAAATTATGAAAAGAAGAGGCAGCTTAACTATGAAATATTAAAATGGGGGAAACTGATTCATAAAGCTTTTTTTTTCATATTTTATCCCTATCTACTCAGCCGGTCACTGTTCCGGTGATGTACAGTTGCATTTTTTTTCTCTAAATGTCTCATTGAATCTATAAGGAATAAAGGCTTTAACCATATGACCTGCCCAGCAGCCTTAATGCAAACAAATACACTGAATCAAAAACAGCAAAGGGTCTTTCTCTAGTGGTAAAAGGATGCTGGCAAAGGCACAGGTCTACCTGCTACATTGTAACCTCTTCCATATTAATGCCTTTCACCATCTCACCTGCCAAGCAGCCTTAACACAGGCAAATATGCTGAAGCAAAAACAACAAAGGATCTTTCTCCAGTGGTAAAAGGACACATGCAGAGGCACAGGTCTACCCACTGCATTGTAACCCCCTTCATATTAATACATTTAACCATCTCACCTGCCAAGCACCTTATGGCAAACAAATACACTAAACCAAAAACAGCAAAGGTCTTTCTCCAGCAGTAAAGGGATGCTCACAAAGGCACCAGTTTACATGCTACATTGCAACCCCTTCCATATTAATGTATGTTACTTGTTAATGTTATAATATTAAAACTCAAATACAATACAAGTATTATTTCTCTTAAGGCTCCTCATACATCACCAGAATGCACAGATTGTATAATAACAATTTACTCACCAATCTACATTAGACTGGATCCTAGTATCACATCCAGCCATTT
>NC_056751.1:543997858-544045358 GCF_019279795.1 Protopterus annectens
AGGAAATTTTGTAAAAATGTTTGCAGGCCAATCATATTTGCTTCACTAAATAGTCAATGCAAATACATTTCAAAGAATGATAAAAAAATTATCAGAATTGTTACCTATGGTAACATAACAAGAAAGCAGACCTTTTTATTCACCGTGTTGCCATGTTAAAGACTTTAAGTGTTCTGTGTGTTAGTGTGACTTAATAAAATATCACATTCAGTAAGGCATGATTTACACAGCTTCTTAAACTGTATGTTACAACTATTTACAGGATTTGTTTCAACTAGTACCACAATTTGTGTCAAAGAAGTTTGCCAGTGGTCTACGTGGTATGATGTCAGCTATCCAGAGTATGAGAAGAATGGTGATGGAGACTTTGAAACATTTGAAAATATAAGGAAACACCATTATGAAATATGTGACTATCCAAAAGATGTGGAATGCAGAGCTGTTCACTACCCTTCAATTCCAATTCAAGATGTGGGGCAAAGGGTAATATGCAACAATGTAACTGGACTAATATGTCACAACAAGGAACAATTTCCACCAATTTGTTACAACTATGAAATTAGAATTTTTTGTTGTGACTACATGCCATGTGAAGAAACTACAACATCAGGAGTATCAACTACCACATCAAGTTATACCACCACCATAAGTAGTACAATCCAACATATAACCACATCTCCAAAATTACCAAGTACAGCAGAGTTAACCACAAGTACAAAATCAACAACTTCTACTGTCCCTACAACTACAAGGGCTACAACAGAATCAGTAATAACTCATATTGCTCCTACTACATTTACAAAGGAAGTTGTTACATCTTCTATTGTCCCTACATCTACAGAGAAAGTTGTTACATCTGAGGTCATAATGAGCACAACACCAGTTCCAGCAAGTACCTTAGTTACAGTTGTATCCACACAAGAAGAAACAGAATTCACTACAATTCCAACATCAAGTGTACCCAATGTTTTAAGTACTTCATCAACATTTGTAACAGAAACACCTAATGTTAAAACCTTTCCAACTACCATTGCAACTACAACATCAAGCAGTACAGTCAAACATACAACCACAAAAGCACCAACTACAGCAGAATTTACCACAACTGCTAAACCAACAACATCCACTATATCTCCAAGTACAAGGACAACAACAAAACCAGCGACTTCTACAGTCCCTACTACATCTACAAAGGAAATCATCACGACATCTGAGGTAATACTGAGTGCAGCACAAACAATTCCAGCAAGTACCTCAGCTACAACCGTATCTACTCAAGAAGCAACAGAATTCACTATAGTTTCAGCGACAGTGGTACCTACAGCTTCTACAAGTGTTTTAACATTAGAAACAGAAACATTAAGTAGTGAACCTTTTTCAACTATCACTTCAACTACAACTGCAAGCGATACCACTATCATAAGCAGTACAGACCAGCATACAACCACCAAAGCACCAACTACAACAGAATTAACTACAAGTACCAAAGCAACATCTGCTATCCCTCCAAGTACAACAGGAGCGATAACAGAATCAAGAACAATGCCTACAGCCACTAGTACGCCTACACAGGAATCCATCACAACATCCGAAGTAATAGTGACTACAGAACAAATGACTTCAGCAAGTAGCTCAGCTACAACTGTATCTACTCAGGAAGTAACAGAATTCAGTACAGTTCTGACATCAACAGCACCCACTGCTTCTACAAGTATTTCAACATTAGAAACAGAAACATTAAGTAGTGAACCTTTTTCAACTATCACTTCAACTACAACTGCAAGCGATACCACTATCATAAGCAGTACAGACCAGCATACAACCACCAAAGCACCAACTACAACAGAATTAACTACAAGTACCAAAGCAACATCTGCTATCCCTCCAAGTACAACAGGAGCGATAACAGAATCAAGAACAATGCCTACAGCCACTAGTACGCCTACACAGGAATCCATCACAACATCCGAAGTAATAGTGACTACAGAACAAATGACTTCAGCAAGTAGTTCATCTACAAGTCTATCTACTCAGGAAGTAACAGAATTCAGTACAGTTCTGACATCAACAGCACCTGCTGTTTCTTCAAGTATTTCATTAACATTAGCAACAGAAACATCAGTTGCAACAAGTCAAAGCGCTACAGAAACAGAAGCATTATCATCCACACCATGGAGCACATCCAAATATAGTACAGCCTATAGTACAGCAGTGTCACTGCAAACAACAGAATTTCCAAAAAGTACGACTTTTGTTGTACCAGTAACTCCAGGAATAGAAACAACCTCTGCCATAACCACTGCTTCTTCTAGTACAGAGTCTACTGTAACATCTAGTACAGCTTCTGCAGTGACAAGGACTAAAGGCCCAGTAAGTACAACAAAAGTAGAGAAATCGACAGAAGAATCTAGAATAACATTTATAACCCCAACTATGAGCACAACTGAAGCTATCACTGAGATGCAAACATTCACTCAGACTAAACAATCAATACCAGTTACTACAGTGACAACTCTGTCAACAACACAAGTAATATCCTCTAAAATGCCAGAACTTACCTCCACAGCTATTCCTGAATCTCTAACTACAAAACATTCCACAGTTTCAGTGCCTACATCATCCTTAGTTAGTTCACTCTCTTCAGTTCCAGCCACTGTGCTCTCCACCAAAGTTATTTCCACAGCCCAGACAACTACAGGAAACATTCCAACATCTTTTCAAACAGAAGAGCCAACACCATCAATATCCACTTTTACTACAAACACAACTCAGAGTACCACAACCACTCCTGCAATATCTGTTGTAACAGTACTCCGTCCTTCAACTCCACCACCTATTTTAACTACTGGTCATCAAGACAAGAATACACTTGTAACAACTAGATATTCTACTCCAACCAGCACCACCACTGTAATTCCTAGTTCTACTACACAACCAGTCACAACTGCTCCTCCAACATTATTGTTTTCATCATCACCGATTGCTTCATTTTCTACAACAAGTTCTGAAAAGCCTACAACTTTTAAATCTACTCAAACTGAAATGACATTCTCTACACAATGCTTCTGTAGTGTGAATGGGACACTGTTCTCCCCTGGTAAGTATGTGTTTTTAAATCCCTTACAATACTGTGAATGTTGGAATAAATGTCTCATGAACTTCGAGCAGGGCTGCTGTTCAAAATCACTATCTTTGTCTTCATAATTAAATGATGTGTTAAGTTATTGAATGCTATATGACTAGAACAACTGTCCTGTTGCATACAGAACTGATTGATTATATTAAGAAATAAGCAAAAGTTTATATTAAGTTGCACCCCACGTTGTTGCTATTAAATGTCTGGCATGTTATTTTTCTGCATCCATCTTTGTGTTATCCCATCTCATAATGTAATAGTTGATCTTGGGGTTTGTAGTAAGGGTGATATACACAATCTTGCAAGCTTGCATTTAGATTAAAAACGGCTTTTATCTCTGCTTTAAAAAACTGGAATGTCACTCTATCATGGAGAAGTACCATCATCCGATAGTTCTGGACCAGATTCCTTTCCGTCTATATTTGTGACTATATCACTCTGTGATAGTCACTTAACCACAGTGTCCATAGGTCATTAGGAAATCTTATATCTTTTGGGTTTATCACATTGATATATAAGTAAATTGAATATAATTAAAGTTATCACTGAGATAATCAAATGATCTCAAACTGGCATTACATTTGCATGATGTTTTGTTTTATTATCACTATTCTCCAATCACAGGTCAAGTATGATTGGCAGGGAAACCATTTTAGAATTACAAAATAAGATTGAAATCTGGGTTTAGAGAAGTTTTGATTAGAGCTCATGATGTTTCATTAGAGGAATATACTATGAGATACTGAAGCTGTGTTATCAACCACAATTAATCACTGAATATTTTCTTAATAAAACAAACCAGACTGAAACTGTTTATTTAAAGCTTTCTGACAAAACAGATATCTGGAGGGAGTACAGGATGATGTATGCTACATAATCTGTTAGTGTCTTCCTTAGCTGAAGTGAAGATTACAGTAAAATATGCTAAAGTCTAGTTTAGTCACTTAAATCTTGTAAAGTTTCCACTTAATGTTTGTCATTGTGAGACAAATCTGAACCTGTCAGTTGGGTTTGAGCAAGATCAAAGTAATCAAGAGGAATATGTGTCAGAGCAGTGAACCTTTAAAATAAAAATTTGTAGTAGCGCTAGGGCATGCCATAGATATGTAGATTTATCAAGACGCTGTAATGGTAAAGATTAATCCCTATATTAAGTATTTTCTGAAAAGTGAAATCATGACATATACTAGTTATGACTGTGAAAATAAGGACATCAGAGTATTCCAAGAGCCATATAGATCTTATGAGCTTTAGGCCCATAAAACTTATATCAAGACTTGTTACATTCCAAACTTGAGTTCATAACAGCTGTTGTTCATGTGAGCTTTGATCAAGACAATAATCACACCAAATCTCATGAAACACCTTTAATGATTCCACAATAATAACTTTGTTTGTTTAGAACAGAAATCATAATGACATCATCAATTTATTTATGAGCACCGTTGGTGTGTATCACTTCAGGCTAGATAAAAAAAAAAATTTGACCTCTTCCCCAAGCTTATAAAACCCTGTCCTGCACAGTTCTCTGATATGATATTTCAGTCGACTTTGCTGATAATGCTGAATAATCAGTTGTATACAATGTTGCAGCCAGGATCAGTAATCACATTTTCAACAGATTGTACAATGATGCATCCTGCTTTAGTCCCTTTTGCTGTGTCTTGCTGCAGATCATGCACTATACCCAGCCATGTGCAATGCAACCCACCCACCACATCTCTCAATCTCTTAGTATAAGAAATCCAGATAACGCAACACTAAAAATAATAAGGGGACAAAAGCCCAAAAATAGGGACAAAATTTAAACAGTGCTCTTATAAACTTGAAAAATTGCTAAAATAAATTTTTTGTCAGCATGCATTGTCTTAAGGATATAAAACCTGAAGCTCAAATATCTGTTGCTATTTACTGACTTCAGCCCTCAGTGGTTTGACAGAAAACCACAAATTTTATGAGGATCAAACCAAAAATAGCATGCAAAAATGTGAACATTCTATGAAAATCTGGACACCTGGTGCTTTGCAGTATTAGACCTCACCTATTGCAAAACTCATTTGTAAGCTGCACCTGGGACCTGTAACTTGTGCTTTGCTATAGACCATCTATGCGCAGTATGTCTAGATGCAACATTCAAAGTTCTGCACTGCACCCATGTGTTATCCTAACCAAATTATGTCTTTAGCACCTTTCTCTACATGTTGTCACTCTACCGTGTCTCCATGTGTACACCTAGATGAGTGCACTCATCTTTGTCAGCTGTGAATTTTAAATAAAGTTAACTTATCAAAGCGCACAGTCTTGTATTCCTGGTAAGTCCCTTCTTACAGTTTTGCATTGATTCATCTCAGTCTCTCTAGCCTGTTGCTTATCTCAATGATCCTCCTGCCCAATGCTTCAGTTAGCTGCACCAATTCCTACTGGTCAGTCAGTGACCACACTTAGTGGAGTACTACTTCACAGTCTGAGGTATCTCACCAGATTATATTTCTACATGCCAAACCATTTATTATATGGTTACCTTCAGAAAATAAATAGATATGTGCTAGTGGTGGAAAACTTTATTTTACATTACATAAACTGGTAGGAAGTAAGTGTCTGCTAAGCAAGCAATAATGCCTGACAAGGTAGGTGTTACAGGGAAATAATGGACCATCCAGGGTCCAGAGGACTTTCCCACCTCCCTTGTGAGGTCTGGTTCTTCCCTGTAATACCATCTTGGAGGGCGTTATTATTTTTTCTTTAATTTAATCTGCTTTAAGAAGTTACAAAGTGAGAACCAATACAAGAGCAAAACACCATATCAGTACAACAACACCATACCATGGAGGACATTACAGGCCATTTGTTAAATTGTTTTGTATTTATTTATTTTATTATTAGTATATACATTCTTTTTATTTTTGTGATGTAAAACTGTTCATTGGCCCAATGTCTCAATGTTGTTGCAGAATATGCTATTGTTGTTGGAGGAACTATTTTATATCTAGAATATAAATTTTTAAGAATTTAGTAATGCCTGTGAGCATGCATGCACACATACACACACACACACACACACACACACACACACACACACACACACACACACACACACACACACACACACACACACACACACACACACACACACACACACACACACACACACACACACACACACATGCACAGGTCCTCACTTAAAGTGCTGCCAGTTATTTGTTTTTCCCCCTCTTGCTAATTCACAGTTAGAGAGAAAAAAGGTAACTGCTGCTGCATTTACTTGTGTTAATTATGTTAATTTTTATTTATTTATTTATACTTTAATTTTATTTTCCTACTTCCTTAGTATGACCTTGATTAGGGGAAAGGAAATGGCATCTGCAGTAAATAACTTCACTCTTGGGACTAGGATGTATGCCAGAATGCACTATCTTCTTTTTATGAAGCACTCCTCGTACACTAATTCCACTCTTTGGAATGTCACAGGTTCACTAGGTATCACTGGTTCCCCGAGTTCATTTTCTAATCCATTTTATTTGACTGAGTACTGCAGTTAGACTAAGACAAGTGCTTCCCCCAGTCATTCCTCCTGAAATTTTATACTATTTTAAAACTAAAAGTTATCGTAGCATCAAGGGTCCCAGTGCTCTTATCTTTTGATTCTTATTCTGATAGTAGATTTTCCCTACAGACGCCAACTCTGTGAAAAATGCTTCCTTATGTTAATATTAAACGTATCTCCCTTTATAAATCAGTATCAGTGGCACAGAGGGGATAGAACCATGAATACACCATCATAGTCACTATCCTCTGTGCTGCTTCAAGTTCTGTGATCCTTCCTTCATTCCCTCCTTCCCTTTAAAACCTACAGTATTGCACACAGTATTCCAGGTGTGACTGTACCTATAAAACACTGTCACCTTCTTGTCTCTCTCACTGTTCTCTCCTAGAAATATTCCTCAGCATTTGGAGTGCTTTTACTGCTGATGTATTGATCTAATGATGACAGTTTATGTAAACTGTTTTATAACCGCCACACTGTTTTTGTTGTAGGCTCCTTAACCTGTCTCCCCGACTGCATATTGTACTCATATGTTATCATTCAACAAGTGCAGCATTTTATCCTTCATTGGAATGAAATGAAGCCATTACCCATTGGGCTATGTATCCAGTTTCCAAGCTCCCTCTTCAGCCTTGGTCCCCATGCATTATCACCTCCCAACCTTGCTGTCATCTGCAAGGAGACAGCCCCACATTTCTATGCCATGATAAAAGTCAGAGATGAAATATTACATGTGGCAGGTACCAAGAGAGACTCCTACAAGAAACCACTTAACACTTTTTACCCTCTAAGATTACTTTCCTGACAGTCATCATTTGTTTCTTGCTTTACATCCAGTTCTCTCTCTCCATCCACATAGTGTTCCACTCGCTGTGATATTTGGATACAGCCTGAGATAACAGGCAGAAACAAAGGTTTTGTTGAAAATCAGATAGACCACTCATTTATGATTAGTTCTGTTTACCTTTCTGGGAATCCAGTCATAGAACTGCATAGGGTTATATTGATACTATCTATCTGGTGTGAACTCCATGTCAGAAATGGCTGAACAATCTACTCTGTCTAGTAAACCCATACATTTCAGCTTTTTTGCTGAAGAATTTCAGACAATGCCAAAATAATGGGGAAGACAGAAGGTCAAAATTTGGGACAATGTTTAAATATTACTGTAATTCACTTTAAAAGTTTATAGAATAGCAGGTTTTACATCAACATGCATTATTTGAAGAATATGGAAAGTACAAAGTCTGGCATTATTGACTGATGTAATCCTCAGGGAGTTACTAGACAATCAAACTTTTTATGGAGGGCAAGGAAAGAATATGATGCAAAATCAGAGACATTCTGCAAAATTCTGGAGAGTTGAGAGATGTGGGTGATAGATGACTTTATGACTTCTATCCCTGGCTTGTAATTTTCTGGACTGCTGCTTGTGCTATCTTTATAAATGGCACAACAACTGCTTGCTTCTGGTCCTGTGGGACCAGCCCCTTTCTAAGATGTCTGCAGAATGACCATACTAAAAGCACTGCAATCCCTTTAGGATCATCATGGGAATTCCATCCAGACCAGTTGCCTGACCCTCCTTCAGACGTATGGTTTCTTTTCCTCTTCTCCAGTACTTCTTCATATCATCAGTTTCAGAGACAGAATTCAAAATCCTGACACATGCCCTTATATTATGGAATAATTACTCACAGCAGGTTATTTTAATTACAGAGAATGAAGAAATCATTTGCATACCCATAAATCTTGCTTACAAAGATATATCGTCAATTGAGAAATGTAAGCAGCAAATCATAAAGGCAGTTGTTGAAAAAAATAAAGCAAAACATTTAGTTATGTATTAGATTACCAATATGCATTTTATTTACTTTTTAACATTATAAAGATTGTAAGATTGCCCTAGAGATAAAGAATACACAAAATATGTGCATTTATATTTAAAAACATTAAGAAATAAGAATTTCTGAGGTTACGTAAAATAGCATTTTTTTATCACACAGCATTTTATGTAGTTTGATGGTGTGGGAGTAAAAAACTGTTAACAGCTGCTGCTGTAAAGCAACAGAAAACTTAATTATCTTCCAATTGTTTTAAGGTACCCTCATATATTCCAGCTCAGACAGTGCTGGTTGGTGTTTTTATGCATGGTGCAGCAAAACATGTGAGATAGAAAGAAAGATGGAAGAATGTAAAGGCACCACCATGACTAGTACTTTAAAGTCTGAAGCAACCCAAAAGGAATCGACTACCAGTGCCACAACAAAATCAAGCACAACTAAAGCAAGCACTGCAAAGACATCGAAACCAGTCACTTCGACATCCAGCACAAAACCTGCAGGTTGCACTGACCTAAAACCACCACGAGAAGTAAGTGCACAGACATGACTTTCTGAATAGGTTTTGATTTAATGTGTATCAAGGATTTCTTTTCACACTTGGATATTAAAATGCCTCCACTGTTAGCACAACTTTTTCCTTGATATTAAATGTCTTGTTCTTGGTGGCTTCTTTATTCAATCTTTATATTTCTATTTTCTAGGAATAGGTGAAACAAGGAAAAAGTCTGGAAAATTCAGGGTAACTCATTTAAATTTAGAAATATGTAAACAATGGGTTATGTCACACTTTACAAAGAATGTATAAACTAGAGTAGAATTTATCTTATACCATGCTGTGAGTAAATTATGCATGGTTAGTGCAATGAGGAATTCCGATTGATTAACAGAATGTTTTAGTAGAAGTAAATCACTTCATAATGCCCACTGAAATGTTCAGTACATAGGCATGTGGGTATTTTTTAATAAAAAGAATGGATGCTGTACAACCAATCAAGTGACAGATGTACAAACACTGCTCTTTTGAAGCCAGGGACTGAGGTGTCTTGTCGCTTGGGTAGGCTTCCTCTAGCATCAGACTCAGACTCAAATATGTGTTCAGGTAAGCACCCGATGCAGCTTACCTGAAAATATTATTCGAGTCTGAGTGAGATAATTGTGGCAGCAGTGGTGAGTAACTAGGAGGGGGTGGGAATGTCGATTATGACAACAGTTAGGAAGCAGTATTAGGTTTTAGGGAGAGGGAGGATGAATTTTAGGTTTAGGTAGTGGGGGTTTATATTTAGGGAGTGGGAAGGGAGTTTTAGGGTTAGGGAGCAAAAAGGGATTTTATGTTTAGGGAGCAAGAATGGATTTTTTGGATTATGTATCAAAAAATTTGTCATATGGTAAGGGAACAGGAAGTGTATTTTAGGTTTACAGAGAGGGAAGGGAGTTTTAGAGTTGGGGAGTGAAAAGAATGTTTTAGGGTTAGAATTTGGGGTTCTTTTTGGGTTGTACAGTTTTGTAAGAAAGGGTGTTGGGAAAACTAAGTAGATTTAGAAGATTGAGTTAGTGACACTTGAAGTGGTTGCCTTTTTGAGCAAGTGGCAGTGAGCAAATGTGTTGTGAGCAAAAAGCATGTGAGCAATTGTAGTAGACCCAAAAGAATCAGCTCAACATATTCTGCAACCAGTCCCAAAATACAAAGTAAGGAACTTTGCAATTAATTAATTAATTCATCTTGTTCCTGCTAGGCAAATAAGTATGCCTTACATTATTTAAAGAGAGTTAAAGAATGTTCCAGAATTTATGCCTGAGATTCCCTTTTCACTGGAATGAATTTTTGGTTTGTTTGTGTCATGTGCACATGCACTATGTAAACTACACATGCTCAGCAGTCATGTGACTGAGGAGTCAGATGAGAAAATGACACAGATTTAATCGTATCTGCCAAGCACCAGTATCTGGCATAGGGGTAAAAGTTGCCATGGGAATTAATCCTACCAGATTTGGCTGATGATCCCTTAGGCTTTGCCATATGGCTCAAAACTGACCATTCAGGAATAAATATCACAGTAACTCCTTCCCTTTCAACTGTTAAGATGTAGTGAAGTTATAAGCTACCTGACCTTTGTATATGTCTGCTTTTTGACATATGAAATGTTGAGCTTAATGCAAGATTTAAAACAAGTTGCACACTGTTTATACTATTTGATAGGATAACTGAGGAAGCTGTGACATTAAGCTATACATCAATTTCTTTATGTCTTTCTTTTGCAGTATGGTGAAACATGGAAAATAGACAACTGTACAACAGCAACTTGCAAAGGATGGAATAACATAATTGTAAAAAATGTGACATGCTCCAATGTACCATTGCTCAAATGTGCAAATGGACGACAACCAGTGAAGGTTTATGACAGTAATGGGTGCTGTTATCATTATGAATGTGAATGTAAGGAATTTATGTATGTATTTATGTATGTATATTTGAATGTTAAATATAAACAGGCAAGTTAATGTAAAACTGATATTACCACTCAAAACAGCCAGCAATAAACAGGTACTGAATAGAATGAGATATTTTGCAGCATACTATATCCAAATTCAGGCTACATTTTACTGTAACTTCAGGAAGAACTTCCCATGACTCGAATAATACTTTACTGAAGAAACAACAGACTCAGTGTAAATGTTACTGTTAGATGATGTTAAGAAACTAAAAAATCTAAATTTTAAACAATACACAACAAAGTAAGCAACTTTTTAATGTTAATTGTAGCAGCAGTTTTATATAAGTACTTTAAAGAATATTCTAGACTATACTACCTACCTAACCTTTAGCTCATTTTGTCATTCACTTCATAGATTACATTCCTTTTCTTGCTTCCTGATATTCAATTATAATAAAGTCATGAAAAGGTACTGTTATCCTACATGAAATATATATTAGCTAACAGCTCTGTTTTTCAATCATCTGAGGTACAGACAAGTCCAAATTATGCAAAAGTTTGGATGTAGCTATTTCAGTACAGGATAGAAATATAAAGGCTTATTTGATGAAAGCAAAATATCTGAAAACAATTCCTTCCCCTAAGAGAAAGGTGAGTAATAAAATATACCCAGCAAGATGTCTTACAAGAGCAAATTTCACTGTTAACTCAGCATATGGCAGTCTTAAAGTTAACTGCAATTAATATGCTAAAAGGAAGGGTATTTACTGAGAATCATAGATAGAAGCATAAAATGTGAAGCACAATCATCCATGAAAATATTTGTAATACAAACAGATTGTTGTCAAATATGTTTAGCTTGAACATAAATTTTGGTTTCTGGGTTTGAGTGACATGGACCCCTGCTTGTCCTATAAAGGGTAAAATTAAGGACCTCAAGGTCATTTATGACTAAAAATAAAACATCCTTCTCTTTGAAGACAGTGGAGAGGACAGATTGGGATGTCAGATGATTAGTCCCACTCCCCCAACATTCTGTTTGCCATGTCAGCTCCAAGGCAGGTAAAGTACAGCAATGCTAGGTTCAAGGCCCCCTCCTCCAGAGTGACATCACTGGTAAAAGCAGGCAGAGTTCTGAACCAGGGCCTGGACAGCCACTATTTCAGCTCCAGAGGACATTAAAGTGAAAAGTCACAAAGAACTGCCTTAAGTAAGGACCTTCCTTATCTTGTAACTATTTAGTTAGGTACTTCCTGGATTAATGTAGGAAAATGTCACTGTTGTTAGTATTTCCTGCCTTAGAATGAGTACAACTGCCCCTTGCATCTTATTGTATGAATACTAGGTATCTTAGGAACACTTTCTGTAATGGGTATCCTTCTAACTGGAGCTCATTTACTCTACTGCTATACCCTAGCCACTCTCCTGTATGTCTCTCAGATGTAACACGCAGTTAGTTACTATTAGTTTTTGACTGCTTCCTGTCTCCCATCTGCTACATATATCTCACTCCTACGTCCCTATTTTCCCCCATCTGGACTGGCCTTGTTCTGTCTACTTTAGTACTCTCATACCGCTATTTAATACACTGTCCTATTCTATCACCCTCTGATATGATCTTCCATGTTTTTCGTACTGATACTTCCATCTTTTTGCTGTTAGTTTTTAACACTGCCACTGCTATTGATGTGTCCTAGTCAATTACAACATTTTTGTTTACCTTTTACTAATCCTGACTGATTCTTTTCCTGCAGGACTCAGTTGGTCCCCGCTCAGCTTTACTCCACCCCTCCCCCCATTCTAAGTCACCCTTGACATCACTTCCTTTACACTGGACCTACCTTTCTGTAGCCAAATTCCAACCTATCACAGGGCCCCTAACTCCTCCCAACTGCAGCAACATAACCATCTCACAAATAACCACTCTCAGACTCTCACATCTGCCAGCCATAGAAATTACATTTGTCTCATTTGCTCTTCATATAGTTACATAGGTTCATAGATTCCATTTATGCGTAGTAAGTTTCCCATTTTGTTCTTGAAATAACCTATCCCATTTGGTTATGGATTGGCCTTACCCATCCCATGGTCATAATTATATATTACTTCTAATGAAAACAAATGGGATCAAACCATAAATAATTTGAGCAGACCCATGCATAGGATAAATCATTTAGGAGCTGCGTCTGTCCAGTAGTAGCACAGGAGAGGGTCCAGGGATAAATTTTCTGTTTCTAATCTATAGATCTGAGTTGCAGTTGAAACTGGACAGGGATTGCATTTCTTTTATGTGATGGGAAGTGTGTTCCACAGCACCAGTATCCTTTGCAAAATATACCTGTCCCTCCAAACCATGCTATTACTATTTTAGAAGAGGTTTAGATCTCTAGACCAAGTATTTATGATGCCATCTGACTTGCTGTTGTGCAGTAAGTTCATAAGTAATGGGTTGTAGGATGCCCTGTATGCCAAACACAGGTCACCTTTTAGTAGTCTTTGGGATACTGAGTATAATGACAGGGATTTGACTTAGTCCATGTACGACATGCTGTTTAGGCCTTGCATCCTTTAAGTAAGTTATCTCTGTAGGTGTTCCAGTTGTTGCATGTGGTTGGACAGATACATGCCAAAGGAGGCATTATATTTAATGACTGGCCTAATGAGGGTTGAATAAAGGGGGACAATGACATCCCTAGATCTAGAGACAATCCCTTTATTTATAAGCTGTGCAATATAGAAGACCTTTCGTCCAATAGACACATGTAAGTCAAAAGTTAGATGACTGTCCACATAAGTTCCTAGATCCTGAACAACTCGTTCAACTAGTTTCCTGGGGTTGATAACTTCCCAAAGGATACAGTAATGCATTTTCTGGCATTTAGTTTTAGACCATTATTTTGACACCAATTATTTATGTGAGAGAAACCTTCCTGCAGGATGGCAGGATGGCATTTGGGACATCCACCTAAATTTCATTATTAGTGTCCTTAGTTATTTTCTGCTGCCTCTACCACTGACTGACTTCCAATATCTGTGATACTTCTCCATGAATACTTTAAGATAGCGGCCGATGCCATAGCATATCCAGTATCTACCCATATCAGTAGATTGATAACTGAACCCTATGTACCCACATCATGGAAACAAATCCTATGTTATCCTTCTTAATAAAGGTAGCATCTCGGCTAATGTCTCTAAATTTTGGCCTTTTGCAATATTAGCTGTTTTCTGAAAAATTCTTGAAAGATACATTCACAACCAACTCCTCCACTATCTTCTGCAAAAACACCTCTTCCCATCCATCCAATATGGCTTCCACCAAACACACAGTACAACTACTACCCTCTTATCTTTCATTTACACCATAAACAAATGCAGAGACTCAGGCTAGCTTGTTTCCTCCTTATTCCTTGACCTGTCAAACGCTTTTAGTATAGTTTATACACCTAAACACCTGTATACACTGATTCAACGTGGACTGTCCCTTTCTTTATTATTGTGGTTCAATAGCTATTTACTGACAGGCTCCAGTATGTAAAATGGCAGAATACTCTATGTCTCCATACTTTCAAATCTCCACTGGTGTACCACAAGGCTATATTCTTGGTTCTTTCCTTTTTAATACCTTTATCAATTACCTGCACACCTCAGTGGGTTAAGTCTCTGTTATACATTATGCTGATAATTCTAAGCTTTTTCTCTGCATCTTCTGCATCTCATAACACTTTCTGAAGTCCATATCAGGCAAGAAGCTTTACCCTGAGTTGATAAATGGCTCCATAATGCCCAGCTACTACTCAACACTAAAAAAAAAAAACAACCAAAAAAAAAAAATACCACTATTCTTCCCCAAATCACACAGGCCAGATAAACAGAATTTCAAAATCATTTCACTAACAAAGCTGAAATTGAAGTAGTCTCCCATAAGAAAGGCCTTGGAATGATAAAAAAATTATAAACTTAAATTTCAACTGCATTTTCAAAATAACATGAAAAAGACTCAACAAAAATTAGCAATGCTCTACAGGCATAAAAATTTCCTTAGCAACACCAACAAAACCACTGTTGCCACTACTTATCTTCTCCCATCTCTCTTATGTGGAACATCCATTCTAACCAACCTTCAGGCTACAGTTCAAAATAAGCTGGATACATGCTATAATGTTACAAAATTTCTCACCAACAAACAGTACCACAACCACCACTGCTTTGCCCTTAAGGCTTTGAATTGGCTTGAACTGCTTTACCATTTACGTTATATACAGTTTATCTCTACACACAACATCATTCACAAGGTCAATGACTGGCCTAATTTTACTCCTATTCTTCATTCCTATCACTCTAATAAACTACTTTGATCTGATAAACAACAACATCTCAGCATACATAAACTCCATAAATCCTTTGGACAAAGTATCTACTTGTCCTCTGTTGCTAAAAATGAAATTCTATTCCCCTCCAAATTAGATCTACCTCTAACCTTTCCAACTTCAAACAACTAAAAGACTACCTAAATAAAACTTGGCACTGCTCCTACACTATGTCAGGCTGAACTAGTCGCAACCTCCTTCCAACAACAGTATACTTTGACAATGTTCAGAGAGAGGGAATTAATAAAATCTATTTCTTAGACAAAGAATAAATATGTTTTTGCCTAGTCTATATTATCTAGTCATCTCTGTTCCAGAGTGTACTCAGTGTGTCTATTTTTATTTCTATGAACTGTATCTTGTGAATTTTTGTCTATTGACATTGTTGTTTTTCAGCTTGTTATAGGTGTCCAAATATTTGTACTATTTGTACATAGGTTCACAATGTATGAACTGAAGCTGAAATTATACTTAGTCATTACTCTGTATTAGATTTTGCAATAACTTTATTTAACTGTTACCATATTATGTCAATGTGGAACTTTTCTCCCGGGCATCTGCAGAAAATGGGATATTATCCCAGTTGGACTTTCCTGGTAAATGAATGTTAAATAAAAATAAATAAAATAAAATGTCCTCTGCATGCATATGCCTAAGTACCTAGGAATGGCTTAGAAGGCAACTGGGAATGAGTTACAGCGACAGGTAGAAGTAGGTAGATGTTTACTAAAATGGGTAACATTCAGAAGCATCTTTGGTCAGAATAAGTAAAATCCAAGTGGGTGTTGAAAAATCATAACCATTCATAGAGGCTGTAGTAACAAAGCTTTATAGTGGCTTTTCAACTGTTCAGTTTTGCAGAATGCTCAGATTTCTGCTTCATATTTCTGGTCTATTTCTTATATAATTGTGGTTTTTTTTGGAAAGTCACTGGCAATTCATTGATGACTAAAGTCAGAAAATAATGGCAGACAATTGAGTTTCAGACTTCATGCAAAATGCAATACCTGTTATTCTATCAACTTCCTAAGTTTGTAAGAGCAATGTTTAAAAAGTGTCCTTATTTTTGGGCCTTTGTCCCTCTATTATTTGTGGCTTTGTCCATTTTTTATGCTCTAAAAGTGTAAGAGGTATGCTTGAAGACCACAGTCTCAAAACCATGGACTTGAGCATCCTGTATTTTGTGTAAGCCTCCATTCAGACTTAAACTTGAATATAAGTTCAGGTAGGAAGCTTCCATTCCTTACACAAACACAGTATTTGAGTTTGAGTGAGGTAAATCTGGCAGCCAATGGGAAGGGAGCGTGAGGCAGCCAGATTGCAGATTAAAATTGCAGTTGGGAGGGTGATTCAGGTTTAGTGAAGGGGAGCACAGTTTTAGGGATAAGGAGTAAGAGGGGAGTTTTACGGTTAAGAAAGATTATAACTGGGATATTGTCCCTGCAGAAACAGGGCCTACTCTGTCTTACAGAAAACCGATCACCTGATATATACTTTACTGACCACATAGCCCCACTGCCTCTACTAGACCAGTCTAATCAGAAGCTGAATGGAAGCAACTTTGGCATTCTGTTAGAGAAGTACCTTGCACTTTGTACTGCGCAGGTATGGGTGTGTCAGTTGTGATTGACAGAGAAGATGGGAGTGGAAATGCCCGATGACTGGTAGGCATGTTAATTTGCATGTCACGTCATGTGAAACTGCCAAATATTCACGCATACATCTGTTAGTTGCACAGTTAAAGAGGAAAAAAATATTACTTTTACTCTGTTTTGAAGGGGAAAGTCCCCCTGCACCCCCCTTTTGGAAGCACAGGAATGAATATTCAGCAGATTCCAGACGCTTCCATGAATTGTCAGCCTGGAGGCATGTATAGGATGGGATTTGCTACTGTACATCCTGTGAGGTACTTCTCTAACAGAGTGCTGCAACTTTAAAGTGCTTTTGAAATAGGATATGCAGCCTTCAGTTTGTAACGTGGGGGATTTGCTTCCTCACATTCTGATCTCCAAAGTTCAGAAGTCACATGAACTCCTTTTCTCCAAGTTAATTCAACCTCAGATGTACAAGTTTAGAGACTAAGAATGAAAGATCACATGGGGGGAGGGGGGGTTCAGCCCTTTGTCAGAAGCACTTGGTCTGGAACTTCAGTTGAACAACTATCCTGCTTTGGTTTACTGAGTGGTGGGAGCATGTTCACAGTAGACTAGGTATGTGATACTTAACTACTGTAAACCAAAGCTGACATCAAAAATAAAGGCTTACCTTGAAGCTTGCTTCCTAATCTACCTCACCAGCACTGAAATACCTTCATACTCTGCTTAGCAATGTCATAAGAAAAGGTTCACAGAAGTAAATGAATAAATTGTTAAGTGGAATGTGAAAATAATTCAGTGCCGTACTTTAATTTTATGCTATCTGCCAATTCCCATGGAATGTGGGAGGTTGACATAATTGTAAAGGTGTTTACCTTATGGACACAAGGTGCAGGGTTTGATTCTCACATGAGGTGATTGGCTTAACTTAAAATGGCCCACAAGGGTAGTTAGCTTAGTACTAACCTATGAATGATAATGTATTTGTCTTCTTTATTCTTATTTTCATTTTGCTATTTGTATTTTGCCATGGATGCAAATAGCAAGTCATACTGTTCTCAGTAAATTGTGTGCTGTTAGTCAGAAGCTCCAGTAATTTGATATATACAAACATGTAAATATAAAGTAAATACATGTTTGGAACTACATTATTTCCATGTTGCCCATTTAGCTATAAAAATATACTCTTCATTCTTTATATAATTTAATATACTAAAATTATTTTGGTAAAATCTATTTACTTTACAAATATATGTTTTACTTTATGTTGTATACTGCATTCACAAAGAAGGATACAAGGTCATTAAATGAAGCCCACACTGTGTTAATATTGCAATAGTAGGTAAAATATAAAAAGTTTTTAGTTTAAAAACAGAGAATTGCTTACATTTCTGGTTAACAAAATAGCAACAAATTAAATTACCTTTATAACACATAGCAGGAAATTTTACATATATAAAATTTGAGTAAAGAGAAAGTCTAATAATTTGGTTGCTAACATGAAAATAACAACAACAACAAAATATATATTTAGCAAAAATGCCGAATTGAAAATACTAAAATCAAACTACCAAGGCAAGGCTCCAGACACACTAGTAATTTTTTAATGCTTTTGTTGTTTAATTACAAATTCAAGAAGTTTTTGAATTTGTAATTAAAGAATAAAAGCACTAAAAAAATAATAGTGTGTCCAAAAATGCATACTTATATTCATTGCTACAAATTTTATAAGCTCTAATAAGCAAACAATTCCTTTTTAAATAATTTGTTCCTGAAATACACACTTTTGAATATGCTATTTAAAGTATGACAATTTGTAATTTGTAATTATGAAACAATTCCATGACCAACAGTATGAATATATGAAAAGGTTAAGTCCTGCAATAGGACATACCCCTGAATTCTTAAATTAGTAATTTCTCCCATTTTTGAAAATTTTACTCTGAAATTTATAAAGAAATCACTTCCATATGTAAATCCAGAATATCAAAGTATGCAGAAACATGACAAGATAATTACATTTTTTATTGCTGCTTTTATTGTATACAATGCATTCTGTATCTACATTTGTAAATGATATAGTCCCTTGATAAGGGAAACAATGTTTTTAGATTTGTTGTATGTCTGACCTTTGAAAAATATTAATATTTGGACAATTGTATTTTGCTAGGTGTCTGTAGTGGATGGGGTGATCCTCACTATATTACATTTGATGGAACATATTACACATTCCAAGGCAACTGTACATATATTCTAGTGCAACAGATAACACCAAAGTATCACAATTTCCGCATCTATATTGATAATTACTACTGTGATGCACGAGATGGTCTGTCTTGCCCACGATCCCTAATTATTTTCTATGGGCCTTCTGTTGTGGTGTTAACACATCAACTAGTCAATAAAGGAATTTCTAGCCAGGTAATGTTAAATGATCTTTAATATCAAAGTTTTTCCCTTTTTTTCCATAGTAATAAGTGAGCAAAACAAATGCTTCTGAAATTTACATTAATCATTCTTTTTATGTGGTAAAATGATTTAGATATATTTCAACGATGAGAAAATTACTCCTGCTTTCCAAAGGAATGGCATCAAGATTTCTACTTCCGGAATCAACACAATTGTTGAAATCGATGAGCTAGGAGCCTATATTTCTTTCAGTGGAATTATTTTCACTGTGATTCTTCCTTTTAGCAGGTTTGGTGACAATACAGAGGGGCAGTGTGGTAAGTAGTTACAAATGTTTGATGAGTTTTGAAAGATTAAGGAGAAAATCTACTTCATTTCTGATTTTATGTACCAGGCTAATCCTTTGACTTAAAGTGAGACAGAATAATATAAAAAGCTAATTGTGTACTCAGACTCAGATACACGAGGCAAAATGAACAAGATAAAGGCTTCAATGCAAAATTGAACAATAACTGTAGTACCTTAAAATAATGCAAACACTGTTCTTTAGATACTGAATTCTTTCATAAGCAACTATTCTATTTTTTTTTTGCGTTTTTATTAATTTTTTATAGGGGATCAATCTCATTGCTTCTAAAATCAATTGCGAAATTAATTACTGAACAGAAAAGGCTGCATAATCTTGTAATACCCAATACCAGTATAAAGCATAAATAAAGCTTTACCTCACACTTTCATGTCATCATACACAGACACATACATATGCATGTGCACAGACAAATAAATGCACATACGCACACACATGCATATATATATATATATATATATATATATATATATATATATATATATATACACACACACACACACACACACACACACACACACACACACACACACACATACACACACACACACACACACACACACACACACACACACACACACACACACAAACACACACATTAACCCTAACATGCTACTCCCCCTCTCAGCTTTGGCCATGTTCATACAGTATGAGTTATGAAAGTTTCCTTCATAGATTCGTAGATATTCAGGACACTGAGCCCTATGACCAGTCATGCTTTGATACCCAGTCAAGCCCACTCCTTATTTTTCCAGGAGCTATAACAGGGTTATCGCAGTTAATCCTGCAGAAAATGTTCTGATATTCATACCATCATCTAGTTTATGTTTAAAGGAAGATAGTGAGTCACACCACTTAACACATAGGGGGAGTTTATTCTAGAGGATTTGGAGATTAGAGGATATAATTGTATCCCTCCAATGTGTTTTATTTATCTGTTGTCAAAGATTTAGATTCCTATTTCTAGTACTGGTGGTCATATTGGACTTCTGAAGAAGCAGGAAGCTTGGGACAATTAGATCTCAAATGGCACGGGAAGCAACAGAGATCTCCCCTCAAAAATCTGTAAGACATAAAATAAAGGGTGAGACCTTCCAGCATTTCTTGGTAGCTCAGGGGCTTTAGACTTGTGATCATTTTAGTTATCAACATTTGGAGTCTTTCTAATTGTTTGACATGTTTAGTGAGATACTTTCCAAAGGGGACATTGCACTCCATAACTGGGCTGATCAATGGTGATATTCTTTTACCATTAGCGGGACTAAATATAATAATTTCTTGAAAGCCATTGTTAAGTGATGGACAAAATAGAGGGAGATATTAACCCAAGTACCTAGGTCCCTCATTACATTTTTTCTAGTGATCTGTTGTGTATACAGTACAAGGAGGGGTACAGTTTCGACCAAAAGTGATGATTTCAGCATTTAGTTTGAGCCCATTTTTAGTACACCAATAATTTACTATGAATATTTAATTGCAGAAGGTTTGGGTGTCATAGAGTGACTTATTCACAGTCATCTGCAAACTTTGTTAGCCAGAGGTCTTGGATCTCTGCTTGGAGATCTGGAAGTAAATACCAAAAAGGAGAGTTCCCAGCAAGAAGACTTGAGGGACACTGCTTGCCATTTTCTTATTTTTCTGATGATGCACCTATGTCTACCACATATGGATTGATTTTTAAAACATTTAGCTTTTGGTTAATACTAGCATGGAGGATAGTATCAAAGACCTTAGGCAGGTCAAGAAATGCTGTGTGAACTACCTGGCCACCATTTTGAAGAAAGTTACTAAATTAAATAGATAAGATTTCCCCTTCACAAAGCCAAATTGCAGGGGATCAAGTCTAGTAACGTTCTTGATATCACAGTTTATGTGGTCAGTCTATAAATCCTGTTTTATGATCAACTAAGTAAGCACACTTTCTATTATACACTCTTCATCTGCCCTACGACTGATAATGTGGACTACAGATTGTTGCAGTATATAGTTACATGAACAACTTTTTTCTTCAGCTAGGCAATACTTAGTACTTATATTGCAAGCAGTTTGCAGGGCATGGACTCCTGAGATTATATTAGAGGAAAGATAAATGGGTCTATATTAGAACATCGAAAGTTTAATAGTTCAAATCACTAAAGGTCAACCTTTATTGATCAAGCTATTAAAATTTTGAATGTTCATAAAAATAAACTACTTAAATATACCAACTCCGAGACTGCACTACATTGAAGGAAACAGAAATCTCCCCTTACGGAGATTTCTGTTTACCTGTTCAATGTTCTCCACTCGCTATTCTCATGTCGACAATGTTGAATTCGATATTGTCTGCTTTTGAGAATATAATATAGACCCAGATAAACTTGTTAACACCTTCTCTAGCAATAGACCTGATCATAATAGTGCTTAGGACAGTGCTTATTATTGGCTCTCACACTAGGGACTAACAGTGGACAGTACTGGCCAGCAAAGAACAGCAGCTGAAGATAAAACAGCTTTGTTTCTGCCACTGTTTATGCCTTCTAGCTCTCTGTCTCATATTTTTGCTCTGTCTCATATTTTTTTTTTGATTTTCTCATTGCAGTTAGTCATTGATGACAAAAATAAATAGTTTCATACTTCTTTTTTGTTCAGAAAATGCATATATATGCAGAGCCTTTTGTTCTATTAATTTTTTAATTGAATAAGAGCAGTATTTAAAAACTAACTCTGATTTTGATCATTTGACCTGCCATTATTTTTGGTTTTGACCACAATCATGAAGCAAAAAAGCTGATAGGTATACCGTTACCTGTTTGGCAGCACCAAGTGCTGATAGTGGTAAAACACTTTGTATGCCTGCAACTTTTATTTTATAACTCATAGTATATGTTGCATATAAAGCTCCATGTGCTACAATACCTGTTCACCTCTCAGGTTTTAAATTTGTTGACATGCTGTTGCTGGCACATAATAAGCCAGTTATAACTGGAGACCCGACCACAATCCTCTATATTGTACTGGTGATGTGGAGAAATAGCCAAGAAAATGATTATTCACATAACTATTGTGATTATGTTTGCTTAACCACCACAACTGATTTGTTTACTGAACATTTTTGCACTGAAGTACACCAGTAAAAACATATGAAAATGGGTCCTCTTTTAGAAATAAAATGGTGTTTTTCTAAGCCTTACAGGTGATGAATGGCTTATAAATTGATTGAGTTGGAAGTTGTTTTATTTGGCTCCAGTATTTATAACTTCAGAATATTTACGTTTATAGTCAAGGGCATGAGACAGAAACATAGCCTGTACATAAGCATGCCTAGGCCCAGCTGGCTGGCACTTTCTGTTTTGATTAGACAATCCTAGACAAAGAGCTGGTTACCTTCCTGCTCCTTGTCTTGGTTTTGTCTTGTACTTTATTACTTTCTTCTTCTTTTTTTTTTATTGCTAACCTCCCTCCCCTTCCTAAATATTTCTTTCATCCCTGAGCCCCATCATTCCCTAAGCAGAGTCCCATGACCCACTCATTCTCTGCTGTAATGTTTAAATTACAGGAAGCATCAGCAGACTTCTGCATACAGGTCATGTGAGTTGTGCCATCCACTGAGCATACTCAGAAACATCAAAGGGATCGATGTGCAATGCTCTACTGTGGTACATGTCCATACCTCCTTATGTGATGTAGTCCAGTGCCCATGGTCCCCCTGAAATAAGCACCTCCTTGTGATCCCCAGTCTACACTGGTGAGTCCGCCATGAAAAGTGTGCCTAAGAGCATGACCCCCACCTCACTTCCCCAGTGCTATCTGCAGAAAGTGCCACAGCTGTTTATTCTTGTCTGGCACCTTTGCAAAATTAAGTCTTTATTCCTGTATGACAATGGAGCTGGATTGTCAAATACATTGTTAGCTTCCTTTTTTATTTCTGACTGGCTTGATTTTGTCTGCCAGCTATATATCACCATCTTTATAAAGTATTTCTTGACATTGCCCTAATCCATCCCTTTTAAACTGTCACATTTTGCTCTTGTTTTACTTTCTTTCCCCCTCTCACCAAAATTCTAAATAAATAAATAACCTGTTGGAACCTGTTAACTCATGTGAAATATTTAAATGTTTTAATGTTACCCAGCCTCTTTAAATATATATGCACTTGAGTATTTTATTCTATGTATAAATGGCTTTCTCTATATACATGTCACAACTGCAGTGCCTTTCCCTGAAATCCTTCTTGTGTATCTATGTACGCACACGGTATCCAGTTATGTTATTATTTAACATTTATTTCTACCTTTTCAAAATATTTCATCCCTTTTCCATACTAATTATAAAGCACAGTGTCTCTGTTTTTTGTTTGTATATGGTATACATGCTGTCATCATATTATCCAGTTATCTGCTGAAAGAGCTCACATGTGCAGACTACATTTTTATTTTGCTGCTGATCCTTCATAAGAATGACTTATACATTATCTTTTTTAAAGAAGACAAAGAACATCTTTTTTTTTCATATTGTCTGTGTATACTTTGAAGGTCTTTTGTACCTTGATAATACCTTTCATAATCTGATAACAGAAACTGAACACTTTTGATGGAATATCGAAGCAAGGCTGCTATGCCAAAACTGAATAAATGAATGAGAAGAAATAGCTATATTTCCTTCAACAATGTCGAATACAAAAAAAGTGTCAGTCTAATACATACTGTTTAATTTCCCCACCTCTTATTTTTGTCTTCCCTATATTTCTTACTTAAGCCTGATACTTATTAATTCCTTTTCTAATACAATAATAAATAATTAACAAATCATCAAACAAATAAATAAATAAAATGCATAGTGTTTGAAATTAAAGAAATAACAATTATATGCATTGCACTGTACTTTTCTTTTCTGATTCCCTTCCAAATTTTTTTCTGCACAATATGGTAAACCCACTTAGTAAAACATAAATGAATAAATAAATAACTTTCTATTGTAAAACAACATTAGAGGCTATATTAACAAGGATCAAATTCCTTGTTATATATGCAATAATCAGTCATGAGTAATATATGCTGCAATTCTTAGGTATGATGGTTTTCATACAACCCATGTAAAATATCATAGTGGAATTTATTTATCATAATGCAAGATCAGTACGGTTTTGCCAGGTTCAATAATAATAAAGAAATGAGCAAAACAGGCCTGCTATATATGTTATGCGACATTTTACTACATTATGTTTGTTTGATAACATAAGGAGACAATAAGCTTGTCTGGTCATTCTAATGCCACTTTATTCCTATCTTCTCCTGTACCCGTTCTGCACCTGCCTCATGCCATCTTGAATGCCTCCATAGTTTCTGTCTCCAACATCTGGTCTGGTAGTCTGTTGAACATATTAACCGTCCTCTCAATAAAGTATTTCCAAAGATCTCTGTGACATGGTTATGTGTACACAAACTGTATTCCCTTTGTCTCTTCTGGTCACTCATGAGAATAGTTATTCCTTTTTATTTTACTTTTTACATGTGTATATTCATTTGCTTATTTACTATTTACTTAATAATTTTAGATTTTCTAAGAATTGCAGCTTCTGTAATCCCTTATCCTAGTTATAGTTATTGTGGTTTTCCTCTAGACTCACTGTAACAGCTCAGTAACAATAATAATAGTGATGTCACTCCTAAACTGAACTTTAATCATTAAAGTTCTAAATTTTGTACTTATAAAATGTCCAAACTTCTGCCTGATACCCATTATGGTATGTTAACTCTTTAACTGTAAAAGAGCTATTAATCCAGTTTCAGTGTTAGTGATTTAACAAAGTGATTGGATATGTACTTGTTTCTTCTTTTAGGTATAGATGCATAATTTCATATGTAAAATATATGTGATTTTCCATTCTCTGATGCAATTACTTCATTTATTTTGATGTTTTATACTAGTATTATGACACATCTCCAGCGCATCTTTTGCAATGGCAGATGCTTTCACTCATTTATTATCTGGCTAAGCTAACTGATACCACCACCCCCAAGATTTTGAAAAAAAATTACGTTAGAGTGTAAATTTAATCATACAAGGTTTTTAATAGGATCATTTGATTCTACTAGCCATAAAGGTCATAGGCGGCCACGGTGGTGCAGCAGTTAGCATTGCCACCTCACAGCAAGAGGTTCTCCGGTTCGATCCTTGGCTGGGGTGTCTTCTGTGTGGAGTGTGCATGTCCTCCCTGTGGTCATGTGGGTTTCCTCCGAGTGTTCCGGTTTCCTCCCACATCCCAAAGACATGCTATAGGTGGATTGGACACTCTAAATTGGCCCTAGGTGTGAGTGTGTGCATGTGTGGGTGTACCTTCTGTGTGAAGGTTGGTCGCCAGGCTGGCAACTCGATACTGTAAAACTCCACTGCCAATCATGAGGGGACAGGTGATCCACTGTGGCAACCCCTAACCGGGAAAACCCCGGTAGAAGAAAATGACCTTAAAGGTCATGAAAAAAGAATGCTAAATATATTCAGGATTTTCTTTGAGAGGAAATATTGGTTGGTCATAATAACTTGGATTAAATCAAATAGATTACACTTTAGACAGAAATACTTTTAACATTTTCTTAAACTTCATGGTATGGCAGTGTAAAATTGTTTCATGCAAGCATCTAGAGTTTACGATTAGAGGAACTTTTACAGATGAGTTTACATTTTATTTGGTAAATATCATTGATTTATTATACCTATCTGACAAAATCAATTCAAAATACAATCCTTTTGTAAATAATTTTTAATCAAATACCTGGAATCATTTTGGATTTTTTTTATAATCAAATTTATTATTTTTTTTCTTTGTTGGCTAAGTCGTCTAATATATCATCGTTCTGGATAAAACTATAAGGATCAAGTGAAAGATCAGATAAATAAATCATGGTACCTCTTTATTTCCTTAGTTAACCTAAGTAAAGTGCATTTGAATTTCATCAGCTTTAATCAAATATTTCATTCACACTGCTTAGTGGAACTTATATTTTAAATCAAGATTACTTTTGATCAATATACTTATTTTGTTATCTGTTATAGAAAAATGTGTTCATGAGCTGTAAAAGGTTTTAATTATATTAACATTTGAAATAGTCTGTTGTTACCTCATTGAGAATAGGAACATTATAAACATTTACTCAGTTTAGACAAAATCAATAGAGATGTTGTTAAAGTACACTGGCCATAAGGGAACTAAGTTCCACTGACCGTAAGGGAACAATGTCTAGTACTATTCTTATGAAAAGTCATAACTCAGACAGGTTCCTTGTAATGTCTTACATTCTCTTATAAGATTCCTAAATACTGAGAGGTTGAAAACAATATGCTTCTAGACAAAAACCCTGCAGCAGTACTGGGTTTGATTCTTACAGGTTCCATTTGCCTACTGAGTGACTCTGACCAGATCACTTTATCAGACACTGCTCCAGTATCACCCCTGAAAAGAGACTGTGTGTGTCCAGTGGGATGATTACCTGATTAGCAAATCATATTATTTTTCATTATTAATATAAATACAAATAAAATTACTTAAAAATATAGTATTTATAGATAATATTTTACTCAAGAAATTCTAATTATATGATAACATCTGTCCCAAAATATTTGTTAATGTAATGGGTTAAAAAGAAGTTTTTGTTTTCATTATAGAGTTCTGAAGTTTAAAAATGTACTATCAGGGCCAAACTATCATAACCAATTTCAGTGCAATTACAAATGTGTTAGCCTCATGATCAATTTAGATATCAGAACTGGCTGAAATGGATTTTAAATGATGAGTGGGGTGCAAGACAAGTCATTTAAATGCATTTATTTTTTGTGAATGGAGAGAGAAATTTGTGTAGCATGTTGGCTTTGAACATGTAGAGTATTTTACAATAAGTGAGGTGTCAGTATATATTCTTAGATTGCTGGTGGTGATAGCTGTTTTTAAATCTAGATCTTACTGATCATTTAGAGTGAATCTGTATTAAACATGGCATGCTTCTGGTTTATAATCTAATCTTTAATGGTTTAAAATATCAACCTCAGAAATTGTGCCAATGCTCTTGCTTGTTTAAATGTTGTCTGGTTGTCTGGTAGCTCTTCTATCTTATTTTCCATGTGCTATAAAAACATAAACAGTTTTTTATACTTTGAAATCAGTTTATATAGAAAATGTGCCAATAATGCTATGAAATCTAACTGTTGTGAAATTGCCTGCCTCCCTATTGCAGTGTGACAGGGATTCTAACTTTATACAACAGTGCACTTTCAGCAAACATTTCAAACTTGACTTCAACCTAAACTAGATACTTTTTGTTGTATATCTTTAGGCAATGAATTGTCTAGATAAGGGAGTGTAGCATGCATAATGTAGTGATAACATAGTGATAAAAGTTTTCATTCATTTATGGCCATCAGTAGTTCCTGCTCCTGCAGAGAATGCAAAATATCTAACAGTTTTAATATAATCAAAAACAATGGACTGATGAAATCGTCTGGTGTTGAATAAGATTCACAATATTTTTAACACCACGTATCTACCTAGTTTCCTTTATTCTCTCATCTACTTATATAAGGACTAGTACAGATATCAACGTGATGCGAAACTCTTGTGCACTACCAGAGAAGGTGTGCAATGCGAGATTATTTATAAGCATTTGAAAACAGGATGGAAGTTTTGGAAAAGTTTTCTTTTTTTTTTAATTTCTTAATTTAATCTCTTTAATTATGTTTCTTTCTCTTAGTTAACATACCCACATTGAGATTTTGCTGGAAAGAACATACAGTATATTGTCTGATGACAGTAATCATTTTACACTGTAGATTTTCTGAATTTCATTAACATTTGACTAACATTGGTTCCCAGTACATATAATTTCATACAACTGATATCAGTGTCGTATAAAAATCCATAAAGTACCCCTGTGTGTTTTACTCATGGGTAGATACACAGCACATTCATAAGTGTGATATAGGAGTCAAACTTAAATGGTAGAAACACACACATAATTGACCTGAGGATGCAGTTAGAGACTGAACATGCACTTTGTAATTGTGCAGTTCATAGCTGGTTTATAGCATCTTTGTCCATAATGTCCCTGTAAACAGCAGGTTAGAAATCACCAGTCCCAGCTACTGCAGTGTCCCCAAGTCATAAATCTCAAACCCCCTGTAACTATAACAGAATGTACTTCTACACTGTGCTAATCACTGTTCCCAGCAGTTCTTGCATTAGTTACTGAGGTGAGTTAGATCCCTCTTAGCTCAGCACATACAAGCAGATAGTCACAGTCATACAGACAGTCACACATACACACAAGTACATATACACAACCACACACAGTCATGCACACTGACACACAAACAAATACACATACACACAAGCACACAAACAGACACACACACACACACACACACACACACACACACACACACACACACACACACACACACACACACACACACTCAAGCACACAGACACATAAACATACAAACATACAAACAAGAACAAACAGCACACAGAGAGACAGACTCACACATACTATCATATAGCAAGGGATAGTTATAACACAAGATTCCATGTAGTATGTTTATTGAGTTAGTGTGTTGTTAGTATGTGGATGGGATGAGGTGACACTGCGTAAATGTGGCTTTTTTTAATATTGCAAAGTATGGAGAAATATTTGGTCAGTAGCAGAATACTATGATTACAAAGAGAATGGAGCTTTTGAAGGGTAGTGATTAGACACTTACGAAAAATGCTTTATTTCATTTTTTGCTTCATATCACTGACTTTATAACTACCAAACTCAGGTTTCTTCCATTTTATATAAAAAGTCCCCTTTATCCAAAGCATTTGCAACCAAGACAATGGATGGGGAAACCTGAATGAGCATTGCATTTCATTGACAGTTACAAATCAGTAAGTGCATATGACTTACTTTGTGATGCACTTCTGCTGAGATATGTAGTGCTGTAAAATGCACTCTGTACAATCTCTATACATACTGCTGGCAACCAATTACTCTGCCACTCCTGTACATGGTCCATTATACCATTCAGTCTCACACGATGGATGACCTGGTGTTGGCATATCCCCACACCCTCCACCCCACATGCAATGTAGTCTTTAAAGTATTCATCAAGTATAATTCTGGCTGTGATCCAAACACTCGTACACATTTCTAATCCTGAGCTTATATCACTTTAATTGTGTAGCTTATCTCTGCACCAGTGGAGCTGGTGAAGGGATGGCTTTTATTTATCAAGAAAATTATATATGAAGTATGCATATGCTGTATATAGGGACATGATGGCAGCAGTGTTTCTGAGGGTTTGTGGCTTTAGTAATGGGTTCTCATAGGTATAGGGCTTTATCTGCTACACCTCAGCTTATCGAGCATCTGTTTGATTATTGCAGTACACAATCATGTATTGGTGTTATCATATTCCAAAAGCTCCTGTTGGTCCATCTGCGCATTTAGATCTATAAATGTTCCAGCTACTCTGCTGTGAATTTAAAGACATGTATGCCAATGCTGATCATGTTCATTACCGCCCTTCAAGACCATGACTAGAATCGGCATATGTGTTTTTATATTATGTCATAAGGACTTTTATATCATGATTTTAATCTGTCAGTTGGTGCAGAAGATTAAAGCTGTCAGCTGTAATTCCTTTGGTACAAAGTTAGATTCCCTCAGACTTCATTTGCCTACTGTATGCCTTGGACAAGTCATCCCTGGAAACAGACCAGTCCAGTGGGCCTACGTGGTTAACAAATAGATATTATTACTGAAAATAGGTTTACTAAGTGAAAGAATATAGTAATCCACATTTGTAGTTCTTAGGGTCCTTTCAGCTTTTCCAGAAATTCTGCTGAAAGATTTTTTGATCAGACCAATAGACATTGATATAAATGTATGCCTGATAAATATATAAGAGAAAATTAACTATTGAAAGCAGTGGAGTGCTAAAGATTAATCCAGTTTAAATTTTCCTATGAAGGTACCTGCACAAACAATGCAACCGAGGACTGTCGCTTACCAGGTGGAAAGATCGCATCTTCCTGTTCAGTAATGGCTGATTATTGGTTTGTCTTTGACAAAAATAAGCCATACTGTAGACCTCCAACACCTACATCTACCACAACGCGCCCACCAACTTCAATAACACCAGCAACAAAATCAACATCTCCTACCACTACAACACCCTGCCCACCCTCGCCACTTTGCAAGCTTATTCTCAGCAGGTAAGATTCTAGAATCAGATATTCATATCAGGATAACAGTGGTGAGTGAAACCATAAATTTGTTTTTAATTTGGGAATGTTAAATGAGTCTACACAATAAAAGTGTTAATATATAAATTCTGCTCAGAATGCACTTTAGACTAGTGACCTCTTAGTGAAGGCTGGATAATTACAAGTTTGAATGTGCCATTGAAGAAATATGTCACCAAAAATGAAGGAAACATAAATTACTGAAAATAGAAACAAAATGAGTCCCAGGAGGAATGTACCATGTGAAATAACAGCTATTGGGAAATTAATCAGAATTCATAAAGTGAAGACACACATGTATTCTACTTACAAAAACACAATCATACAAATATGTATGCAAGTATGTATGGATTCATACATGCATCACTACCTCCAATACTGTGTAACGTGTATTTCAGCAACTGTCTCTGCAGAAGCCCCTACAGTAATGTAAAGATGTGCTCATCATGGGATCCAGTGCTGTGCACCATGTGTGTTAACAACTGTCTCTGCAGAAGCCCCTACAGTAATGTAAAGATGTGCTCATCATGGGATCCAGTGCTGTGCACCATGTGTGTTAACAACTGTCTCTCCAGAAGCCCCTACAGTAATGTAAAGATCTGTTCATCATGGGATCCAGTGCTGTGCACCATGTGTGTTAACAACTGTCTCTCCAGAAGCCCCTACAGTAATGTAAAGATGTGCTCATCATGGGATCCAGTGCTGTGCACCATGTGTGTTAACAACTGTCTCTCCAGAAGCCCCTACAGTAATGTAAAGATGTGCTCATCATGGGATCCAGTGCTGTGCACCATGTGTGTTAACAACTGTCTCTCCAGAAGCCCCTATAGTAATGTAAAGATCTGTTCATCATGGGATCCAATGCTGTGCACCATGTGTGTTAACAACTGTCTCTCCAGAAGCCCTTACCATAATTTAATGATGTATGTGTCAGGGACTACAATGCTGTAAAACATATGTGTTAACAACTCTCTGTGCACAAGCCCTCACAATAATGTAGTGATATATGTAATATGGGCACCAATACTCTGCATCACATGTACTGTGAATTCTCACGGTCTTATGCAAGACACATAACCTTCAGTGCTATGAACTCCTTTGCCCAAAACCTTAGAGAACTCTAATGATGAATGTCTACAGTGCTTTGCACCCTCTACATTAGAACTCCCTCTCCTTACGGCAGTAAAACAATGTTTGTCTCACATTTTGCACTACAGCATGCCTCCTCTCTCCTGGGACATTTCCACAGTTGCTTCTGATGCAGGATAGACATGCTGCAAGTTGTGAACAGTGTAGAAAGTACACCCCCCCAATTGCCCATTTTTCTGTGTGACTTCATGCCAGTGTCATACCTAAGAACCATATAGGAAAACCATTGCTTAGTGCATCAAGATGACGAATAGTACACAGCAGTGGTGTGTGATCTAACAATCATTTAATTGTCATGTATATTTATCACCAGCAGTCAGGGTCATACTTCTGTTTCTAAACTGCATATCTGCCACCTTGGAGATAAAGTTGTCATCTACACTAATATTAGGTTTGTTCTCTGAATACAATCTGTGAATATCAGCCATAGTTTCTATTAGCTATTTCTAAGTGTATGAAGGCAACAGACAAGTACAGAGGTCAGAGTGGATGTGAATAAGTACCAACAAAAGTGCTTTCTGCAATTCAGTTATATGAAGAATGAGCAAAACTATGCTGAAGGGAACATAGTACCAGCAGTCCAACAGACAAGAAAGTGAGACCACTGTTCTCATTGCATTCAGTTATTTATACAAGGCATCTAGCTTGTTTAAAAAGTTAAACATGTATCCATTTGTATTTAGGTCCGTAATTTTCACAAATCTACTCTGTCGAACTCTTACAGAGTAACAGAGAGACTAAGGATTGTAGATAATAAATGTCAATATACTGCTCTAACTTGAGTGAAACAAGAATTTGTAATGTGGATATTTCTAGTCAAAAAAAGTTATTTTAAGCCACACACACACACACACACACACACACACACACACACACACACACACACACACACACAATAAGTCAATAAATAAACTAGTTATTATTTCTATTGATTCATTAAAAATACAGTTATTTACTAAATAAACTAGCTATTATTGGATTGATTTGTTAAAATATATTAGTCTCATTAGCTAATAGTTCAGGCTGTGTTTTTGCATTTTGCTAATATAAACTTGTGCACAATTAACTTATTTTTTAAAGATCTCTGACAAAATTGAGTTGACAAGCAAGATACAAAATGTATTATTTTGTTGTGCTAAGGCATTCTAGTATTTATTAAAATTTGTTCATTTATATGATGTGTTATGGCAGGAATGCTTTCTTTTCATAAAGTATGGCATAGACAAAACTGTAGATTACAGCTTACTTAAACTGACTTTAAAAATTAACTTTTAAAATGTATTGGTTTCATTTGTTATAGAAGATTCAAATCCATCTTGAGCTCCTGATGTCATTTACATACCCAAGAATAAAACATAAGTTCATGACTGATTACATAATTGTATTATCATTTTGAAGCCAATATCTCCAATTCCAAAGCAGTAGTCCTCAAGTAACTATGTGCTTAGTCTCTTTGCAGAGTGCCACAAAGTAGTTCCTCCCAATCCATTCTTTGAAGCCTGCCATTATGATCACTGCCACATGTTAAATTCCACAGTGGATTGTTCCAGTTTGCAAAACTATGCTACAATGTGTCTCCAAGACCGCATCTGCATTGACTGGAGAGGGCATACAAATGGGTCATGCTGTAAGTATCCTGAATATTTCTTGATAATTCTGTTTTGTTGCTTATAAATTTTTTTTTTGTTACCATATACCAGATTATCACTGGTAAATCTCTTAGCACCTTCTTTATTTGTATTTAAAGGAACAAACAAAAGATAACAAGATTTGTGATCCTACACAAGCCTGTAAACAGATCTTATACTATCAGGAAATCAGAAAAAATAAGAGTCTAGCAACACTTTCCTCTTTATAGTAAACCACGCGGAACATACCAAGTGTCATGAGTTTGCTACTTAAGTTCCCATGCAACCAACATGTCATCTGTGATGGGAAAAGGCAAGTTAGAACAGTTGACACTGTGCACTCACCATTAAAAGGAAAGGTACATAACTGCAATTTCAAATGCAGTGATATGCAATTAATGTTCTGCAATTCTTAAAGCAAGGCCTTCCAGAATATAACTTTCTTGTACCTCAGTATGCTGAATGCATGGAAGAATTGTATAGGTATCTGTGTGTAGGGGGAATGGGGAATAGGAGAGTCTCATATCACCTTCACAGTTGGTCAAAATCTTGTTATGTCGCCATCTTCATTATGCATGGTTTTAGTTGTAATCCATTTTTGTATCTATACTGCTTTTAATATTCAATACATTTTAGTAATAAGTATTTAATAGCAGCCTGAGAAATGGTGCAATGGATAGTGGTGACAAAGGTAACTGAGAAGATGGAAACATTCCTTCTTGTTATGCCAAATGTCCTGAAATGGGTAAACAGAAAGAATAAGCATATGCCTGTGAATTTTAAATGATTTACTGCCACCTGTGTAATACAGCATCAAACACAGGTAGCACACCTTCTTCCATGCAGGACAGTCTCCTTTTCTGTAGTACCTACATGCATGTACTCCTGAGCCTGTTCTGTATTAATCTGATCATGCATGGCAGTCACTCCATTCCTCTATGACAGATTAACATATTGTTAGCAACAGACTTGTATAAAAGCTTGTCATTTGTCCAACAGATATCTCCCAGTTTAATTTCTCCAAGTCTTTTGGGTTTCTAATACCATGATGAGAATATCAAAGTCAAAAGTCAAAGTAAACTTTATTGTCATTCAGAATCACACAAGTACAAAAACCGAATGAAATTCCGTATCTCCAGACTCAAATGTGTAGATGTCACGTAGGCTTAATACAACAATGCATTAATACATACATAACTACTTCCTATATACCATAATGTTCTAGATAGATAATCCTAATACTGCACATAAATTAAACTCACTTTAACATTTATTATTGAGTGTTCTCTTTGCTTGCTTAAGTATTCCACAGTACTGAGGTAAGATATTCCATTAAAGACTTACATTAAGTATTGCCAAGAATGAGACATTCATGAGTATTGCACTGTGACTGAGTTTCATAGTTTCATAGTTTCATAGTTTAGTACTAGGCTATCTGCCCTGGGGCATTTATAAGCCTAGCCATAGTGATGTGGCTTTCGCCACCCCATGTAATGGTACAAAAGTGTACAGAATAGATTTAGAATACTGTGCCTCTGTCTAGTAGTGACACAGTGAAGACCCCCTTACATAATAGAATTAGTTTACTGTGCTTCTGTCTAGTAGTGACACAGAGATGACCCCCGGGGTAAACCTACGATCTCCCATCCACTCGTCAAGATTTCTCTTGAAGAGAGTCAAGAGGGGCTCTGCCTAACATGAACTGGGATTCTGTTCCAGAGTATGGGAAGCCTCTGAGTTATGAATCTGTCCCTCCAGCATGTCCTATTCATATTTGTACTGAGGTTTAAATCTTTAGCTCTCGTGGTTCTGATGGATTTGGATTTTTTGAGGTGGAACATGTCCATCAATTCCTGATTGGACATGGCCTTGTACGTCAGGCACAGATCACCTCTGAGTAGGCGGTATGCTACTGAATAGAGCTGGAGTTTCTTTAGTCTGGCAGCATATGACATGTTGGAGACCCTTGATCCTCTTGGTGAGGTTCTTTTGGGGTCTCTCCAGCTGTTGCAAGTGCCGGGTGAGGTACATACCAAATGGGGCATTGTACTCAATCATGGGCCTGATAAGGGAGGAGTACAGGGGTACAATGACCTCCTTTGATCTGGATGTGAATCCCTTCATGATAAGGTGGGCAAGGTAGAAAGTCTTTCTAACCACTTTGGCAACGTGGGTGTCAAATGAGAGGTCACTATTGACTTAGGTCCCCAGGTCTCTGATTACTTTTTCTGTACTCAGTGGGTTACTGTCTATGTGATAATTTGTGGGTACTTTGTTTTTCCCAAAGGGGATGACTATACATTTTTTGGCATTTAGTTTAAGGCCATGACTCCGGCACCAGTTGTCCGTTTCAGTTAGGCCTTTCTGTAGGATGTATGTGTCAGCTGGTGTATCGACTATGGCGCCTAGTTTGCAGTCATCTGCGAACTTTGTCAGCCACAACCCTCCCATGTTTGCTTTCACATCTGAGAAATAAATGCCGAACAAGAGGGGTCCCAGGACAGAGCCCTGTGGGACACCACTTGTCACTGGCTTTGAGTCTGACATGGCTCCAGCGATTTTGACTTTATGGGTTCTATTCTTTAGCCAGTTTGCAACCCATCGTGTGACATATGGATTTACATTCAAGCTGTTGAGCTTATCTATGATGCCTGAGTGGGGTATTGTGTCGAAAGCTTTAGCCAAGTCCAGGTAGGCTGTATGGACTGCTTTGCCCTCGTCAATGGCTCTAGTGACTGTTTCAAAAAAGTCAACCAGGTTCAAAAGGCAGGATATGCCCTTTATAAAGCCGAATTGGGTGGGATCAAGTGTCTGTAGGTCCCCGATGTCTCTGTTTATGAGTTCCATAATGATTCTTTCCATAGCTTTGCAGACTAGGTTGGTTAAGCTTATGGGGCGGTAGTTACCAGGGTCTGTAGAGGTGCCTCCTTTGTGGAGTGGGACCACTGTTGCTGTACGCCAGTGTTCAGGTACATATCCTGTAGTAAGGCTAAGGTTAAATATCATTTTTATCTGCGGGTTTAGCTCCTCTTAGAGTTCATGTAGCATGCAACCCGGGATACCGTCAGGTCCCATTGATGCTGTGTTTTTAGCTTTGCTGAGGGCGGTTCTCACCTGGACATCTGAGATGACAGGGAGGTTACATTCAGCTGGGATATGTATTTCATCTTTTGGGGGTGAGGGAGGGGAGAAATTTGCACTGAACCTGTCTGCCAGAATGTTGGCAATATCTGTGGGTTCAGTGTATTTTTTGTCATTGTGAACTAACTCTGAGCATATCTGAAGGTTTCCGCCCAGGTTTCTAAGATAGCAGAAGAAGGCCTTGTGGTTATCTTTAGTATCCATAGCGATTTTTCTCTCAAAGTTGGCCTTGGATTTTTTTATGAGAGAATGTAGCTTTCTACTAGTGCTGATCAGAGATGCCTTCTCTTTATGGGATTTTGCTCTGACGTGCAGTAGCTTCCTTCTTTTGTTATACAATTTGTTTATGGATATATAAACTAATGTTAGATATTGCATGATAATGAGACATTTCTCTGGCCTTAATACTACCCCCTGATGACCAGTGATTTGGCTCAACTTACTGAATATTGTACTAATATTGGATTGAGACAGGCAGTCAAGGTATTGCACAATTTGAGATGGTCTTCCACATTGAACTGATAGCTCAGATGGTCAAGCATGGAGTGTGATTGTTGTCAGAGTTCAACAGTCTGATGGCCTGTAGGAAAAATCTGTTTCTGAATCTCGTAGTTCTGCATCTTATGCTATGGAAGCGCTTGCTAGATGATAGGTACACGAATAGTCTGTGAGCATGGTGGGTGCAGTCTTTATTTATTCCTTTGGCCCTGCCTAGACACATATCTCTCAAGTGTATTTCCCATTTTTGGGGGTGAAATAATAGGGTGCCATGAATTCCTGAGGGGCTCCTTCAAATCCTGATTTTGTTTTGCTACCCTTGACATGTTTATCGTAGTGAATCATTGCTCTTGACTCAGGTAACTGACTGTTGCATGCAGACAGTTAGTGGAGTCCTAATTATTAAAAAACCTGGCAAAAACTGCATTCCTAAAACTGAGATTGTGTTATAGTCCTTGTCCTGCTGTCTATAGATGTAAGAGAGTGAGAGAGAGATCATTCACATTATTATTTTACACTTACTAAGTAGCTGTTTAGCGAGTGTAAAAAAACAAATACAAAAAAAAAAAAATGTGCGTGCGTGTATGTCTGTTTATGTTTCTGTCTCCATGTGTGAGTGAATGCATATATGAAAGCAGAACAGAATGTGTGTATGAGCGATCGAGAGAGACAACAATCTTATATGAGTGAATGCATATATGAAAGCAGAAGAGAATGTGTGTGTGAGAGATCAAGAGATTGTGAGAGTGATCTGAATGTATGTATGAAAGCAGAAGAGACTGTGTGTTGGAGAGAGTGAAGCGTGAGAGCAAGTGAGTGATCCCTTGGCAGCAGTTAACAAGTGTGTGTGTTGCTGCATAAGGGGAGGTTTAGTCATGGAATAGGTAAAGTAGGGTTAAGAGTGTGTGTGTGTGTCTGTGCATGTGTATATGTTGATCAGAATGATTTCTCCAAACTCCTTCGGCAGTAACAACTAAGAACCATCCCTATAATTTTAACGTATGAGGAGCACATCTTAAATAATGTAAATATAGCTTCTGCTGCAAAAGTACAAAAAACAAATACATATTTTGACTTATCAGTGTACTTCGTAAAAACGGAAGTGCCTGTCATGTCTCTCTGAAGTCTGGGCAATACAGCAATACAGCATCAGGACTCTGTTTTTGGCAGTATAAACTCATCGCTGTATTAAATGGCTCGCAAGAATATTTTAACTTATTGGTTTTAAACTTTATGTATGAATAATTCCCAAACTGAACATGTGCACACATTCCAGATGGATAAGAGCATTCTCGTACAGATACCTCATAGTAGTCGCCAATTTGCTGAAAGGAAAGTTCATACTAAGGTGTACATAATGATGAGTAAATAGGTGGTGCTTACTGTAAAATGTGTAAAAGTCAGTCAATAGTATCAAAAGTTGAAGTTTCAAACTTCTTCAGAAAGTGCAGTCTCATGCTAAACATAAATTTTTTAAGTGAAGTAACGTTATACTCAAAAATGTCCCTGATGTTGGGATGCCATTCATCCTTAAGTTACTATTTTCCCTGCTTTTTCAGTAAAGAACATTACCCAGTTCGCTACCACCCCCAACTCTATTGGCCATTTTGTTCTTCCACACTGACTGACCTGTTTATGAAAGCAGCAGTCAGACCTGCCAGGATAGCATCAAACAATAAAGGCTTGGTAAACCTTTTATGAGCAGACAGCTTTGCTTGCTTCATGGCTTCACGCTACTCAGGAATGCCAACAAATTGCTCAGAAAAGTTGGTTCCCCAAAATTAAAGCATGAGTTAAGTAACAGGCTGTCTGCCAGAAAATACTGAATGGTGCATTTAAATTGCATTTTTTTTCCCTTTTATTTGGGATAGCTGTATCTTTAAGGTTTGTTTGGTGTTCGGTCAAAGGGCATGATGTAGCCAATGATGGCAAGAGCTACTCGTCTCATGAAACTGCTAAAAAGTGCACACTAGCACTTTCATAGAAAAATTTATTATTTTATGAGAAGAGTGGCTTACCAGCAACTACAGAAGACTTTTGTTTAACTTTGGAGAAAAAAAAAGAAATGTGAGACAGTAAGTGGGTGAAATGCTCTCTGTATTAAAAAAAAATGTGATACTTGCCACATTGTAATTGGCATCACCTTTCTCTTTTAAACAATGATTGCACTGAAAATTTGCGGTGTTCTGCGTCAGCTTACTTCCCCACCAAGATGTTAACACGTGCTTGTTTTTTCTGTACTAGACAGTGTCATCAGAGATCAAATCAAACAAGTATTTATTTTTAACATGACAGTTTTTGATTTTGTGATATTTGTTCTGTATATTGTAGATCTTAAAATAAAATATGATTATTTTTTGCATACATTCGAGCCTTATGACTCGACCACTGATAAATACAGGTTGTGCAACTATTGGAAGAGGTTGGGAGGTAACCATTAATTTCTTAGTAGAACTGAACAGAACTGTTGTACTGCAGATATGTGTGTGTGTGTGTGTGTGTGTGTGTGTGTGTGTGTGTGTGTGTGTGTGTGTGTGTGTGTGTGTGTGTGTGTGTGTGTGTGTGTGTGTGTGCGTGTGTGTGTGTGCGTGTGCGTGTGCGTGTGTGTGTGTGTGTGTGTGTGTGTGTGTGTGTGTGCATGTGTGTGCGTGTGTGTGTGTGTGTGTGTGTGTGTGTTTGGGGATTTTTTTTATAATTCTGGCATAGTAGGACTAATAGTAGGACTAATGTGTATTTGGGAGAAGTAAGCTGTAATGCAATATGCAGTGATCATACCTCTCAATCTCTCAGAGCAAGAAATCTGGACAAAGCCAAAATAATGCTGGAAGAAAGGCCCAAAAATAGAGGCAGATTTTAAATATGGCTCCTGTAAACTCAGATAGTTGCTAGAATAACAGGTTTTGCATTATTATGTATTTTTTGAGGGATATGAAGTCTGAAATTCAAATGTCTGTCATTATTTAGTAGAGTGGATGGGGTTACATGATTATGTATACAAATGTTATGTTAATGAGTGTCCCAATTTTTGGCCAGTTGTACCTACTTTTCATGGGCCTTTGTCCAGATTTTTGATGTTTCCAGGTTTAGAGGTATGCCTAGACATCTGGATATGTGCAGGTCGTGGATTGCTGGTAGCATGGTCTTGATCATAAAATCATAGGAAGTTACTAGGCTATTGGCCCTGAGGCCCTTATAAGTCTAGCCAAGAGTTTAGCCCATGCATAGACAAATCAGAACCCAATGCCCCTGTCCAGCAGAGACACAGGTGGAATCCCGGGAATGTATTTTCTATTTCCCATCCAGTTATCCAAGTTGCGCTTAAAAAAAGGTAAAGAGGTACTCTTCTTGACGTGGAGAGGGAGTCTATTCTATAGATGGGGGACACAAATCTGTCCTGGCAACAAGTCCTATTGATGTCACAGACCACAGCTGAGGCTGCATGTGTGGATTACTTGAGTGGAGCTTGACTTGCGGATATGAAGCAATCCCATTGAGGGGGAGGGCTAAGATCACCTTGTATGCCAGACAGAGTTGACCTCTGAGGAGTCTGTATGAAACAGAGTAGAGAGATAAAGCTTTTTAGTATGGTAGATTTTTGAGGCCCTGGATTCTCCTGGTGAGGAGCCTCTATGATCTCTCCTGCTTCTGCCATGTTTTTTGCGAGGTACATGCCAAATGGGGCATTGTACTCAATAATGGGGCTTATAAGGGAAGAATACAGGAATGTTATGACCTCCTTGTCCCCTGGATGAGATACCCTTACTTATGAGGTGGGCCATGTAAAATGCTTTCCATACAATGTAAGCAACATGGTGGTCAAAAGTCAGGTTGCTATCAATCTGGGTTCTGAAATCCCTCACAACTGACTGTGTGCTTAGGACATTGTTATTAATGTGATAATTTGTGGGGAGATCACTCTTCCAAAAGGAGATGATGATGCATTTTTTTGTATTCAGCTTGAGGCCATGTTTCTGGCACCAGTCATTTGTTTGGGTGAAACACTCTTGGCGGATGTCCACGTTATTAGCGGAATTGATGACAACTCCCAGCTTGCAGTCATCTGCAAACTTGGTCAGCCATAGTCCACTGGTTTTGGCCTGCACCTTAGAAAAATATATCCCAAATAAAAGACACCCCAAGATTGAACCCTTGGGTATGCCACTCAATACGGATCAACTGTTTGAGATGGCTTCCTCTATTTTGACTAAGTCGGTTCTATCCGTGAGCCAGTTAGCTACCCATCTGGTAACATACGGATTGATGCCTAGTTGAAAGAGTTTATCTATTATGCCCGAGTGGGGAATAGTGTTGAAGGCTTTGGCCAGGTCAAGGTAGGCAGTGTGCACTGTCTTTCCCTTGTCCATGGCTTTGGTGACTGTCTCAAAAAAGTCAACCATACTTAACAGACATGACCTCCCCTTGACGAAACCAAACTGTGTGGGATCAAGTGTTTGGAGGTTTCAATGTTCTTGTTAATGAGGCCCATGATAATCCATTCCACGGCATTGCAGATCAGGCTAGTTAGGCTGATGGGTCTAAAATTTCCCAGATCGGTGGATGCTCCACCTTTGTGTAAAGGGATGACAGTGGCTGTCCTCCACTCAGCTGGGACAAAGCCAGTACTCAGGCTTTGACTGAATAGGTCACCTAATGGTGCTGCAAGTTCCTGCCTGAGTTCATGTAGGATGTAGCCTGGGATGTTATCGGGTCCCATGGAGGCTGTATTTTTTTTCCTTTGAGAGAGCAGTGATGACCTGATCCCTAGATATAAGGGGAATGGGGCAGGTACTGGGAATGTCCTGATTTTTTAATGGGGTGGGGCAGAGGGGTTAAATTTTTGCTGAATCTGTCAGCCAGCAAGTTTGCTATATCTATGGCATTTGTATATGTGGTGTCTTTGACTACCAGTTCTGAGCAGATCTGGGTGCTACCTTTGAGATTATGGACATATGTGAAGAAGACCTTATGATTGTCTTTACTAGATGTGGCCAATTTGGACTCGAAGTTTGTTTTGGAGGATTTTACCAGTGCTCTTAATTGCTTGTTTAGGATAAGGAGAGATTGCTTCCAATTGGGCGCCCGCTCCTTCTTGGTCCTGGACAGCAATTTTTTTTCTTTTGTTATAGAGTTTATTTATTGCAGATGTCCACCAGACAGGTTTACTCTTCCTTGTGGAGGATGATTTAATCCTGTCAGGTATTTCTGATTCCATGCATCTATATAAATTTTTGTATAGTAATTTGGTATAGTTTTGGATACCGGTGCCAGTTCCTAGAAAGGGGGAAGAGGCTGTGAAGCTGTTTATACCATCCCTCAGGAGACTTTAATCAGCTTTGGAGATGTTTTTTTGTTTGACTCTAGCTAGAGGGGGGTCGGGGGAGATGGTGACTTCAAATGTGACCCCTTTATGGTTGGATATTACAAGGGAGGATGATACTGCAGGTATGCTGCAGTGGTTACTCATGTTGGTTAATACCAAGTCCAAGATATTATCATCTCTTATGGGGGTATCGGCTAGCTGTTCCAAAGAATTTGCATTGACAAAATTGATGAATCTCTGGGCATTTGTGTTTTGGCATGAGCTGTTCTTCCATTCTTTACCACTCTCTGGAGAGCCTTGTGCTCAGAGATAGAGCAGCTTTCATACCACACTGTGACTGTGTTTGTCAGGATGTTTTCTATGGTACCCCTGTAGAAAGTTGTGATGGACCCAATTTCTAAGTCAAAGTATGATCAGAGTTTGTAAAATTAGTATTGTTTCAATCTTTGATGTTAGCAAAAGTGCTCTTTGAAGCACCCGCAGTGAGCCAAGAACTGATTCCTTCCACAATTCATAAGGAGTTACATGTATCATTTATATATCTAAACAAGACCGTAAATTCTTTTTTATGAGAACCATTGCTCCTTCTACTACTGGAGCTGCCTGAGTATTCATCTTCCACATCACTCTTATTTCTACCTGCAACTCCTGGTATTTTATGACATTGTGTTTCTCTGTACATAAGACACTGTAATCACTGGGTGTAGCAATTTCAACAATAACTGTTACTATGTCTCTTTTTCTCACATCTATTTTTTGAACTGTTGGTAATGGGTGATCCCATGTGATATCAATTTAAACATTCTTTCTAATGCTTTGTGGCCCATGTTTCCAATGCTTCTTAACCTCTTCAATATTGTAATATATGTACAATCACCAGTGCAACACCATGCCACATTATTATGCCTTTCAGTAACTATGCCCTCTGTCATTAGTGTATCACACCCAGCAACAATATGTTCGACTGTTTCCAGTTCTGTTGTACAGGACCTGCATTTGTCTGTTTCTTCCATATGTTCAATGGACATTGTAAACCAATGTATACATAGTCCACTGTCCTGGGCAGCTAATATCAACCTTTCATCTTTTGGATTAAATTCACCTCCCCTTAACCATACCTGTATGAGATCCTGATCAACATTTGGTCATTCCAGTAGTTTCCTGTACTGGCAGCAACATTTATGCTTTGTGCACATTACTTCTCATTTCAACATTTTCTCTGGATTCTTTCTTTTGTTTTTTGGCACATTCAGTTGTTGCCTGATTTTTGTCTCCTTCTGGTTTGGTTTCCATTCCTGCTTGACATGGATATGCTTCTGCTAAACTAGGCAGGGAAGTCATCTTAGATTTGTTCTCTTCGTGTTTCAAAACTTTCACTATGTTTGGATCTGATGAGGTCAGCAGATATGTATGCAGTCTTACAACTGCAGATCTATTCATGCAATCAGTTTCAAGGAGGTGCATACCTCCTTCAGAAAGAGGGATATTTAATCTTGGTATACACTGATCATTTTTTAAGTGCAAAGTATTTTTTCTGTTTTCCTGTCCAACTGATCCAATACATTTTGGGGCCAGTCAGTCACCCCAAAACTTCTTACTGTTTACTTCTTCTATCCATTCATCATCTTTGTTATGTTCCATGGGGTCTTCATAGATATTTCACCAAAATGTGTCTATTTCTTCTTTTTTTGGTGATGTTTCTGTTCCTTTTCTTTGGTTTCCAATTTTATATAAAACTTTTTGGATCATCAATGGATTGCTTATTTTGTACTTTTCCTTTGTATTTCTTGCATATCTTCTAAGTTTTTTTCTGCCTGTGCTATCTTTAGTTTATTATTTTCAATAGAGAACTTTAAATCCTGGTCTTTTCATTGCTTATATCATGTCTATCTTTCTAAGTATTTTTGTTGATCTGTTCCCTCTTCTATACTCTTCTTACACTGACACTTCTTGTCCTAATTGCTTTATAGTTTCTCTATTCGATACCTCCATGATGGCATTTGATTTTCTCTTACTGCCCTGTATTTTTGTGGTAAGACTTTATCTGTTATTAATTTTTCTGCACAGTAATGTATCCTATTTACTTCTGTTATATCACATGAATTTCTGTCAGTAGTCTTGATCACTGTGTCCATTTGTTTTATTAGGCTTCTAAAATTTTGGGTCTTATTGACTTTCTGTAATCTGTTTCTTTCATCAGTCTTAATATATCTATCCATTTCTATTAAATAAAGCATTTTTTCCTTAGATCTTTTTCTTCTAAACTGAGGGTACATTCTTTATTCTCAGCTTCTTGTGGGCATTCTACAGAAAGTTCTAGAACATCTTCCTGTGACATATTCTCTTAAGCTGCATCTTGTGTCATCCATTGCTCTTTCATATGAGATCTCGTTGGCCTATCACGACACAACATTGACTACATCAGGTTGCCACTGTTTCCTGTTCCTTCCTTTACTGTGCAGCTCCGGCTAAACTTTTGTACTGGTTTCCTACTGAAGGCTCCAGAGTATCTTCATGTGGCATCTGATCAGATGCTTTCCATTTCACCTGTTTCTCCTTAATTTGTGGACTCACTGTTCCATCATGTTGTGACATTACCAGTGTTGGATTGTCTACACTAAATCCTTCAGGACTTGGGTAATCCATAACTTCAGTTTCTATTTTCATAACTTCTCCATTACGAATTCCCTTTTCTATTTTCTCCCTTTGCTTTCTTATTGTCGTATTGTAAAAGTTTCCACATTCAGATGCCTTTGCCCATATTTCTCTTCAAATATCTTTTGCTCTGCTTTTTTGTGTTGATTAGTGTTGCTTTCTCCTTTGCATAAATATTGCACCATATTAAGTATCTTTTTCTTTCCCATGTCCATATTTCTTCTTCAGATGTCTCACCTGTTTCTCTTTACTTTCGGGACTCACTGTTCCATCATGCTGTGACATAACCTGTGTTAGGCTTTCTATATTAAATCCTCCACTTTGCTGGCATTCCATAACTTCAGCTTCTGTACCATCTCCTGTGTCAGATCAAATGGTTTGGAAAATTGTACACTTGACAGCATTCCTTGAATTTATAGTACTCTTTGAAAATAGGTGCTTTCTCTAATTCTTTAGCAAACCTGATGTAACCTGAAAAATAAATGATGTTGTTTATAGGTATGGAGCAGCAAAATTGTGTGTTGGTTTATATGTATTTACTAGGCCCTTAATCTGTGAGGCTGTTATGAAGTCTGTCCTTACATTCCCATGGTAGTTTCTACTCCTTACATTTTACATTTGAGTATCCCAGAGATAAACAGAACAAGAATATGTTGAAATATTTGCATTTTTCCTAGTCCATGAGGGACAAGGGCTCCTGCTAGGGTTTATTTGTGGTTACACATCCAGTCATCCAAATCACATTTAAATAAAATAATATAAGTATATTGCTTTATGTGGAGTGGAAGATGGTTCCATAGAAGTGGCATTTCCTGTGATACAAATGGTCTATTATGATCAGTGCACTACTCTGGTAAGCAAACTAAATAAAAATAAATAAATGCATAAATAAATACATGCATGCATACATAAATATATAGCTAGCCCTACAAAAAGTTCTAGTTTTTTTGCAAAACTTCTAGTTATTTTGCAAAACAGATTAAGATCCCTTGAGCAGGTGTTCAGAATTTCATTAGACTTATGAATTTGTAATAAATCTGACAGAATAGGGTCTGTTGAAGCTCTATTTGCGAGGCAGAGGTTACCTTTTAGTAACCTGTATGATACTGAGAAAAGGGGCAACACTTGGATATGGTCTGCATAGATTTTCCAATTTAGAACATTGATTTTTTTTTTTTTTTTTTTTTTTTTTTTTTTTTGAGAAAGCATTGTGGGCATTCCTAGTTGTGACAAGTGTTTGGACATACAGAAAGAGGCGATATATTCAATGGCTGCCCTAATCAGTACAAAGTGCAATGGAACTATTACATCTCTGACCTTGATGCAGTAAACTGTATGAGAAAAAGGATTTCCTTATAAACACTAGATACATGTCAATACCATATATAACACAATTATGATAATACTGACAGATGTCTTTCTAACTGGTCTTGAGACCTTTTTGTATTTTTTAACCGCTACCCGTCGCAATGGAGTTTTTGACTCACTAGTCTCACATTCTGCTTTAGAGAAGTGAAGAGGGACGCTTCCAATTAAGATTCCATCCAGCACACTCTTCATGTGGAAGTGCTGAGCCAGTTTAAGTGCACCTAACTCTTCTACCTAGCAGGTACTTTGCCATCTGAGACGCTAGTGAATCTCAGGTTACAGGTTCTCTTGGGAAATTCCATGGCACTCAGCAGGAATTCCCCTGGGAATCTCACTTTATTTTATTTGTTAATCTGGAAAACCTACTATCCACATGTGCCTGTTTGTTAGGTTTACCGGGCAGCACTGCTTGATTATGTAAATTTCTCAGAATCATGCTTTAAGCACATGAAAACTGAAAGATTCAAACCCAGAACTATAGGATGAAGAACATTAACATCTCATCTGTGCTACATTGCCAGACAAATGTTGGTACAATGATTTCAAAACAAAGCATCTACCCCCACCACCACCACCACCACCTCCAATGGCCCTGTCCCACTGGTACTACTACATGCATCTGGTTGGCCAAATCATTTTACAAAGGCAAGAATTAGGCATCCCCTGGCTAGGCAATAGCCCTATCAGCAATTCATTTTATTGATTTATTTATTTATTTAAATTTGTTTGCAGGGGTAGAACTCTTGTTCAAACCATGACTAATTAGAGGCTAAGCCTTGATTAC
>NC_056751.1:544047858-544057858 GCF_019279795.1 Protopterus annectens
ACCCAAATATATCCTTCATGACAAATAAAATACAGGTATAGAAGGTAATATAGAAGATTGTGAATTGAAAACAATAAAAGGGTTAAAAGGCATAGTGTTTGCTAGCAAATAAATACAGGTCTCAAAAGCACAATTGGTTATTAAGACCCAGACTGCATCTGCAGCTATATAAACTAAGGCCTACAACTCAGATTTTTAATGAATGTACTTAGAGATAGCATGTAGCTGTAAGAGAAGACATCTAAGATACTGCATACAATTGTTATGTGTATAGGGCCAACACTTGGAGATATGCTAAATGTTTTTTAATGTGATATAGGAAAGGATGACATAAAAAGATTGTGGGGTATTCGTGGGTAAGTTTTTTTAAACTTTCTTAGTTTCATGGCATAGGGATAGACATGTGTTAGCCCTATGTAGTAAAATAAGGCAGTTTAAAAACATACCCAACCATATTATTAAGCACTTCATGCAATGATGCTCAACAATGAATATCCCCAAGGATTGCAAAGTGAAATTTTCAAGGTATGCTAAGCAGCTGGTATGTTCTGACAATTCACAAAGGGGTAAATCAAGCAAGACAGTCCCAATTTATAGGTTCTAATAGTAAATTAAATGTTATTGTTTTGCAAATCAGCTTTGGACCATGATAATGACTTATACGTTATGATATGTCAAGTGGTATAATAAAATATTAAAAGGTAGAATAATCAATGGAAAGTACATTAACATTTGAAGTCATCCTGTCTGATTATAAAAGCCCAGGAACACTAGTTATGGTTAGTCAAGTTACACTGCAATAACAATCTATAATCCATCAGAAAACTAATTTGCTGCCTGTAAATTGATCAATTAGCTCAAATTTCTGATTTTCTTCAAATAGCAATCGACTGCCCTCCAAGCAAGGTGTATGAAGCCTGTGGACCTAAGGTTCAACCAACTTGCAACTCAAGGTGAGGAGACCGTAAAACATGTCTTGCTATCTTGTGGCTGTCATAGTGTAATTTCTTACAATATGAATCATGTTTATCTAGAAGGATATGAGGAGTACCTCTACATGCTCTGTAGTACAAAATAAATCAAGAATTACAGCCTCTACATGCTCTGTAGTACAAAATAAATCAAGAATTACAGTTAATAGTGCATACACGGTGAAAGCATGACAGTATACATTTCTATAAAATCAGGAACTACTCCTTAGTTTCTTTGTTTTTCCGAATATGTTTGTCCTGTATGACTTGAGCAAGGTGAAAGAGTTCCAGAATAACAAAAAGAGATATGATATGACAGCTTTGAAACTGATATATGATAGCTAATAATCTGCCTTGTATTTTCTGTAGCAAGACATGGTTAATAAATTATCTCTTTCTTCTGTAAATTATGCATGCAATAAGGAATGAATTCGTAATAGATATGGATATCAGACACAATGTATTCTAAGATGACTGGTGCTGCGGCCTTTAAAATAACAAAACAGCACAGTGTGTTTCCACATACATACTTGTCTCAGATGTTTTAAGATCATACGTATGTGCATTCTGTTCCTAAACCTGATGCTTGGATTCTTTTACCATTACTGACACTACAGCGCAGCATAAAAAGGGCGTTGCAATCCTGAGAATGATGACCTTTGGATGAGATGTTAAACTAAGGTCTCATCTGCATGACTTGGTGGTTGCTCAGGTGGTATAAAAGATCTCACTGCACTTATAGAAAAAGGGTAGGGGAGAAGTATTAAAATGCAATAATTATACATTTTTTGCATACTATACACATCTGTAAAAACTTTACATATATTCAATTCTATATACACAGGTTTATGTATATTTAAGAGAGAGAGAATGAAAACATTTGTTTTAGCCCACACTCTTAATCCCTTAACGAAAACTTAATATTTTTATGTTAATGCAGCATCCCATTTTAATTGTATAATAATTCCCCACACTTAGCTGTCCACAAGTACAACGCATAATTAAACATTGCCTTATCTCTCTCACTAATTTTACTTTATCTTTAAGCTGAAATTCCCAATTTAAAATCTTACTCATGGTAACATTTTCCATATTATTTATGGTTACATGCTATAAAAAGTGGTGTATAGCTTCTTTTACCACACAATTTATATAGCCTCTCACCCACTTATTTATACTTCAGCAATACTCTCACTGGTATTCTCTATAACAAAATATGCCATATAAATTCTCACCACTCCCAAATATTTTCAAACTTAATCCATCTTTCTTTTATTGCACATAATCTATATTCCATAAAATCTAACAAGGGATTAATATAACAATAATTAAAGATAATGACTTCATGCCAGCATTTCCTTTTACTGCAAGCATCTGCTAATTGTAATTTCCAAATAAATATCTTGTTTTAATTTTCCCAAATTTGTCCTTCACTATATATGCCCCCATTGTCTACCTACTTCCTAACACATAGAAAAAAATCTCCATACTAAAATCCTCTTTCAGTTTTCATATTTCTGAAATGGGATAACTCAGAACAAATGGAAAGGCATTATGTAAACAGGGTCTCACTGCACCAAACCAGCTCCTTAAGTTCATAACACATCTGACTATTGAACCCCAGATTGCATCAAACACTGTGCCTAGCAGCTTACTCTCTTTACTGTAAGAAAACATAAACCCACCCTCCAACTATCCTAATTTTCCCAAAACTACTTAATGAATTAAAAGCACCTTCTTATAGAAAGTTAAAGGGAAAGAGAAAGTTAAAGGGAAAGCCTTCCATATTGCACTGTATTTTTAATATCTGCTAAAATCTCATTCCAAAGTGCTTGTACAACATTTTGCTTCCCCAAATGAAAACCTGACACTTTACATTTAAATTATCTCCTCAGTTTTACTGTATCTCCAAACCCTTTACCTTTCACAATACTAAAAACAAAATCTGTTTTTTACAAATACTGTACTAGTGCTTTAAGAACAATCTGCCGCCCTATATTCGGTTTCTTACAATTATAAACAAGTCATCAACCCATCTCAAAACTACTGCAAAACATAACTTGTCTAAAATAAATGCTACCATCCTCAATTTCTGGATATATTTATTTATCCCCAGGTAAATAACTGTGTGGGTAGACTGCTTCACTTTACTCATGCATGCTAACCCTAACTCCTCCCTGTTTAGCCTGTATATGTCACCCAGTTGGATGCCCCTAATACTAACATACTAACCCTGGACATTAACTTACAAAAAACACATTCACCAAGAGTACCACTACACAGATACTTAGACACACACACACACACATACACACACACAAACACATACATGCACACACACACACACACACACACACACACACACACACACACACACACACACACACACACACACACCACTAAGTGTGACCCTTATCTATACACACACACACACACACACACACACACACACACCACTAAGTGTGACCCTTATCTATACACACACACACACACACACACACACACACACACACACACACACACACACACACACACACACACACACACACACACACATGCACGTGCATGCATGCACAGCACACCACTAAATGTGTCCCCTTATCTATCCCCTACTTTACCTTAACCAAACACTCACACATACATACCACAAAATAAATCCCCTTACTTAGCGTTTACTGAAACACTAACTCAGAAATATGACATCTGCTAAAATTTGCTCACATCTATTAATTGTATGTAATTTCCTGACATTATTAATAACACTGTTCACAAAAATTAATAGGAGCAATACTAGACACTGAATCATGAGGACCATAAGATGATTAACCATAAACACTTTTTAGAAGGCAGATTTAAAAGTCTGTGCCACCCTTTTCAATTACCCATCCCAATTCAGGCTGTATATGTCACCAATTGGATAGCCGTCTGGCTCAAAGATAGGACCCGAGAAGTTTGGATGGGTTAGTCTGCCTCTGTAAAGAGGACAGTCACTAGCAAAGTCCCTCAAGGCTCAGTGCTGGGCCTCTCCTTGGCACAGACACAGAATCCCCCAGTGACACCAATACCATTTAAGAAGGTCTGACATCCTTTGGGAAGATGGCTACCCCTGGAATGTATCACATTGATAATACACTTCAAGGAATCGACCTAGTGTCAGGGATTTGGGAACATATGTAGACAGTAACCTGTCTTTGACCATCATGTTTCTATGGTAGTAAGAAAATCAGTTTTATATTACACAACTTATAAACAAGGGTATAGCATCTAGGTCCAAAGATGTCATTGTTCCACTGTGCTCAGTCCTTATCAGACCACTCATTGAATACAGTGCTCCCTTTGGTATGTATCTGACCAGGCATATGCAACAACTGGAGCATCCATAGAGGTTTCTCACAAAATGAATGCATGATCTAAACAACCTGTCCTTCATGGACTGTCTCAAAGCCCTATCCCTGTACTCAGCCTCTTACAGATTGCCGACAGATGATCTGTGTCTGGCCTACAAGGCGACCTCTGATCCTCCTTAGATGGACCTGTTGCACATCAGCAAAAGAAATATCATCAGAAATACTCAATCTAGGGACCTAAACCTTGTCTGCAACAGAAATAGAGCATGTTGGAGGAGCATGTATGTGTCTTAGAGACTATCTCGTCTCTGGAACAGGCTTCACATTCAAGCAAATCAGACTGTGTTCTTCTCTAACTCAGTTAAATCCTAACTTGGGCCAATGGATAGTGGCTCAGAAATTTAACACTTGTCTAGCACCTATGTCTCTAGCAGACAGAGGCAGCCTATAAAAATATGACCCATGCCAAAGCCTACATATACCCCTTGAAATAACCCTGGGGTATCAAAGCTTGTTAAATACATTGCACACGCTTGACTAGGCTTAAAAAGGCCCCTGTGGTCATTAGCCTAGTAATCACCTAGCAATCTGTAATATCCCTTGTATAAATTTTGTCTAGCTATCTAGTTATCAAGAATCACCTTAAAGGTATTACACGTTGTACATGTAGTGGTAATGTATTCCATTGGTTAGCTATACATTGAATTAGGAACTTATTTATCTGCTGGTACAGATTTACAGTCCCTAGAGTGGGTGTTTAAAGAGACACTGGTTTTGTAAAGAAATTAGAGGTCAAATAGAATTGATTTTTTATGGCTTATAAATTCAGACACGTCACCTTGTAGTACCCTGTACATGAATGAATGAATATAAAGAGTGCTAATCTCTTAGGCCAGTGTCTGGCAGCCGGTACAGAGGACTATGGCTGTGAGCTCTAGTTTCTATGGTAAAGGGATTGATTCCCTCAGCCCTGTTTTGTCTACTGTATGACCTTGAACAAGTAATTTAAGCAGAACCAGACATCACACCTGGCTTGCCCCTAAAAAGGGACTGTGTGTCCAGTGAGACTACCTGATTTAGAAATGAGTGTATTTATTGTTATTGTTCAAGGTTTTAATGTATTTCATTTTTAGTTTAGCATCTCTGGAAGTTTTTCACTTGTGCAATATGCCTGGATTTATACATACCAAAGGTGGAGTTAGATTCAAAGGTGGGTGTGATGAAAGAAGAAAATAATGTCAGGATGATCAGATCTAGAAGATATTCCCTTGGAAATGAATTGGACAAGATAGAAGGATTTCCTGACTATTGTGGAAGCATGATGACTGAGTGAGAGAAAGTTATCCATATAAGTACCCAGGTCTCTTATGACCATATCTGTATGAAGAGGAGTAATGTTTATAACATGTGAGACAGGGGCAGGTTTTTTGATGAATGCTACTGTGTTGTACATTTTTACATTTAGCTTGAAGATGTTTTCAGTACAGCAGGTATGTACATATTCCAAGCAAATCACATACCAAAAATAAAAAAACAAACAACTGCCACAGAAAATAAAAACTATAAAATGCAAACAGACAAATGTATTCACTCATTCATCTGTTTGTATTTTATACTTTTTGTTTTCTGTGGCAGTTTTTTTTTATGTGCATATTCCAACCCTTTTTGGGGGTGTTTAGTATCAATGGATGAGCAGTTAACACTGCCCAACTTGCAGTCATCAGCAAACTTGGTTAACCATACCTTGGGGATACTGGATTGGATGTCTGCAAAATAAATGCCAAAATAAATGACAAACAGGAGAGGGCCCAGAAATGATCTCTGTAGTACCTCACTAGTTAGAACATTACATTCAGAAAGGGTACCAACAACTTTCACTGCCTGAGATCTGATCGATAGCCATAGATCTGTAGAGATGCCACCCTTATGTGAGGATCTCACAATTGCTGCTTTACAGACATCAGGGTTAAACCTTGTGGGACACGCTGAGGCTGAACATTTTAAGATAATGGCTGACCGACTAATGGTCAGAATAATCCATTTCCTCTCTTTATAGCTGTAGGAACAGATTTTTAATACATTCCTTATCCTTTCTTCCCAGTATTGACATTTTAATTCTTACTGCTTTTACTTTGTCTGCACCTTCATCTCCCAACTTTCAGATTCCAGTAAATCAAACATATTACTTGTTTCAATGTTAATAACTGATTTATCTCAGCTCTCCTGATTTCTTTAACTACAGTTTATTTTCCAAGAATTTGTTCCATGCAATCTTATGACATTATCTTGAATATATTTATCAACATCACTTTCTTCGCCTCTCCCCGTCATACTGTTCAGGTGCACTGTCATTAATGAATTTAGTCTGTTGACATTTTCATTAATATTACCAATGTGCTCCTTGCTTTACTTGTTTTTTTATTTTTTTTTTTTGTATTCACCATTCTCTGATAAGAATTATATTCCTTCCCAACATCACTGTTTTAATCACATTATCTCCTGTTGCCTCAAAAATAAACTCTCACTAATAGTAGAAACATGAAAATACATGTCTGGGATTCCACCTATGTCCCTGCTAGACAGGGGCATTGGGTGCTGATTTGTCTATGCATGGGCTGTACTCTTGGCTATAAGGGCCTCAGGGCCAATAGCCTAGTAACCTTCTATGATCCTACGATTCTATGGTCAACGGTTAAATACCTGTCACCTTATGTACACTATTAAACACCTTGCCGTTTGTTTCTTTGATGTGCATCAGCAAACCTTTATTCACATTATCAAACTAGGATAAAACTGAATTTCATTAATGTTTTTTTTTTCATCCTGCTGCACAGTATCAATTCCACTGGTTCCCCTATTTGCACTTCTCTCTGACTTCCATGATTATCACTTGTTCTCCATCTGCTGTTGCACATCGCCTCACAGCCACCATTAGACTAGTTACAGAATGAAATGCTGAGGAAAAAAAACAAAGAATTTCCCGGTACCATGACCAAGTTTTCCCTAAGCAGTTTGAATACTAAGTCTCCCCAAAGAGAAGATATCTCAGTCAACAAAACAAAATTAACAAACTAAATAATTAGGTAAATAAAGAAACAAACAAACTAATAAATGAATAAAAGGTTACAACAATGCTTAACACAATAGAATAGTAACATAAATATAAGTTATAATGCAATATATTTGTTATAACAGTAAACTTTCTACTAAGTAATGTTACTGACTGTGAAATAAAACAACAAAGAATGAAAAGGGCTTCTAGCAATTAATAATGGTTGAAAACATATAACAAGCTTTGTTATCTGCAGTAGGAGGGTGTCTTTTACAAACTAATATGAATTAAGTAAGTATACTTTCCATATACTTCCTCTTACTAATATGTTACCACTACTGCCAGTAAGCTTAGTCCAAATAATTATGAATCAATTTTATTCTGGCTTAGCAATGCACAAAAACAATAACTTATCTGTTATGCTTACTTTTCTTTATTTTCTGCAACAGTTATTAAATATTGTTTTTTTTTCTGAAATAAAATAGATGTAATACAAGAGGCTGTCCCTAATGTCAGGAATTTAACCTCCATCACATATCCTGCAAACATATTCTCAGACTACATTTACAGTACCCAGGAGCACTGCTAAACACAATGAGATGAAATCAGAAAGATAACTGTAAGGTGTACACCTAACCTTCCCATGTTTAGAGAATGCCCTACGAATCTGTTTTAGCATAGATATGTGCCGCACCATGGTGAGCTGTCTCTGTGGCCATGCTAAATGGTAATGAGGCATTCCAGGGCAGTGGCATATACTAATTAGCCATGAGCTCTCCCCTGGAATTGCCTGTAGTAAGGTTTTAATGCATCACTCAATGGTGTAAATTAGCATGGATGCTCCTGGTTATCCATGTTAATGAGCATAATCAAAAACCTGTGTTTACCTACTGCAAAGGTAAGTGCTAGGGGAATTTAGTGGTCAGGTAGAGTTACAGTGTGTGTACATGTGAGTATGCTTGTGACTTTATGTGTGAGTGGGTGTCTGCCTGGGAGGTCACATTGGTGGTGGGAGATTAATGAAGTGGCAAGTTATGTAGGCATGTGTGTATATGCTTGCACATGAGTGTGTGTGTGTATGTGTGTGTGTGTGTGTGTGTGTGTGTGTGTGTGTGTGTGTGTGTGTGTGTGTGTGTCTGTGTGTGTGTGTGTGTGTGTGTGTGTGTGTGTGTGTGTGTGTGTGTGTGTGTGTGTGTGTGTGTCTGTGTGTGTCTGTGTATGTGTATCTGTGTATGTGTGTCTGTGTGTGTATGTTTGAATGTGTGAATGTGTCTGTGAGGTGGAGGGCTGTCATACCTGCACACTCCCCTACACTAACAAACAAATCTTATAACATGGGATCAGAGAAAGAAATGCTAGACATCATGGATATCTTTGTACTATCTTAACTAATGGTACTTAGGGTCAGGTGGACACTAGACACCAGGGATAACATTTTACTATTGTGATTTATGGCACTTAGGGTCAGAGAGGACACTAGACATAAGGGATAACATTTTACTATACTGAGTTATGGCAGTAAGAGTCAGGGTGATATATCTTTTTACTGTAGTGCCTTAACTGCACTTAGGGATGGGGGGGATTAGTACACATCAAGGATAACTTTTTACTATCACACCTCAATATCACTTATGGCCGAGGGGGAAACACTAGCCACCAGGGAGAGCTCTCAATGCATTGTGCCGTAACTACACTTAAAGGTGGGAGGATCACTAGACACATGGGAATACTCTTCATATCATGGCTTAGATGCACTCAAAAAAAAAAAAAAAAGGAAAACGTGGGTTGGAGGGGGGAAACACTAAATGTCAGGGGTTCTTTCTCTATATATAGTGTCGTAAAGGCACAAAAACTTTCTCAGACCCAATACCCTCCTACATCATACAGAGGATATTAGTCCTCTACACCACCACTAGGGACCAGAGAAATAGTTAAATATTACATAAGTCTGTAAATAAATAAATAAAAGCGTATAACATGAATGTTGGGGGAAAACAGTTCAAATCCCACATCCTTTACAAACAAAACAGGAGCATTAATCAACTGCACTAGCTAATCTAGTAGTGCTGTTAGGATTTGTTTTGCATTATAAGACATCCATAGCTCTAATTTATGGCAGGATCCAGTGCTCAGTACAGCCTGTGAGACATGAGGGATAGTAGGGGGAGGCTTGTGGCTTCAATAAAAAGCAGGGAGATACACTAAATGATACCAGACAGGATATTTAGAACATTACCAGGAATCACTTAAAAACTGAATAGAGTAAGAGTTGCATCAATATGCATTATACAAAACTAACAGGAATGAAACTATTTAAATATCTGGCGTTATTAACTGACTGCAAGCATCCATGATTTAAGAGACATCTATGACATAGTAATAACTCAGGGACAGGTAAGAAGTATGTGGTGCGTGTGTGCATGTGTGTGTGTGTGTGTGTGTATGTGTGTGTGTGTGTGTGTGTGTGTGTGTGTGTGTGTAGTGTATGTGCAGTATGTATGTGTGTGAGTGTGTGTATGTGTGCAGTGTGTGTGTGTGTGTGTGTGTGTGTGTGTGTGTGTGTGTGTGTGTGTGTGTGTGTGTGTGTGTGCGCGTGTGTGTATCTCTGTGTGAATGTTTATCTGCATGGT
>NC_056751.1:544062858-544087858 GCF_019279795.1 Protopterus annectens
TTATCTAAAAATCTCTGAGGTCTATCTTGATCGAAAAAAAACTGAAAATGTAGTTTTCCCAAACATGATTTTGATCCATTAAACATGTAGAGATAGACAGGAAGAGGACAATTAAAGCTGTATGCTGGATCAGGGAGTAATTACAACTCTATCGCAGGGCTATTGACTCAAGAATTGTCATTATAAATCACAACATACATTGCCAAATGTATACAACAGGGAACAGTCCCTATTCTAACACAGTTTTGGAGTAATTGACTCTCCCCCAAAAGGTACTAGATTAATTGGACTCGAAAGCAAGAAAAATGCTCCATGATTATTAAATGATATATAAAAATCATTGTATACCAAATTTATATATTCCTCATTCTGAACTCAGTTCGAAATTGATTACATGTACCTCCTGACCTCACCAGATCTAAACTTAGTGAATATTTTAAAATATAAGAAGTCTAAGAGTGACTCATTTGCTTAGTTTAGCAGAAGCATTTCAGTGTCAGTTAGAAGGGAAATCAACCCAGAAGTAGACAAAAATCAGACAGCAACCAAATGTGCCAAAAGACATAAGAAAGAATATTAGAAGGAAGATCAGATGAGTAGGAAAGAAATGTGGAAAAGGCATAAATATTGTGGCAAGTATAAAGGTCTCCTGGAACAACCTCATGCCAATTAGGATTTGATATGAGAATGGTTAAGGAGAGGTGAACTGAAACCAAAAGATAAAAGGTTAATAATGATGACCCAGGATAGTGGATTTTACACATCTTAGTTTACAATGTCCATTGAACATGTGGGAGAAATAGACAAATGTAGGTTCTGTAAAAAAGAACTGGAAATAATTGCATGTTTTGTTATTGGTGTGATACACTCATGGCAGAGGGCATGTATACTGAAAGGCACAAAATGTGACATGACTGTTGCACTGGGGATTGTGCAAACACTACAGTATCAAAGTAGTTGAGAAGCACTGGAAAGATTAACCCCAAAGCATTGTACAGACTGATGAAGTTTACAGCACATGAGGTCACCCATTGTACAGACTGATGAAGTTTACAGCACATGAGATCACCCATTGACAGACTGATGAAGGTTACAGCACATGAGGTCACCCATTGTACAGACTGATGAAGGTTACAGCACATGAGATCACCCATTGTACAGACTGATGAAGGTTACAGCACATGAGATCACCCATTGTACAGACTGATGAAGTTTACAGCACATGAGATCACCCATTGTACAGACTGATGAAGGTTACAGCACATGAGGTCACCCATTGTACAGAATGATGAAGGTTACAGCACATGAGGTCACCCATTGTACAGACTGATGAAGGTTACAGCACATGAGGTCACCCATTGTACAGAATGATGAAGGTTACAGCACATGAGGTCACCCATTGTACAGACTGATGAAGTTTACAGCACATGAGATCACCCATTGACAGACTGATGACGTTTACAGCACATGAGATCACCCATTGCAAACATTTCAAAAAACAGATGCAAGAAAACTATGTATATAGTAGTCTATGAAAAAAAAGTAAAAATAGTCTTGATCTTTCAAATTGCTAAACCCACTGATTACAGTGTCTTATATACAGTGAAATGAAAAGTCATAAAATACCAGGATTTGCTGGCAGAAATAAGGACAGTGTAGAACCGGGAAAAGCCGAAAGACACAACAAGACACAACAAGAAGAAAATATCTAGACAGTTCCAATAATAGTAGAAGCAACAGGTCTAATAAAAAAGAATTTGCAGTTGTATTTAGATAAGCAACCAATACATGTAATTCAGTATAAACTGCAGTTGGAGTCACTTCTGGACACACTGTGGATGCTGCTAAGAGCACTTTTGGCTAACTTCAAAGACTGAAACAGTACCAATTTCATGAACTTTACTCATACCCTGACTTAGTAATAAAGTCCATTCATCTCATGGTATTGGAAACACAAAAGACATGGAGAAATTAAACCCAGGAATAAAACACACAACACAGAAACCATACGCAGTACTGAACATATCCATGTAAACTTTAGTTGTGACTCCTGAAATAACTGTTATGACAAAAAAAGAAAAGACAATGTGATAAAGACCATCGAAGAAAATGGAGGTGGTATAGGAGACATTTAGTCAAGGGTAGAGGAGAGGAGCCAGAGGTCAAGTCTGGAAAGAGATCATAATGTACAGGTAGAAAGGAAAGGGATTAGATAATAAAACACTATACTGGTAACTGGTAGCTATAATGATGGAACAGAAAGAGAAAGGGAAGTGGCAAGTAATGGAGCACCCTGCTTTCACTCTTTTTAAGTTTCTTATATTATGAAATAACAACAGTTTGTTCAAAAGTAATGGTAAATATAATTCAACATAGGAAATCAATAATTGGGCTTAAGCATTACCTTGTCATCTGTTTGAAGACTGCAGTAACATTTCAGTCATGGAAGCTGATATACACTGAAAAGAAATATGGAAAGATTCCCAATAAATATGGTATATATGTATGTATGTATATATGTAAATATGGTATGTATGTATGTATGTATATATGTAAATATGGTAGGTATGTATGTATATATGTAAATATGGTATGTATGTATGTATGTATATATGTAAATATGGTAGGTATATATGTATATATGTAAATATGGTATGTATGTATGTATATATGTAAATATGGTAGGTATATATGTATATTCCCTTCTTCCTCTGTGATTCCGCCAGACTAAACAGCTGATATACAGTATGCTCACCAATGAATGGAGCTGTGGACAGCAGCACAGACTCTACATGGTGCCCAATGGGGGGAAGAGTTGTAAAAAGACCAACCGCTTTGGGCATCTATTGTGGTGCACAGTATCCTCAATATAGGAGAACATGGATCACAAACTGCACGCCGTGGCAAGGCTAGCCACTCAACGGTGTAAAATATGGCTCTAGGGGATTCGGTCATGTTGACTGTCGCCAAAAAAATGGGCATGGATAGTTACCGGTGATAAGTGGGTTGAGGACCCGGCCTACTCTCTGACCAATGTCAGGGACCCATGCTAATGGTGGGAGGGGTATATGTGCCCCTATTGGCCAGTGTGTGCCCTCCATAAATGCCCAGCAGCCCTGGGTCAATAGGCTACTGGCTGGCCGATGTCTAGTTACCCAGCCTGGGTTACCTGGGATAGCTCTGTTGAGTGAAAGCTGGACATAAAACCCACCAACCTGCCAAACATGAACTGAGAATTGCTACGCTTAATGTAGGTTCACTGACAGGACACAGCTTAGAAGTGGATGACATGATGATACGGAGGAGGCTGGACATCCTATGTATCCAAGAGACGAGATGGAAGGGCAGTGCAGCAAAGCCACTTGGCTTGGTATCCAGACTCTACTACTCAGGTGGTGGACATGCTAGAAATGGTGTAGGAATTATGGTGAGACAGAGGCTTCAGAAGTCAGTGAGGGATATCATCAGAATTAATGACAGACTCATGGCAATCAGACTCCAGTGTAATGATAGGACAGTGTTCATAATCTCAGCCTATGCCCCACAGCAGGGTTGTGATAGTGAGGAAAAGAGTGCATTCAGATAGCAGTTGCAGGACCTACTAGATAAAGCAGGACAACATGAATTGGTGTTGATAATGGGTGACTTAAATGCACATATCGGGACAGACAGAACAGGATATGAGGACTGTCTGGGTCCACATGGGTGGAGCAATAGGAATAAAGAAGGAGAAGCCATTCTAGACTTCTGTCTGGCAAATGGCTTGATAGTAGCCAACACATTTTTCAGAAAGAGAGACAGTCACAAGATTACATACAAGAGTAGCCAACATGCAACTCAGGTAGACTTCCTCCTAGTAAGGAAAAGGCACTGGGGTAGAATCCATGATTGCAAAGTCATCCCCAGTGAAACAGTCGGTTCACAGCATAAACCAGTAGTTGCCACTATCAGCTGCAAGCAGTGGTCAGAGAAGGCTCTAAGGTCAATAGAGACCAGACTGAAGACCTAGAAGTTGACTGGAGAGAAAGTACAGCAGTTCAAGGAATTACTCAGGGCTCTAGCACCCCAAGAAGAGGAGGAAATAGGTGGAGTTGAAGAAGAGTGGCAATGCCTAAAAACAGCATGTGTTAGGACTACAGAAAAGATATGTAGCCAAGCCAGGTATGGAAATAAGGTACATACGGAAAGCTGGTAGTGGAATGCAGAAGTGCAGGAAGTAATCAAAAGAAAGAAGGAGTGCAGGAAGAAGTGGGAGATTGAAAAGACTGACCAAGCTAGGAAGGACTACTGGTTGGCTAACAAAGAAACTAAGAAAGAAGTTGCAATAGCAAAGAATAGGGCATCAGAGGCACTCTATCAGCTTCTGGAAAGTGACTCAGTAAGGGGCACAAAGAAACTATACCAGGTTGCAAGGCAAAGACAGAAAGGTAAAGAAGATAGTCAGACACCCTTCATAAGGGATTCCAGCAAGAACCTGCTTACCAGCCCACAGGACATCAAAGGCAGATGGAAGGAGTATTTCCAGCAGCTTCTGAATGAAGAAAACCCCACAGAAGTGGTACTGCCCCAGAAACTACCTACAATGAGAGTAGAAGAGGAGCCCAGCTTAGAAGAAGTAAGAGCAGCACTAAGGAAAATGAAGTCAGGGAAAGCAGCAGGCTCAGATGAGGTCACAGCAGATATGATAAAGATGCTGGGTGAGCTAGGGGAGAAATGGCTCCTGAGGGTACTAATTGCAGTGTGGAGTGAAAGGTGTATCCCAGATGACTGGAGAATAAGCATACTCATGCCAGTGTACAAGAACAAAGGGGACATCAACAACTGTGGACAGTACAGAGGCATCAAACTCCTACCACACTGCATGAAAGTTCTGGAGAGGGTGATTGATAAATGGATACACAGAATAGTAGAATGTAAGATGGGAGATGAACAGTTCGGATTCAGATCAGGATGCAGCACAACTGACCCAATGTTTGCATTGAGACAGATACTTGAGAAGAAACTAGAGAAGAGGAGAGAGTCAAACTGGGCTTTCCTAGACTTGGAGAAAGCATATGACAAGGTCCCAAGAAAGCTGATCTGGGCAGTACTGCGGTGGTTTGAAGTCCCAGAAACATTGGTAGAATTAGTACAGGCTGTGTACAAGGACCCAGTGACTCAAGTACGAACAGTGTTTGGCCTCACTGAGGGGTTCCCAGTGGGAGTGGGTGTACACCAGGGTTCAGCTCTGAGCCCACTGCTGTTCATACTGGTAATGGACTACATCAGCAAACAGGTTGGAGGGGTCAGAGCAACAAAGCTGGTGTATGCAGACGATGTGGCAGTACAGGCAGACTCTGATCTAGAACTTCAGCAAAGGATAGGAGAATGGAATGCAAATCTGAAGGCACATGGGATGAAACAAAGCACAGATAAGACAGTGGTAATGGCAACAGATTGGGGAAATCAGAAGAAGCTGAGAATAGAGATAGATGGGAAGATAGTGGAACAGGTAAACAGCTTCAAGTATCTGGGAGGGGTGGTTGAGGAGAAGGGTAGTCTGAATGAAGAGGTCAAAGCTAGAATCAGAGGGGCTGCAGCCAACTGGCATAGAGTATCAGGTGTAGTATATGACAGAAGAATGCCAAAGAAGCTGAAAAGTAAGGTGTACAAGACAGTGGTGCAACCAGTACTACTATATGGTACAGAAACCTGGGCAGTAAAGGCAGAACAGTTGAAGAAGCTAGAGGTGATGGAAATTAAGTGCCTGAGAAAGGTGGTAGGATGCACACTGTGGGACAGATGAAGAAATGAGGACATAAGAGCACACTCTGGGACAGGTGAAGAAATGAGGACATACGAGCAGAAGCCAAAGTAGCTCCAATTGCAGAAAAGATCAAAGGGAACAGATTACGAAGGTATGGGCACATGTGTAGAAAAGCAGAAGACAATCTGGTGAGGGAGATTTGGGACAGACAGGAAGAAGGTAAGAGGAAGTGAGGGCGTCCAGCAAAGAGGTGGATGGATTGTGTGAAAGAAGATCTGTGACAGTCAGGCATGAGTGTTGAAGAAGGCAGGAGAGTGGCACTGAATCAAGAGAGTTGGCGACAGTTAATACGATACCCCGACCCCATGTAAATGGGAAAAAGGGGGATGATGATGATGATGATGATACAGTATGCTTATAATTTGCCTAATAATTTAACTGTCCATATCCAAAACAGGTGCAGCATAATCCATTTAGAAGAGAACATGATTTTTTTTTTTTTTTGTAGCAAAGCAAAATACCCATGCATTTCCAGAACTCCTACTAATATATATTAACTCAGTAATTACACTAACTCACAAAAACAGCAAACTACACTTTTAAAGTGCATTTTACAGCCTGTCTTTATCTCTGATAGTGTAGTTCGTCTCATGAACAAACACTGTAGGAAAGTACACACAACAATACTCAAAGCATAAAACAACTAATCAAATATTACCTGAGTAAACAACTAATCAAATACTACCCGAGTAAACAACTAATCCAATACTACCCAAGTGAAGATAATCTGGCAGTAGCTTTCGATGATTAATCTGATAAGGACTTAAGTGAAAACCATGTTCTCTAGCTGTATACTGGAAACAGAAATTGGACATCATTTACTCTGCACACTGACATGGTGATTAGTGTTGTTTGTGGATATAACGCAGTCAGCAAAAATATCAGTATTTACAGACTTGAAAGAACTATGTTTCTTTTAGCTCAAAAATGCTACACTGCTTACCCTTGCTCACAAGATGTAGGCATTTATGTTTTTACTCTAAATCTAAGTGAATTTTTTAAAATATACCTTAAGATATTTATGTGTCATTATTTTTTTCTTTCCAGACTGTACTGGGCCTGATGGAATGCCTAAGAAGGTAAGTATTTTTTGAGACTGCAGTATCATTTTGTACCATGCATTCTGTTATGATACGTAAGTGGTTATAATCTTAAGAGCAATGTATAAAAGTCACTTCCTAATATAAGATGTTGGAGCTTATTTGTAAAAAAACAGGTGTATAGATGTAATATTCTGGAAAATGAGGATGAAAGCAACCTTATAACATATGAATGCTGTCAGTTCAAAGATAGGTCATTTCTTTAATGTATGATTTGACTTAGAAATTGATCGAATGTTTTGTAAGTTCATGCTGAGTAACAGAGCTGCTGTTCTTTAATCTTTTCTTTCTTAGTTCACACTGCATGCTCTGAGAATGTCCCAGGCTTTTTTCATTCTCCCGTTATTTATTTAACTTGCATAATCTTCTTCTCCAAGTCTTTCCTTTGTTTTCTTATTGTCTGACTGGTTGTGACAGGCTAGCTGGGTGTACATTACTTCATTTATTTCATAAAATCACACTTGACTTTTGCACTTTGTACATTTATGTTGCATTTTGTCACTGAGACAGAATTATGTGCAATTACTTTACAAAAAATTATATGCCTGTTCTTTGAAATTGGAAATATAAACTACTACATATTTTAAAGTATATAATACATACGCTGTATTTTGGCAAGTACCTAGACGGAGAGGCGATGAGGAACTAGATTAAAGTTAAAAAGTAAACATCTTTAAGTACATAAAAACATAGATATTTACAACTATGGGTCAGTGAAATAAATGTTAATCAGATAACTGCAATGAAAGCTATAAGGATTTTTAAAGAAGCCATATTGAAAGGATATTACTATGTACTGGATTTGTGGATATTTTGTTGTCCAAGCATAGAAAAGTTGTTATAGATAGCAGGGGGGGGGGGGCTACAGGGAAAGAAAGAAATGGGGGTGTTTTTGGCTGGTGAATCTATCACCAGTGGCATCTGACTGTGATAAGGAAAGGACAATCCTCATGGATGTAAAGAGTCCCTACTTAGAAAATGGACAGAGTAGCAGAATAAACAATCAGAGCAGTCAAGATAAGAGAAGTGTTCACAAATGGGAGGATGTGTAGGAAAAATGACCTGACAGGAGGGACAGTAGGATAAATGTAGAACACAGCTATAAAGGTGGCAGAAAAGTGAATGGATTTGGCAGACATGATAGGCTTCTGTCGAATGCTGCTTAGCACTGATGTTCAGAAGCGTTAAAATGTAGAAGAGCAGTAAGGCTGACTGTTACTGAAAGCCACAGTGGACTCACAGAAGGGAGTGAGCTAGTGGGAGAGTAAGAAGTGGAGGCAGGAACTCTAGGATGTGGCAGCATCAACCTCAATCTGCAGGCCCTGATGACAGACTGGTAAGAAGAATTCACCCAGCTGTATGCAAAGATAGAAGGGGTGGTAGCTAGGAAAAACAGGCACCGAGAGACAAAAAATTAAAGAGAAATGGGACATGAGCAAGGGAAAAAGCAGTACAAAAACAGCACAGATATGTGGGAAGAACAGGTGTGCTTTTACAATGCAAGGAGCTGAAACAATGAAATGGGGGAGTTTATCTATATTTGTTAATCTGAGTAACACTGCGACACACGGAATGTTTTTTTGAATCAGCCCAAGAGCATTGTGTGGTTAACTGACTTGCTTAGAATCGCACAGTAGGCAGATGGAGGTTGGGCGAATCACAATCAGGGCCATGGGAAGCAGGTTGCAAACAATTCTTAGACTTAAATCTCTGCACTAATTGCCAGAAGAAATGTCCAGATGGTGCTGAAAAAAGGAAGAGGTATGGCTAAAATAAACACGGTAATCAGAAGTTGGAAAGGGCTATTATTCCCCCTTGGCTGTACAGATGCCACAGGTGAGGTAGGTCACACAAAGGAGTGGCAGTGTTTTCAGAAAAGGGGTAACCATAAGGCAGTAGAAGAACAAAAGACAAAATGAATGGCTGATGTGCACGTAAAGTTAAAGGTAAATGAAGGAGATGCTTGGTGAGGAGCTGCTGCAGGACACCATAACAGCCCGATGAGGATTAGAGACAGTAAAATCAGGAAGTAATAAGGTAATGATAACAGAAATGCACTAGTTAGATCTGCCAGGAGTTTAGTGCAACACCCCCCCCACCTTGTAAGCTCAAGACGCAAAATACAATAATGGAATGGTTAGACTAGAGGCATTTAAGCAATGCATTAAGGAAAACAGAAGAATACAAGGTGACTGCGTGAAGTATGAAGTAGGGCAGGGAGAATATGTCTGCATGCCACAACTCAATTACGAGACTGCAGTAAAGAAGACTACAGGGAAGAGGGTGATGGTGCTAAACTGGGGTTGGAGGACAGCAAAGAAACAGGGCCAATAAAGCCTAGAAAATAATTACAGATTATATTTGGCTCTCAGTGGAAAAAGTGCCAGAAAAGGAACAAAGAAGGAAGGCCAAAAGAAAATTAAAGACGAACATAAAGAGTGCTTTAATTATAAAGTATAAATAAGAAAAAGAAAGAAGGGGCCAGAACAGATGAAGTTAAGAAAGCATGAAAAAAAGGGGATGAGTATAGATTCTCATTGCCTTCTTCCTGTTGTCACTACAGAAATGGGTGGGAAAAGGAAATAGCAAATGGGTTGAGGCAGACAGACAGAAAGGTCAAATCTTGGTGGGCACAAAGGATATTGTCCAATATGAAAAAGGACGTGGCGCAAGAAATAGATGGTATACCCCAAAATCTTGAAAGGAAAGCTGTCTGCATTCCTGACAAATCTTCTAACTATGTTATTGAATAGGACTCTGGTTGTTGGATAATTCCCAGAGGAATGGTTGAAGGTTGCTATAAAGATAATTCACAAAGGAGGTGACATGACCAGTCAAGAACATACTAATGAATCGGCCTGATCTCAGAGGCAGCAATGCATGGTAATCAATAAATGTAAGGTTGCAGGCATTGCTGGGAAAAAACGCAAGTCAAAGTAACAACTAACGTGGTTTCATAGCCAAAACATCCAGGCGGGTAAACCTGATCTCATTCTATTATTAGAGTACAATGACAATTGACAAGGCCTGCCTAGATGAAGAGGGCTGCCCTGACTACAAACAGATTTTGAGTTACTTAACACAAATAACTACTGAGCAAACTCCAAGGGATGACTAAAGGTGAAAGATTATTAAAGTAGGTTGAAAACTGAATGAAAGGAAGGATGCAGACAATAGTAGTTCGGTTTGCTCTCTCCAAGATATTTACTTATTTCTGTTTGCTGACTAGCATAATTGATGTGGGCAGAGTCTTTTATTTAGTATGGACAGAGTCAGCCCCCATCCAAGTAATATCACAGCATAGGTATACAGAAATATAACTTCTTTAATAGTGATGCAGAAAAACATGTGACAGGCTGGCAAGAGTTAATGTATTATCATTCAGTGAGAGAATGCGAGACAAATAACTGTTATGTAGAATAACTTACATAATCTGCATAAAAACGTATTGGCTATTTGGTCAAACTAATGTTTAAGGTGAACTTATAAAAATATGCAAACAATATATGCAACTTCAAAAAGGAGATCATTAAAAATGACAGGTCAGAAAGGCAGCCAGCACTGTGCTGGGACTGGTGCATTTCAGTGTGCTAGTGTTAGCCATGACAATGAGCAATGAAGAAAGATATGGACATTCTCCTGTGGGTGGCATCAAAATGGGGGCAGATATTACTGTCATAGAGGTAAAACTGGAAATGGAACTAAAAACTTGAGATCTGCTGGTCAAGCTGGCAGGAACAGAGTGAGAGAGCAGCAGACCAGACTAGTACATTCTCATTTGTTCTAGATGTTATGTTTAATTTGATTGTCCTGTTTTTCCACAAATAGCTGTTGCTCTGAAATCACTTGCTTTCTTGTGTTAGAGTGAAAACAGTGATTACTTGATAGTGTTGTGTATGCTATTATAAGGAATTTCACCTTTTCTTATTCTGCAAAAATGGTGTTTCATACACACACACACACACACACACACACACACACACACACACACACACACACACGCACACACACACACACACACACACACACACACACACACACACACACACACACACACACACACACACACACACACACACTACACTACACTAGTCGAGTAGCCCATATATCAACTGCAAAAGGTCGACAAACCGAATGTTGACACATTGCCTGCATGTGCTGAGAAGAAACATTGGCTCATTCAATTTACACACACATACACATGCACACACACACACACACACACACACACACACACACACACACACACACACACACACACACACACACACACACTCACAAAAAACAAACAAACAAATAACATTGTTTTTTCAGGGAGGCAAGCCCCTCCCCTGTACCCCAACACCCCCTACTAATTATACGTGTGTGTGTGTGTGTGTGTGTGTGTGTGTGTGTGTGTGTGTGTGTGTGTGTGTATGTGTGTGTGTGTACATGTGTGTGTGTACATGTGTGTGTGTACGTTTCTGTGGGCACAAAAGCTGTGAGAAGTGCAGATGTAGAGGGTCTTGACTCCTAAATGACAATGAGGTGTTTTATCTGTCTGAGATAGCCAAAGTTTCCCAGAAGTCTTATTCTGATACTGCCTAGCAGAAACACCAATTTATATTAACTTTGGCACAGAAAACATCTGAAAAGGGATTTTGTACCTGATCCCTGCCAGAAGTGCAAAACTTCATAGTGCAAGCAATTGGGCGGCGCAGTGGTGCAGTAGTTAATGTTGTCGCCTCACAGTAAGAGGTTCTCCAGTACGATTCTCGGTTGGGGCACCTTCTGTGTGGAGTTTGCATGCTCTCCCTGTGCTTGTGTGGGTTTCCTCCCATATTCTAAAGACATGCATCTGGAGCATTTCTCCCCGGGCCTCCGCTGAAAACAGGCTCTGTGGAACCTAATTGGACTTTCCCGGTCAACAAATGTTAAATAAATAAATAAAAAGCTGGAAAAATAAACTCTATTTCAAATAGAATAAAATTGAATTTTAAAAGCCGCTATTACACTTTTCCACCATTTTTCCATGGAATCCTCTGTGCTGACTGATTTGGGGAACTGTGACTCCCCACCCCATGACTTATATATAATGCCAAGTTCACTGTACCTTATTTAAGCCAGTATACACCAAGTTATCTCAATCTCAGTGTTTAATATATGCCCCCCTTCAAATTTGCAGTTCCATATTTAGGGTCATTTCAGTTTTAATCCTTGAACATTCAACAGGCAGACTTGTAGGCAAAATACCCTTTGTTTGAACAAATAAATAAATAAGTACAATGGATAAAATAACATTGTGTAATGTATTCTAAACAGAATCATTCTAGTGGCACAGTAGTTATATCTCTAAGATCACAATGAGAACACAGGCTTCAAGAAGGTCTGGAGACCCTACACTGATAAGTAAATATCTATTTTAGAGATAGTCAAGAATAAAGAAGGAGGGGTGACAATGTGAAAATAAAAACCGAAGGAAGAGTTTATGTTGAAATATGGAGGAACAACTCAGCCAATGCCTTCTCGTAGGCAGAAAGACCAGGAGAGATGTTATATAGGTAAAAAAAATGTTATAAAATGGGACTGTAAGGAAACATAACTCAGGATGAAGGACAGAGTCATTGGAGGGGTCAGTAAGTGCAAATCAAGAGAAGTCATTTTATGGATGACTTGGGGGCGGGATGCTTATGCTAAACTTCCTCAATCAGTAATGCCAAAGAAAGTGACAGACATTCAACAGGAAACTGGCCATTTGGAAGGAAAAGAAAAGAGAGCATTCAGAGAAAGGGGCAATTGAAGGATGCTAACTCTGCATATTGGACAAATGAGGTGAACAGTTGTCTCCTTCTACCATCAGTGGTGTAACAAGATGGGATCTGCTCATTAACCTCTGTGATTTTGTCAGTGTAAAGCAAAATATCATAGAATGGGGCATTAAACTTTAAGTTATATCATAACATGATTGTCTTTTCTAGAAGTATTATGCATTTTCCTTTTTATTGTTAAAGGTCATGTACGTGTTTATGGATTTAAGTGCTGTATCTCATACATTTCAGGGGGAACCCTGTATTGTGTATAACCATGAAGAAAGCAGCTTACAGATTTGTGACAGGGTGCCTGCAAGCTGGAAGCCCCAAACTGCTCCTTATGCAGGTTGTTTACAGTGCTAAGATCCTCAGTGAAGAGGTATGCAAATTCTCTCTCTTCTGATTCCTGGACTTGTGGTGCAGGAGTCAGATGCAAACATTATTACACACACACACACACACACACACACACACACACACACACACACACACACACACACACACACACGCACAAAAATTTGCCAAAACACATGTGCACATGCATGCATACATACACAAATATATACATACAATACTCAAACATGTATACTCACTTGCACACAAAAAGTAAGGATAAAGTGGGACATGTAAGCCTTGCTTGCTGTGCTAGTGGACCAGTATCATTAGTATAGCATGACCTTATGTCACTTTATTGAGATTGTGAAACAATTTGTATGATGGGGTGAAGCCTAGATGACCAACTGAGAGCAGTGAATTTTGAGAGCTCCATAAACTAGTATAATATTATAAGGAAAAATGTCATTATTTTCAAGATTAAAACATCAGAAATCTATAGATAAAACTACTAAACTACATAAATATCAATTCTGGTAGAGTTATACAAAAATTTTCCTGTCAAGTAACTTGGAGATATATTGAGTCACTGAATATGAACAACTCAAAGAATTCTCATCCAGATGCTGCTTTGAAAAAGAACTGCAATTGATGACATCTACCTTACAGGAACTATATTTGAGGATGGATGGCTTTAAAAATTACTTAGAAAACCTCAAATTAAATTCTCAAAAATAGACTGATACTCCTATGGCACTATTACAGCAACACCATACAAAAATAACAAATATAGAGACTTCTCTAAATGACATTGATGGGAGACTCAAAGAGGACGAATTCCAAAAAGAATTTCTGCTTAAACAGAATATATCGCTGCTTAACAAAATAGAAGACTTAGAAAACAGGTAAAGGAGAAACAACATAAGGATCTTTGGTCTACCTGAAAACACTGAAGGTGAAGACATTATTTCATTCTTAACAACCTGGATTCCTGAATTTTTAGACTTGAAAGAGGGACTTTCATTTGGAATTGAAAGAGCGCATAGAGCACTGAGGAAACCTGGTTCTAACTTAACAAATACTTCACCTAGATCCATAGTTATAAAATTTATTTCATTTCTGGACAAGGAGCTAATATTAAAATCTGCTTGGAGAAAATCACCCTTAAAATACAATCAAAGCCTGATAAGGTTTGACAATGATTATTCTTCAAGAATACTAGAACAAAGGTAAAAAGTCTTGCCAATAATAAAACAACATTAAAGCACAGCTGGCCTTTCCAGCCAAGATAAAAATACTTTTTGCCAATGAGATGAGAACGTTTAATGACTTAGTAGAAGCTACTACATTCATCAAAAACAACTACATAGTGTATATCCCAGAAGAAATGGAATGGATGGCCCCTACTCAAAGAATAAAAGAAACAAATCCTTGGACTGATGCTAGAAAGAAGAAACAAAAAACTAATTCCAAGATAGCTGTCCCAAAAAATAACTCTTACAACTACATCTCTCAAAGTTTCAAATGATACATCACGTGTGGGTTTCTTAAACAACTGAGAAACAGTAATGATTTATTCAGAAAGTTCAAGGAGTCCAATAATTCTTCACAAACAAAGGTAGGTCAAGATGGGTTACTATTTACATTAAATATAAGCCAAACAAAGCAACATATAATACAAACATAAGAAGTTCCTGCTCCCCTACTTGAACTCAATGAATACTTATCTTGTTCATTTTTCATTGATTTTACTTATAATAATTTAAGTAATTAATTATTTCAATGAGGTACCACTCATCAGAGTTCAGACTCAAATGTAACAAATTAACATCATATATAATAGCAGTAACAGTAGAGTGTTTTGAAAAAAAATGTTGTCAAGGAGACTGAGGCCTTCTTCGGTTAAAGTATGATTTAGAAATGTCATGTATACCCTGGTTAAATAATAGTAGCAAGCTCTTAGTACAAATGTCATTATTATTCTGTCTAAATATAGTTAAAATCAATTATGGCAGGTATCACAGCTACGAGTGCTGTTAGATCAATCCTGATATGGTGTGCATGGATGCAGCTGTGTCTGCCAGCTAGTACAAATGTCATTATTATTCTGTCTAAACATAGTTAATATCAGTTATGGCAGGTATCATAGTTTCAAGTGCTGCTTGATTAAGCCTGACATGGTGTGCGTGGATGTAGCCATGTCTGGCAGCTGTTGTGTTTTGCCGTTTTCATCTCCAGGAGGCTGTGGGTTGTGGCTTGTGATCAAGTTATACTAATGCTTGTGTATTAGGAGGAGAAATTTGGTGGTTTAGCCTGGATACAGGTGAAGGGGGTGGATGGAGCTGTGATTTGGGATATTTTGACAGAGAATGGTTTGTTTATACATCTGCTGAGTGAGACGTGGGAAGGCTGGAAGAGTGTGTTGTCTCTTGTTGTGGTGGCTTGTTGGGAGGCTTTTTTTATCTGTTTTCTTTCTGTTCTTTTTCTGGCTGCTGCCTTGCTGAAAGGGAGGGAATTTAGTTGCAGTGAAGTGAAGCTTTGCTTCAGGTGCATCGCAAGCCTCTGGTATGCAGTACACAGACACACTAACAGAAACAGACACTCCCAGGTTGCGGTAACAGAGACAGAGTGATGATAATGCTTAACGGCTCTGAGGAGCCTCCAAGATTATTCTTGGCAATTAAGTTTTTGCTGTTAATATATATATATATATATATATATATATATATATATATATATATATATATATATAAAACAGGGCTGTTTTAAACCACATGTACACATAGTGATGGTCTCCCAACACTTCGTTTAGGTCAAGTTGAATCTTGATAAAAAAAAAAAAAAATAATAATAATAAGAGCAATTTTATATTTAAAATGTATTTTGGTCCAAACACATTAAGGACTTACATAAGAGCGGAAGTCTGAGTTATTGTGATAGACTAAGAGCACTTGGTCTTGTGCAGTACCCTTTGCAGTGGTCTGGGAGGTGAGTTTCCTCGGACATGTTGGGCATATGGTGATAGCTGATTCTAGGGGTGTTTGGGGTTGCCAGGAAGTGCTAGAGAGTCATCAGATTTCCTTTGTGGAAATATCTGTGGGAATGGAAGGTGTGTTGAGTGGTTCACTGGCAGAGTGGCCACTGCATGGAACAGGCTGGTAAAATAGAACAGGACAAATATTGGTTTGGATATTTTAAGAACAGCTTGGAAACATACCACATGAACTAGTGAATGGTATTCTGGCAAAACTGGATGGGCATTGTTGGCCGTGCTTGAAGTACTGATATGTATGTATGTAAGGATGGAAATATACTTATAACAAATAAGAAACTAGAAGGGTCTCATAATTTAATGTCTATGGACTGTATAAACATGCTTGGAAGGAGCTAATAATAAGAATAAGCATTGCAGTTTGTGGTCTCTGAAATAACTAAGCAACAGTCAAAAAAAACCACACACAGTAGTTATGTAATGTATGATTTTAGTAAATCTAGACATCAAATATATAATCATCATATAAGATGAAGCAGTCTGCTGAATTTAGATATTAAAGACAGGATTTAATAACATGGGCTTGTGTATAATAACACTACTGTCTTAACTTGTCATAAATGATGTACACTACATTGAACATCAAAGGGAAGCATGATGATTTTCTTATATAAGTAAATATGCATAACAAGTCATGTAATTCCTTTAACTTGAATTGTAGTTTTTGCAACCCATCTTGACCATATATAATACTTAAGCAGTTACCAAGGTAACTAATGTTTATACATGACATCAAACTGACAAAGTTGTTCAAGAGAAACAATAGAAGTCTGAACTTGAAATGTCACAGAATATAACAATCATATTCTGAACAAATAATATTAAATTGACAATTGATACTCAGTTTAATAACATGGGCTTGTGTATAACACTGCTGTTTTAACTTGTTATAAATGACATACACTATATTGAACATCAAGGGGAAACTTGATGATTTTTTCATATAAGTAAATGTGCATAACAAGTCATATAATTGCTTTAACTTGAATTGTGGTTTTGTAACCCATCTTGACTATACATAGAACTTAAGCTGTTAGGGAAACAATAGAAGCCTGAACTAGGAATGTCACAGAATGTAACAATCAGATTCTTAACAAATACTGTTAACTTGACAATAATCACTCAGTTTAACCTTTCTGAGTATACAAAATAGAATGTTGCCATTTAAATCTGTAAACTTTCATTATATGCCATAAAATGGCAGTTTATGAATATGGAAAGGGAACTTGTAATCATTAATCACAATAAGTGAATTTGTTGTTTTTAACCTATAATTTCACTCATTTTATAATAAGAAATGACAGACATGAAAATCCTTATGTGTAGGAAATGGGAAGAAGAGGAATGCACTGATAATTAAAATGCACTAACTTTCATCAATGTTCACATAAAACAAACTTGATGCTTTAAGTAAGTTAGCAACAAAGAGATTACTTAAATTCTGGCAAACAATGAAATATAACTTCTAATATATCCAGTAAAATACATTGTATTATAAACATTAGGTATAAATATTACCATCTATTTATATTAAGTAATACGTTTTGAAGACTTCATCAATAAAGTTGAATATGTTAAATAACTGTGCTATAATCTTTTACAGAGGCTTTGTATATGATAATCCTACTTTACTATGATTGAACTGCTTGTCATCTTTCATGTAAATATTAATTGCTTATACAATAAGTAGACATTTATATTGTATTATAATTCTGTCAAATCTACAATAGTACTATATCTGTTCAAAATAATATGAATATTGCTTAATCCTGTTACAAATATTCTCCATATGATAATTCAATTTATGAAGCTCAGATGTTCTGGATTGTCAACGTATAAGTGATAATCTGATGGACTTAGGTTTATCAATCAGATTAGGAATGATTTTCATTCCATGGCTAGTGAGGATCTTAGTTTTTTTAACATTTATTAATTTAAATTTGTTATTTCACAAAAACATTTTTAGTATGCCTGACCAAAACATTACTTTATTGGTAAACACTCAAAGTATAAAACTGATAATTTCATTTAAAAGCTCAAATATATACATTATAGTTATCAGAGGAAAATGTTTTATAGTCATAATAAAACTAAAAATACATAGTCTAAATAACCTAAGATGGATTTAACTTTGTTATCTTTAAATAGCAATGGCTTAAGACTAGCAAGAGATTAAATCTACTGAAATATTTAAAATGGAACAAAGGACAAATTGTCTTTCTTCAAGAAAATCATTTCAAAACAAATGGCAATTACAAATGGAATACTAAGGAATATATGATTCTGGTGCAATCCACTTATAAGACAAAGACAAAAGGGGTAACAATTTTATGGAAAACAAATGTGATTAACCCAGAAATCCTTTATAAGTATGAAGATAAAGAAGACCTTATGGCATTAGTAATAGTTAAATATAATAACATAATATGGACCCTAGCCAATCTATACTGGTTCCCAGGCATTGGAACAGGAACTGTTAAAAAACACTTGGATTTCATCTCCAATACTTATAAAGGCAACTTAATATTAGGAGAAGATTTTAACTGTATATTTGATAATTCTGAAACTACAAATTTAAAGACTGCTGCATCTGCTGTAACAAAAGCTTTAAACAAGTGGGTAGAATAATTTCATCTTGTCGATACTTTCAAATTTAAAGAATATAAATCTTTGTTGTTTTCCCATCAAGATCACAGATTTGGTACCCAAACTAGAATAGATAAATGATTTGCTGCCCATGACTTACACTCTAAAATCATTAATTTCTCAATCACTCCCTACCTCTTTTCAGACCAAAATTCATTGATACTAAAACTTCAATAATCTTAACTCCAGAATTCCAGCATATATAACTAAAATTAAAGAGTTCAAACCCTGGTTATTATCTGAATTACAGTTCTTCTTCGATATTAATTACACCACAGAGATAAATAAAATAATAATATGAGGCTCATTAAAAGCTTACATATATAGTAAAAGCCTAACTTGGTATAAAAATCAGAGAATGGGACTCTGAATTATTAGATCTACAATCTAAACTTTTGTCAGTAAAAGTTAAAAAAAATCAAAATCATTTGGAGATGAAACAGAAAGTAGAAGTATTAAACAATAAATACAATGAAATTCTAACACATAAAACTAGTTTAGCTTTAGAAAAACTAAAAATGAATACCTTGGCCACTTCTCCCAAATATCTACATAATTTGTCCACAAGAATCAAAATACAATCACAATCTAATAACATTAAAAGTATCTTCCATGAAAAGAAAGGGAAACATGTCTTGGATATAGATGACATTTTGATGCCTATAGAAATCTCTATATGGAACATTTCCAAAAAGAAAATATACATATCAATCAATTAAATCTAGATGAAAAATGTTCTATTATAAAAAAATACCAGAAAAAATCAAACTAGATATGCAAGCACCCATATCCTAAAAAGAAATTATAGATACAATAACAGAGGTTAAAAATAATAAAGCTCTATGTATAGATGGCATAATTCTGAAAATATATAAACTTATCCCTCTTCCAAAAAACTCTATTAGAAATTCAGTCACAAGCTTTAATACTACCCTCTTGGAGATATTCCTTAATCACACCAATCCTAAAAGAAAACAAATCCCCAAACCTCTGTACCTCATATAGATCTATGAAATAATGACTATAAGATATTTATGACAATATTAACTAACAGAATGAAAATACCAATATCCAAAACAATAAATAATGATCAAACTGGATTTATATATCATAGACACACACATGACAATATTAAAAAAATAATTTCTCTTATAGATTATGTTAATAAAGAAAATAAAGAAATAGTCATAATTGGCTTAGATATAGAGAAAGCCTTTGATTCCCTAAATTGGGACTATTTATTCAAAATCCTATTGCTATTTGAAATTCCTGCATCCTTTATTCCATCTCCTAAAGAATATATACAAATAATTTAGCGTATGTCAAGTTAGGTCCTTTTACATCTGAATCTATACATATAACAAAAGGCACTAAACAAGGATGTCCCATGTCACCAATTCTGTTTGCTCTGGCTATTGAAATATTGGAAGATTTAATTCATGACAATATAAAAATCAAAGGAATAGATATTCATGAGCAATACAATTCTAAAGTAATGCTATTTGCTGATGACATATTACTAACATCTAATACAAAAGAGACATTAGAAGAATTAGATATATTAATTGACAAATTTCACATGACTTCAGGACTCCATTTCAATAAATCAAAATCAAAATTTTTATTTTTAAATAAAAAAAGAACTGCAGACTAAGGGGAATCACATCACAGGGAAACAAGAATCTACCTTAAAATATCTATGAATTGAATTATGCAAGGATAATAATGAATTAGTCTCAAAAACTACAATAATATTATCAATGCAATTAAAATCTCTGTGGAAAAATGGAGCAAAATAATATTAACATTTGAAGATAGACTACAGTTAACAAAAATGGTTTTACTGCCCAATATCCTATATATAGCCCTGGCAATACAACTGTTACCAGAAAGGAATATACTTAAAGAAATAAATTCATGCCTAATAACATTTTTATGGTTTCCCAAAAGAAACAGAATAGCTTTAATACATCATATCAGACCATGGAAACAGGGATGATTAAACTTTCATGACATAGAAACATATAAAAGCATCAATATCTAGACCATGGAAATAGGGAGGATTAAACGGACCTGATATAGAAACATATAAAAGCATCAATATCTAAAACAATCTCAGATTTAATAAGTCCAAATGACTCTGCAAAGTGGAAAGAATTACTAACTTTAATATCAATAAATAAATTTGATTTAAAAAAAAAAAAATAAAAATTCAAATAGATAAAAACAACTTTCCAGGGCATAAATTATGTATGAGTATGCAATATAACATAACTAAACCCACTAAAACTCATATGATTAATTATTACATTGACTCATTTAGTAAAATTATTAATGCAAATATAGATTTAAAAATCTTTTTTTTGACCTTTTAACACCATTTATAGTCACAAAGATCTTTCCACATAAAATATATAGAAAAATTACTAAAGAAAAAAGCTGGCTAGGCAGAGAGATAAGTGAGCAAACAAATTTAATAAAACATAAAAATTGTAAAAATACAAAAATATAACCAGGATAAGCACTTTCATACACATGGGTAATTCATCAGCTCCATTAAAAACATCACATTATAGTGCACTTATATACCATAATGTATGAGATCACGTGATCTCAAAATTGACTTAAAGGGTATGACATCATTTAACCCCTTGCCTTCATTTGCCCTAAGTAGATGCATCCATTTAATCTCCACACATTCTGCTTGTATTCCTATACCACCTCCTCTCAGTCTCGGTATATATATATAGTTCCAACACCATAAACTTAAACCAGTGATCACCCTCTGCTGATTTAACATGCTTAGACAATGCATTCCTATCATCACTCTTGGTAATACTATAAATGTGCTCTTTTATTCAGTCCCTCAAAGAGCGATTGATTTTTCCAACATAGAAACTTCTACAGAGTACACATGACGCACAATACACAACATTCTGACTACTACAGTCAGCATGTAATTTGATATCAAAAATGTGTCCTTTATCTGGGTGTACAAACTGATCATCAGTCTCTATGTATCTGCATACATTGCAGTGATGACAGGGATATGTGCCTCTCCTTTGACTAGCTGTGCTTTTCTTTTTTATGTTAAAGGTTTGTAACATAACATTTTCTTCAATGAAGGGTGGTTCTTAAAGCAAAAGGAGGGGGAAGTACCTAACAGCTCCTTACATTTCTCATCTGAGACTAAGATTATCCAATGCTTTCTAACGGTCTCACAAATAGAGCCTGAGTCTTTAGAGTAAGTAAGGTTCATACGTGTTGGTTGAGAAGGCTTCAGAGCCAGAGGAGAGGGCTCTTCAGTCTGATCACTGAAGTGTGGTCTCATTCGTGTCTCTCTCACCATAACAACATTATTCTGTGCAGTTATAATCTCTGATTTACTTTACCCCCTATCCATTAGGTTAGTGGTAAGGGTCTCAATGGAGATATACATGTCACTATCTTTATTGTTAAGTCTAGCTGTTCTAAAAAACTGCCCTTTGAGAACATTCTGTTTAACATGCTTACTCTGTGAGTGTAGCACATTATTAGTTTTGCAGGGTTTAGTATATTGTTTTGTGTGTAAATCTCCTGCAGTCTTGTGCACCATCACATCTAAAAAAGAAATATACTGTGCTGACCAATCAAAAGTAAAATGAAGATAATTGGTGGTGCTATTCAAATAACTCACAAAATTTTCAAGGGTTTCTATTGTATCCCCCCAAATAAGGAACAGGTCATCCACATAGCAACCATAGTAAAGTACAAACTTCTTAAACCCATTCAAATCAGAGAAAACATTCTGCAACTCCCATTCAGCCAGAACCATATTGGCATAGCTATTGGCACATACCGTGCCCATAGCCACACCTGTCTGTTATAAAAAGTGTTCTTCTTCAAACATGAACACATTGTGTTCCAATATAAATTCTAGCAAGGTGCAAATTGGGTGCACTTTATCACTATCAAAAGCAGGAGCAATTTTGGGCCAAGACCCTGCTGATGGTAGTGATGATAGGAATGCATTGTCTAAGCATGTTAAATCAGCAGGGGGTGATCACTGGTTTAAGGTTATGGTGTTGGAAGTATATATACTGAGACTGAGAGGAGGTGATACAAGAACACAAACAGAATGTGTGGAGATTAAATGGATGCATCTACTTAGGGCAAATGAAGGCAAGGGGTTAAGTGATGTCATCCCCATTAAGCCAATTTTGAGATCACATGATCTCAGACATTAAGGTATTTAAGTGCACTATAATGTGATGTTTTTAATGGATCTGATGAAGTACCCATGTGTGTGAAAGCACATATCCTGGTTATATTTTTGTATTTTTACAGTTTTTATGTGTTTTATTAAATTTGTTTTCTCACTTATCTCTCTGACTAGCCAGCTTTTTTCTTTTTTAGTATTTTGTGGATTTTGCTGGTTGCTCTTTCCTTTTTTTGAAAAATAAAAAAAATTTGAAAAAAAAAATGTATGATGTTAAATGAGTGTCAGGGTAGAACAGCTGTCAAAGGAACTGGCAATAAGGTATTGTAGAATATAACAAAATGTCACAGTTAAGACAATGAGAAATAGATGTGGAAGGAGAGTATACCATTCTGTAATACAACATTACTGACATGCCAACAAGAAACAGGTCATGTGATTGTGTTACTCGGTTTATACAGTACTATACCTTCAGTGTATACTATTCTGAAGTAGAAAATTATTAACATGCCAGCAGGACAGAGGTCAGACAATAGCATTATTCTGTTTATACAGTATTATACCTAGAGAGTAACTATTCTGTACTAGAACATTCTTGACATGCCAGCAAGATACAGGTCAGACAATAGTGCTAGTCTGTTTATACAGTACTATACCTGGAGAGTAACTGTTCTGTACTAGAGCATTCTTGACATGCCAGCTAGATACATGTCAGACAATAGTGCTAGTCTGTTTATACAGTACTATACCTAGAGAGTATACCATTCTGTACTAGAACATTATTGACATGCCAGCAAGATGGAGGTCAGGCAATAGTGCTATTCTGCTTATAAAGTACAGTGTCTAATGATTTTTCTAAGTACCATGGCTAGTTCAGCTGACCACAATTCGTAAGTGATGGCTCCATTCTGTTAAATGTGATTTCAGGTTCTAATTACAGTGAATTAAGACAATTCTTGTTTCATAAAGTAATTAAGGTTAGTTTTAGGTTTATGTAAACATGGTTAATGACTATTTTAATTATTTTTTTCTGCCTAAGCACAGCAGATTGAATTAGCATTTGATTATAGGTTGTATCCTTACTATATAACCACTGCATGATTGCTGTTTGTATAGGACAGCGCAGTTGTTTGTTGTTTTGGGGAGTCTTTTTCTACACAATATTAATATATAATAGCTAGGGATGTTGAGGACTTACATGCCATAAATGGGTGCAAGGGCCTTCCTCCTTACAAAAAAAAATAAATAAATAAAACTTGCTTTGATCACCCCAGGTGGGGTACAGGTATAATATCCTTTTGATCAGTTATGAGTGAGCATTTTTTTTATTTGAGAAATCATGTCTTGATTATTCATAGATGAATCATGACTTTATTCCTTGATTCATGTCTGGCCTGGCCCTTGGAGGATTCATACCAATGTAATACTAGGCTACATTCTACATTTCAGGAATTTTCATAATTCTGATGGTATATATATATATATATATATATATATATATATATATAAGTTTTTGTTTGATTTCACTGATATGTTAGAATCAAAGTACCTGTGTTACAGCAAGTGGAACTACTTGGATGAGTTAATCATAACAAGTAGCGATTCAGAATCCCAAATGTTGCATTCCTGTCTAAGCTATCAAAAATATACTTTATTATTGATATTTTTTCTCTACAGCCAGGAGAAACATGGCAAAGTAACTGTAACGACTGTGTTTGTGATAACAACACAATGAGTGTGAGGTGTGAGACTCACTTTTGTCCTACTATAAAACCAAAGGAGTGCTTTGATGAGGGATTTGTGCCTGTCCTCAAACCCGATCCTGCAGATTCATGCTGTAAGGTTTATGAATGTGGTAAGTAACTTTTATATTTGCATTCACTGAAGATTGCTTGCATATAGTACTTGTTTGTGATGAGCTCTAAATCTTCCAATTTAATGATTTGGTTGTTATTAAGATGTACATAATATTTTCAAAAAGCTACATTTATATTTTGCATTCTTACTAAATACCGTTAGTTTCCAGTGAGCTAAGGATTCTGTGGTATGTATTTTATTTAGAAACATAATAATGCA